>NC_058403.1:149143679-149348014 GCF_002201575.2 Neomonachus schauinslandi | reverse complement strand
AAGATTTTATTTATTTATTTGAGAGAGAGAATGAGAGACAGAGAGCATGAGAGGGAGGAGGGTCAGAGGCAGAAGCAGGCTCCCTGCCGAGCAGGGAGCCCGATGCGGGACTCGATCCAGGGACTCCAGGATCATGACCTGAGCCGAAGGCAGTCGCTTAACCAACTGAGCCACCCAGGCGCCCTTGACAGTGTTTTCTTAAACATGAGGTCTTTTGTAATGGAGGGTAGCTCTGATTTAATCCATTGTATTATTAATATTCCATAAATTCATACTCAAAAGTTCATCTTATTCCTACTGTTTGGGGGTACCTTGCTTGTGTCTCTATGAATTGTCTCTGGAGTTTTATTTCTGGATGTATATAATTCTACCACTAAGTGGCGGTAGAGAACTGTAGAGAACTGTGGTTGTATAGTCTCGGTGTAAAGAATGTTGAAGATAAAGTTCAATGACTTGTGCTCTTTTTTACTTGCTTTTCATTACTATGTCATGCAGTTGTTTGAACCAGCTTTTTTTTTTTTCTTCTTTTTGAAATTAAAGGGTATATTAAGTCAGAGTCAGGATAAAGCACTTCGGAGAATTGGAGAGTTAAGAGAGGTAAGTCGTAGTGATTAATACTCTGAGAATTAAATCTCTCATATTTATCAGAATGCTTATACTTGCTGGGGTAGTTTCATATACACTTCATTAGTTATAGTAAAAACCAGTCAGCCCAACCCCTAAGAGCAGAGATCAATTCTTACGGTTTTATTTGTGTGGTTTCCCTAAGATATATGCTAGTGGAATTTATGACATAAGGATGCCTTATTTAGCAACAGAATATCATTTGCCAGCTTGACAGTCAGTGGCAACTTCCAAGGCTAACCTATCTCTTCTATTAGATATTTGAGGCTTCTTTTCATTGTTCCTAGCCAACAATCTTGATAAAATTAAATAAAAATTATGTTCCTTGTAATTTTGGGGGGTAATTTTTACAGTGAAATATTAGAGTCCAGGCAGATATTTATTGTTTGGAATCATACTTGACTCATTTTTGCTCCTGTCCTGTCTTGAGAAGGATGGAATATTGGCTAGAGGGTAGGATTCTATGTCACTGCGATATCATTTAAACATTTTGAAATCTTTTCATTGTAAAAATACTTTATTTATTTATTTATTTTTATTTTATTTTATTTTTTTTTAAAGATTTTATTTATTTATTTGACAGAGAGAGAGATAGCGAGAGCAGGAACACAAGCAGGGGGAGTGGGAGAGGGAGAAGCAGGCTTCCCGCCGAGCAGGGAGCCTGATGTGGGACTCGATCCCAGGACCCTGGGATCATGACCTGAGCCGAAAGCAGACACTTAACGACTGAGCCACCCAGGCGCCCTTAATTGTAAAAATATTTTAATTGTAAAGTACAACAAATATAGAAAATCATGCACAAAAATATATAGCTTATATGTGTATGGTGAACTCTATTGTAACCACCACTAAGGTCAAGAAATAGAATGTTGCCAGTCACCCTGAGAGCCCCTCTGTGTTTCCCAACCCAGTCATAGCCCCTCCCTTTCTCCAAAAATAACTACTGACTTTTGTTGTGCTTCTTGTGTCTCTTTAAGGTTTTATCACTGAAATGTGAGCCTCTAGGTATTACAGTCATGCCCATGTAAAAATTGTTTTGATACATCTTTTAAGTCTTCTTTAAATCTGTACATCCCCGCTGCATCCGTTTTCCTTACAGGTCACCTGTTGAAGAACCTGATGATAAATTAGAAGACCCAAAATTACTCATTTGCCTTATTCCAGCATTATAAACACAACACTCTTAGAATAATAATACTATCACCATCAATTATGATTACTGAGATTAAATAAATTTTTATATACTATTTCTGTTTTTCCGCCTTTAAAAATCTTTTTCCATATCTATACTGTGAGATCATAAGCCATTACGTATGTATTCTTTCCCTTTTAACCCTTACGAAAACCCTCGAAGGAAATACTAGTCAGAGCCACAGATTGACAAGTTTTAGTTCTTTTTAAATTTTTTTAAATTTTTATTTTTTATTTTTAAGATTTTATTTATTTGACAGAGAAAGATACAGCGAAAGAGGGAACACAAGCAGGGGGAGTGGGAGAAGATGTGGGGCTCAATCCCAGGACCCTGAGATCATGACCTGAGCCGAAGGCAGATGCTTAACGACTGAGCCACCCAGGCGCCCCTAGTTCTTTTTTTATTATCTGCCTACTTGTGTTAGTTTTCTATTGCTGCTGCAGCAAATTACCACAAACTTAATGGCTTAAAACAGCACAAATCTCAGAAATTTGAACAAGTCTTACCAGGCTAAAATTAAGGTGTCAGTTGGGCTGTTCCTTAATGGAGGTTCAAGGGGACAATCTGTTTCTTTGCCATTTCCAGCTTCTAGAGGCTGCCATATCCTCTGATGCATAGTCTCTTTCCTTATCTTCAGAGCTATCAATGTTGCATCTCTACCCATTTTACCATAATCACTCCTCCCCTTCTCTCTGAACTCAGTTGGGAAAGGTTCTGATTTTAAGGACCCATGTTATTAGATTGGGCCCATCCAGATAATCCAGGATAATCTCCTTATTTCAAGGCTCTTAATTTGATCACGTCTGCAAATTCTCCTAATATGTTCCAGTTTCAGGGATTAGGATTTGGAATCTTTGGGGCCATCTTCTGCCTACCACACTGCCTTTAGTCAAGACTATAATCAACGAAATGGCCGGGAGACAGCTAATAAAGGAAAGGAGGAGAAATAAGGGGTCTAGAGGCCATATAGTAAATTGCTGTTTGGTGCATATCTATACTGTTTTTGTAGTAGCTAAGATATATTTTTGAATGAAAATCCTGGTTACAGTTACATGAAGAGAGATTTATTCAGTAATTTATATGTAAATACTAGGTAGATAAGTGAAGGTCTGGATATTTTTAATTTTGTTCACAAAGAAAAAAATTTCCTTCAACTAGGGCGCCTGGGTGGCTCAGATGGTTAAGCGTCTGCCTTTGGCTCAGGTCATGATCCCAGGGTCCTGGGATCGAGTCCCGCATCGGGCTCCCTGCTCCTTGAGAGCCTGCTTCTCCCTCTGCCTCTCTCTCTCTCTCTGTCTCTCATGAATAAATAAAGAAAAAATCTTTAAAAAAAAAAAATTTCCTTCAACTAAATAGTATAACCCATTAAATCATGATTAGTATTTAATTGAACATTCAAAGTGCTATATGTCACAAAATGTTTTGTTTCTTTGGAATTAAAGTCTGAATAGGAGTTACATACTGTTTCATTAGTACTTTATTGACTTAGACTAGGCAAAACAGTATAATGTTCCTTATTTTGTTATATCAAGATACTCAAAAAAGGTATCAGGAAAGGTATCAGGAAAGATGTAGGGTTTGAGGTTGGTGTTGAGGAGAGTAACTACCATGACTTCCAGTGCTCTGACGAAACCTCAGATGTGAGGCCTTCTGGCCAAATGTCTGCAATTTCATATTGTTGGAGCATTCACTGTATCCCCGGGGGTTGCAGCTTTCTATAAGTTTGCTGTGGCCCAACCAAGAAAGAAGGCATATGCAGATTTCTACAGAAATTATAATTCCATGAAAGAGTTTGAGGAGATGAAGAAGGCTGGTATCACTCAGGGTGTAAAATAATTTTGGAATGTAAAGAATTTCTTTGGGTTGAGTTCCATGGAAGTTTGTCACTGACCTGTTTGGGTTATGGAATAGTTTCCCTTTATAAGTAAACAACTAACAAATACTGTGGGCAGTAAAAAGAAAAAAAAATTTTTTTCAGAAAATAATCCTTAGTATTTTATATATTCCTCATGTTGTTAGGAGTATATACATGAGTAGAATCCATGAACATCTCTCCTAATATTTTCTGGGGAATAAAACAACACAACAGTTCTGTATAGGCAAATATTATGTTTTATGTCAATTTCTAGCATATTAGAGATTTGTTAATGAATCGGATAAAGAAGTAAAAAGGTAAGCAAAAACATACCCCAACAGATACCCTGTAATTTTCTTCGCCTGATTTTGAATCTTAACATCAACAGATAATAAATAGGAATATCATACTATGAGAAGCTATGAAAATTATGAGCTCATCCAAGTAGATGGGGGGGGTTCTCTGATTTCCTTTTAAGGCCAGTTAAGTGGGGAATAAATGAAGACATTGTTTTAGATATTTCCTCCTTTCTCTGTCCTTCTGTCTGTGCATGGTGTGTTCTTTTTCTAGGCTCACCCAGATGCAGCTCGCTACGAGCAACTGCTGTTCTCAAAGCTAACTTCAGGGAGGGAGGGTTCATTTTTTGCAGCTTGAAACACATCCAAACATAATGGGTAGCATAGGGCTGAGATAAAAAATAGTTAAACAGTTAGTTAGTTGGGATATAAGTAGACAGTTCTTTTTTTTTTTTTTTTAAGATTTTATTTATTTATTTGACAGAGACACAGTGAGAGAGGGAACACAAGTAGGGGTAGTGGGAGAGGGGAGAAGCAGGCTTCCTGCGGAGCAGGGAGCCCAATGCGGGGCTCCATCCCAGGACCTTGGGATCATGACCTGAGCCGAAGGCAGACGCTTAACAACTGAGCCACCCAGGTGCCCCTAAGTAGACAGTTCTTAAGTTTCTTTGTAGTCTTTACTGTTTATGGAGTGCTTTTTGGTAGAATAAGGTAAGGTAGCAGGGGGAGGGAGAAGAAGATATGATTAAAGATGCTGCCATTGTATCCAAGGACTTCTTATCTACATGGGGAGATGAAAACGTTTAAAACCTGAAAACCATCATATAAATTGAGGAATTTTTATTGGCTGTTAGGGATGGCATGTAACAGAGTCTAGTATGGTAGGATGTAGAAAATTATTTGGAAAAAATGAATTTTAAGGAAAATAAAGGACCGCATTACTATTAAGGAGATGTGCAACTGTTTCATACTAAAGAATTGGCCTGTGCAAAGTCATGGAAGACAGTGCTTTCCAGACTTTTGGATTTCATGGACTGAAAAACTACCTTCCAGTTCCTTCCAGATATGGGGGAAAGGAGAATTGTCATAGACCTGCAAACTTTCTTTTAAAGGTTTATTTATTTATTTGAGAGAGAGCCCGAGAGAGTGTGTGCACATGTGGGGGAGGGGCAGAGGCAGAGGGAGAGAGAGAATCTCAAGCCAACTGGCCACTTAACTGAGCTGAAACCAAGAGCCTGATGCTCAACCAGCTGAGCTACCCAGCCTCCCCAGAGCTGCAAACTTTTATTTTTTCAAGTAAGGATGTTGAAAAGAAGAAACCAAATTTTTTTTTTTTCAATTTTTCTTAAAAAAAAATTTTTTTTTTCTTTTTTTTTTTTTTTTTTTTTTAATTTTTAAGTAATTTCTACACCCATCTCAGGACCCTGGGATCAAGATTCACATGGTTTTCTAACTGAGCCAGGTAGGCGCCCTGAAAGATTTTTTTTAATATCAAAAAAGATTAGGAAGGACATATTCTCAGAGTAAAGGACAGTTGTTTAAATGAAAGAAAAACTCTCTCTGTCGCTTTTCTGTTTGTTATTTCACCATGGGTCAGTGAAGACTTCATTGTGGACCTGTCCTGATTCAAAGACTGGCATTTGTAGACTACTGCTATGGGAGGAGTCAAGCCAGGAATCTTTAGTGAGAGGCACAGTGCAAATGGGATCTTAGGGCAGTGTAGGTGTGGGGGAGAATAGAGGACAGTTAGTGCTTCAGTGTCTTGAGAGTTAGTAAATTTGAAACAATGCAAAAGGAAGGCGTTGCTTGTAAGTCCCTGAAAATACTGTTTGAGGAAAATTTTCTCGCAAATGTGTAAGGGATGGATTAAACCAGAGGAAGACTTGGGGTAAGAATTCTCTCTAGAAGGCTACCAAAGGAAATTAGTCATTGAAATTATAAAGATCTGGACTATGGTTATGGATGTGGAAAAGATAGGACTTAAACATTGTAGAAAAAGTAATACAAGAATTTGATTATACAGAGGGATTGACAAAGTTAGGTAAAATGTGACTGAATATTTTGAGCTCAGGGAATTAGAAAAGTAGGAATCCTAGAAAAATAGAGGGGTTTTGATGGGATATTTCCTATGTTCCAGATGTTACTCTCTAGGATTCTAATGGAGTAAATGTAAGAAGGACCGAGGATGCAAACTGAGTCCAGGGGAATAGATGCCCATAGAATCCGTGAGGCAGGTAGAGGAAATTAAGAGATACAAGTGTAGACAGGAGCCTGAAGCCGCAGAGAGCGGGTACCTCAACCGAGGAGGGAATTATTGGTGACTAGTGTAATAGAGAGGTCAAGATCATTGGATTTAGTGAGGAAACCTCATTAATGACCTAAAGAGAGTAGCATTCTAAATAATTTCAGGAACTTGGAATTTTTCTGGTTGGTAATCAGCTAGTTCAACCTTTTCATTTTACAAATGAGGAATCTTCTGACTTTGGCTATTGACTGCTGTTGTGTATTGGGAGGAGGAAAGTTCTATTGGCTATGGCTATCTGTTTGGCATAAAACAATGTAGTTTTAGATCAAGTGCATATAAGGTAGCACAAGTAGTAATATGTCTTAAAGTAGGATAAAGTTTTTTTTATCTTAATTAATTGTTTTATCCTCTCCACTTTATCATTACAGAGCAGTCATTACAGCTCTAAAAATATACTTTCTTTTCTTGGATCACATATTTTTTAAGGAACAAAATTATCCACTGGGATAAATACCAATGTTTTACCTGCTGATTCTTCTCTAATTATTGTGCTAATACCTCATCTTAAGAAAAATGCAAATCTGCATTGATCATGTTTTTAAACTTTGAAAACTTCAAGTTTGTATTTTTTTTGTTTTTTATTAAAAGCTACTTACAAAACCTTTTATGTTTTAGGAGCTCCAAATGGATCAGCAAGCAAAAAAGCATCTACAAGAGGAGTTTGATGCATCTTTAGAGGAAAAAGATCAGCATATCAGTGTTCTCCAGACTCAGGTAAAAGAGTAAAAGAAAAAGAGTGGAATTTTTAGACCAGAAGAATTAAAGGGGATTTGATGGGATATCTCATAGGTTCCAGATGTTACAAAATGACCTGTTTTTAAAACTCTTGCTTTTTCTTAGTTGTTTTTCAGTTTTTTTTTTTTTTTAAAGATTTTATTTATTTATTTGACAGAGAGAGACACAGTGAGAAGGGAACACAAGCAGGGGGAGTGGGAGAGGGAGAAGCAGGCTTCCCGCAGAGCAGGGAGCCCGATGCGGGGCTCGATCCCAGGACCCTGGGATCATGACCTGAGCCGAAGGCAGACGCTTAACGACTGAGCCACCCAGGCGCCCCTCAGTATATTTTTTTTAATGTATTTTGTCTTTTGGCTAACTATGATATCATTGAAAATAGCAAATATAAAAATCAGCTTCATTGGGAGTAAATACTTTATTTTGATTTTTCCTCCCAGTATAATGATAAAGAGTATCTTTTACTCTGTCCCCTCTGTGTTTTATTTTATTTATTTTTTTTAAGACTTTATTTATTTATTTGACAGAGAGAGACACAGTGAGAGAGGGAACACAAGCAGGGGGAGCGGGAGAGGGAGAAGCAGGCTTCCCGCTGAGCAGGGAGCCCAATGCAGGGCTCAATCCCAGGACTCTGGAATCATGACCTGAGCCGAAGGCAGACACTTAACGACTGAGCCACCCAGGCGCCCCCCACTCTGTGTTTTAAAGTACTATTGTGTACTTTCTTTCTCTCTCTCCCTCTCTCTCTCTTTTTTAGAGTGAGAGTTGGGGGGTTCTGCACAGAGGGAGAGGGAGAATCTTAAGCAGGCTCCATACCCAGCACAGAGCCAGAAGGCAGGGTTTAGTCTCACAACCCTGAGATCATGATCTGAGCCAAAACCAAGAGTCAGACACTTAACCAGCTGAACTACCCAGGTGCCCCTCATTTTTTTTTTTTCCTAAGGCATCTTTCTTTTTTAGGTTTCTCTGCTGAAACAGCGGTTACGAAATGGTCCGATGAATGTTGATTTACCGAAACCATTCCCTCAGATGGAACCACAGGCTGAAGGTGTCTCTAAAGAGAACACAGACGGTGATATAGAGCCAGTAGGTAAGCTTCATCTTATCGAAAGGGTAATTTAAAAGCTAGAGGAGGATGTTGACAGTTTCCAGGGCATGATGTGGGCTGAGGTAGAAGTGTCCTCCAGGAAGATGCAAGAGTTTCTGTTGTTTTGTTTCTTTGCTTGTTATTGTTCTTCAGGAGAACAAAGCTAAGTAATTGTTTTAAGACTTGAAAGTCTGTGTGTAGCACCACGTTTTCGTTGTAACTAAAATTCATTCTAGTGTTCTCTTCAGCAGCACATATACTAAAGTTCATTATATTACACTTTTATTGATACAGTAGCTAGATTTCATATAAACAGGTCAGTTCTGTTTAAGATGAATGAATTTGCTATTTTCATTGTTTGGCTATTTTAGTTTTAAAGTAATATTGCTTACATACTTCTACATTCAAAGATATCTATATTCTATTATTTGGTTTCTAATTAGAAAGGGAGAAATAGTTAAATTTTGTTTCAAAATCCAGTTATAGCCCTTCATATTCTTTGAGGCTTTAAGGTACGTATTCAGTAAAATTCCCACTTTTTATTTACTGGCTCTTTCTCTCAAAGACATTGATGGTAAACTTTTAGTCCAGCCAGAGCAAGGTGCTGAGCAGCTGTCTGAGCAATGCCAGGCTATAAAGGGTCCTGAGATTCCCTTGGGATATGAAAACTTAACTCATAAATGTATGGAGAATGTAGAAAGCTGTACTTAACCAGAACTCCTCTCAGGGACAGATTAGAATGCATTGGAAAAAAAATTCTTTATCTTTTAGGGATGGGAGCCAGGACACAGAGGGCACTTTTGAATAACAAAAGATGGTCATCAAACTGTCTTTTAAGGAGGGTGAATTCAGTTAATGTTAGTTGACTACTGAATGTTTTGTGCCATTTGGGCTGGGGCTGAACCCTAGGGAGGTGACTGTGCTCCTCAGCTTCTTGGGATACGGATCATACAGATAGTGAGAGTCGAGGTTGGGAAGGGTACTCCTTCCTTCTCCGTCTGGCTCAGAGCATTGGGGTGAGAATACACTCCTGTGTACTAACAGAGTAACTGTTCCCAGGGAGCCCTTCTATTCCTTACTGACCACCCCTGCCTGTGCTGCTTTATTGTTGATAGTGGTAGATGGAGCTTCTGCTAAAACACTGGAGGTGCTTCAGCAGAGAGTTAAGCGGCAAGAGAATCTCCTGCAGCGTTGTAAGGAAACCATTCAGTCACATAAGGAACAGTGTGTGCTATTAACCAGTGAAAAAGAAGCCCTGCAAGAACAACTAGATGAAAGGCTTCAAGAGCTAGAAAAGATGAAGGTAAAAGAGCAAATGAGTTTGGTTTATGTAACCCTGTGAAGCCAGATCCACAGGTCCCAGCGTGGCCTGCACCTCCCTCCTCTGCAGAGCCTTCCCCTCCCTCCATAGAAGGCACGGAGACAACTCCCATGCGCCCTGGGCTTCAGAGCACTTGCACCATCCTTTTCAGACGTCCTGTATACTTGGCTCTTACTGGACTGAGAAATATCCAAATTCGATAGAATGTTTAGAGTTCTCATATGAGGAGAAGCTTTATTAGAGATGGAAATGAATTTTTAAAATTTTTTTAGGAGCTTCATATGGCTGAGAAGACTAAACTTATCACTCAGTTGCGTGATGCAAAGAACTTAATTGAACAGCTTGAACAAGATAAGGTAAACCAATAAACCTTATGATACTAAAATTTGTCAGGGGGCCCCAGCATTCCCTTTTGGAAGCAGTTAGAAGCATTCAGCCTTATGCTTTCCAAAGTTATTTGTAGCTTGCTTCCATGAAAAATCTTTTTGTTGTAAGTTTGAAATTTAAATAGCGGTTAGCATTAGTTGTGTATCATGTGAAGCTGATTCTCTGTGATTTTTTGATCCCAGTCAGCATTTTGATTCAGAGATTAGAATAGCTGTTGCAAAAGAAATCTGTTTACAGGACCTACCTATTTTTCAGAGAAAAGTTGAATTTTTTATAGTTAAGGCATTACTAAATGTGAATGATATTACGTATTGTCTTCAGCGGAAACAGACGAATCTCTCAGATACACTGCCTAAAGTGAAGAAGTGGTAGTATATATATTAGCGTAAACAGAAGTTTCTGCAGATGAATTTTGGGATTCCTTTCCGGTGAGATTGGCAGTGGCGGTAGAACAGCAGCTGTGGTGATGGCAGCAGAGGCAACTGAAAATTCATGGGCAGACGCTTTTGTGCTGTCTTTCAGCCCCAAGTTCTTGGGTTCTTTTTCTAAAGCAGCTCCCAGTTGGTTCATAGTGTCCAACGTTTTCTTCAGTATGCCACTTTACCGCTACCGTATTTTAAGTGGCCGTGCAATTAAGAACATGTCAGAGCTGTTCTGCTTTTGAAACGTATTAGCAGTCTTTGCATTCTATGATGTCGTTTTGCTAGATTCTACTCCGCACACTTCATGAAGGCCCACTTAAAAAAAGTGAACCCACCACCCAGCTTCAAGGCTAATGTTGTTTTATCTGTACGTGCCCAGCCTTTATTATCTATCCTCAACCCAGAATTTACTTTGTTGTCGAGCAAATTCAAGAAATCTCATAATTTCTTACATAAGTATTTTGATGTAGTTTTAAAATAAAGGACTCTTTATTTTTATAAAAATGTAACAATGTATTATCATGATCACATCCAAAAATTTAATAATTCCTTAACTAATCAACTAGTCAGTTTCAAATTTGCCTTTTGTCTCATACCTTTTTTCCATTTTTATGAATCACGATCTAAGTAAGTTTCTTTCACTGTAATTGGTTGATATGACTCTTAAGACTTCTTTTAATCTGTAGGTTCCATTGCCTCTCTCTCTCTGTGTCTCTTTTTCTCCATTGTTATTTGGTTTTTGAAGAAACTGAAGGCCAGCGATCTTGTTTTGAAATTTTGTGTAATCCCCACTTACCTGGTTTTTATCTCTCCATTGATATGAGCCATCTGGAAGAGTCAAACCCTAAACCGAGGTTTGACAAACCCTGCAAGTAAAGTAATAATCTTCTTAAGACCATAAAATAGCTGTCACAAAATCTTATTTTTCAAGAGACAAGTTGAACCACCCTGTTTTTTGTTAGTCACAAATGACTGATTCGGGATATAATATTTTCCCCCTAGTGACCTTCATTTTATGTGTAGATTATCCAGAGAGTGGGAAGCAGTAGCAGGTAGCAGACAGTTTGCAGACAGTAGCAGTTAGCAAATTGGAGGAGTGGGGGCGCCTCACTGACAGTAGTGAGGAATGGCAGTGGGACCAGAGACTGTCACAAGAGAAACAAGAAAAAGCAGGTAGATCTGTACCACAGGCTTGGCCCATCTTTGTGGCAGTGTAACCGTCTACCCTCAGTAGCTTCTGAGGCTCTCCCCATGTTCCAGCACAGATCAGTAACATAGTTCATGGTGGCCCTGAGCCAAGTACAAAAGGCTATATTTTGTTCATTATAAACTGTTTACTAAGATAGGGAAAATTATAGCAAACATTTATAGAAAGATTATAAAGTAACATTTTTAATTAAAATGTGTTTTTAATACTCAAAAGACTAAACTTACTATTAAAATAATTTTTTATATTGACAAATAACCCTGGTCTGCCAGGTAACCAGAGTTGTTATACTATGTAGTATAGTATAGAGTGCAGACTCTATACTGAACACAGACTTCAGTTTGTGAAATACTAAAATAATTCTTATGCTGTACGTAGTAAGAAATACTATGTTTTTTGCCTTTTAAGTAAGTTTGATATGTGCTGTTGATGATGCAGTTTTGTTATGTAAACACTTCAGTGTCTGCACTTCTGTTTAGGGAATGGTAATAGCAGAGACAAAACGTCAGATGCACGAAACCCTGGAAATGAAAGAAGAAGAAATTGCTCAACTCCGTAGTCGCATCAAACAGATGACTGCCCAGGGAGAGGAGTTACGGGAACAGAAAGAAAAGTCTGAAAGAGCTGGTAAGAACTCAGTGGTTATTTGTTTTATGTTAGAACTCAAAAGTCATGTAAAGTGCTGACCAACCAACATTTAGAAAAATTAGTTAAATATTGATACGGATACAGAGATTCTGTATAAGATACTGAACTGTTCCTTAGAGGGGGCAAGGGCTGGTAAACCATGGCCTATGGGTGAAATCCAGCCCATGCACGGCCTATTTATAGGACTCTCAAGCTTAGAATGCTTTTTACATTTTTATGTAAAATGTATTTGAAAAAAAGAATTATTATTAAATAATAATTATTTATTATTAAATAATTATATATTAAATAAATGCTACCTTGTAAATAGATGCTCTAGGGTAAACAAAAGGGTAAACAAAAAATATAAGATAAAGAAAGTATAAGATAAGCCTTTTAACATAACAGAATTATGTTTTGACATAATAAATGCTAGGCTGTGAAACTGTGGAGACCAGCATAGTGTTCTACAAGGTATGATACTGAGTAATGCTGGGAAAGAGAGGAGAGACCAGAGTGAAGGAGCATTTCAGGTTAGTGAGGGTGTGAGGTTTTTTTGTTTTTTGATTTAAAGATTTTATTTATTTTTTTGACAGAGAGAGCAAGAGAGGGAACACAAGCAGGGGGAGTGGGAGGGAGAAGCAGGCTTCCTGCTGGGCAGGGAGCCGATGTGGGGCTCAATCCCACTGGGATCGTGACCTGAGCCGAAGGCAGAGGCTTAACGACTGAGCCACCCAGGTGCCCCTAGGGTGTGAGTTTCGAGTTGGGCCTTGAGGAATGAATAGAATGGGCCTAAGCAGAGAGGTGGGGGCAGCATACATTCCAGTTACTACAAGGGCATCGCAGGCACAATGACTAGAGTGGATGTATTAATCAGCTGCAAACAGTTCTTGCTCAAGTGGGAAATAAAGGTGGATCTGAAAGAACTGTTAAAATCTTAAAAGGTGAGTCATTGAGCTTAGACTTTGGTGTACAAGGCAACAGGAAACCAGTAATAAGAAAGCATACTGTGATGGAAGCTAGTGTTTTACGTAGAAAAAAAATGAAGTGGGAAGTCAGACCTATAAGCAAAGGTAGAAATCTGGGTGTGAGGGACTGAGAGCTCCGGCCACCTTGGCTGGGATGAATCTAGGAAAGAGAGGAAGAGTAGCATCTGCAGAACTTGGTGTCTGATCAACTTGCAGGGGCAGAAGAATAGTAGAAGTCTAAGATGACTCCAAGGTTTTAAGCTTAGGAGATTGAATGAATAGTGAGAAGTCAGAACAGGAAATCTAAATGGGGAATTTGAGGAATGGAGTGAAGTGATGAGTTTGCTTAGATACTTTGAATTTTGTCAATCATGAGCTTTCCAAATGAAATTGTCTTCTAAGAATGTGGAAAAGAAACTAGAGCTTTTTAAAGGAGTCAGTAGCCTAAGGTGGAAGCCTGTGATTAAATCTGTGGGAGCGGCTGATTTCTCCAGGTAGAAGCTGCTAGTATCTATGAGCGTGCATGTGCCGCGTTGCCACGGCCACTAAGAGCCAGCATTTAGTTAGTTTTCTTATGCAAGGCTCTGTTATAAATGCTTTACTTGTATTCACTTGTGTGTGTGCTTGTATTTAATCCTCTCAGTTTCTTTGAAATGGGGGACTGTTATTACAAATAGGAAAACCCAAGAATGTGGAAGTTAAGTAGCTTGCCTACGTTCATGCACAGAGAGTAAGTGTATAGTCAGGACTTCAGTCTGGGCATTTTGAGTCCAGAGTCTGTGCTCTTAACCATAGAGATCTTGAGTTTGGCAGAGAGAAATAAATGAGGGGAAAAAAAAGTTACCCAAGAAGTCAGAGGAATTGTGGGTAGTTATGCTTTGGGGAGAATATAAGAGGCATTTCCAGAAGTGGGAGAGGTAGGTTGAAGACTTTAAAAAAGGTCTTTGACTTTGATGAGGATTTGATTCCCCGGGTGCAGTTTGAGAAATGATTTTAGAAACCAGATTGTAAGGTTTAAGATGGGAAATGGGTCTGGATGAGAGAGCTAGTTGGTTGATACCAAATGTGCTCATAAAATCTCTTTGCAGTTGTTTTATTAATAAGTGGTTGGGGAATTTAGTTAATGAATTTGTTCCCAGTAAACCCAAGAAAATTTCCCTCCAGAGAGCATTAATTGACAGCAACTCTCAGAATATAATCTCTGAGGAATTACCTGAAGCAGTTTGAGAGGTGTGAGGCATTGTTGAACAGATTTGCTTTCAGGGAATAGGAAACCTGATGTATGGTCTCAGTTTCTCATATCAAGCTTTTCCATTTTTAGGGCTGCTTTTGTTAACTAATGTAGCCAGTCAAGAGAAAATAATGTTGGTTAGGGGATTAAATTTTCTTTAAAATTGGAGTGTAGCTTATGAGGAGGTAGAAATCCATGACCCAATATCAAGTTGAAAGAGGTGAGTGACAAAAAGGTAGACAGAATACACAGTTAATTCACATGTAGGTTAAACATTTCCCAGGCTCCCATTTTAGTCATTTCATTAGTTAGTACAGCCTTCCTTCTCTTGCTTCTCCAGAACATGATTGTATTTTGTCTTTAAATGGTATTTTCATAAAACCATATTTTTGTAAATATTTCAAAGCTTGTAGGTTGGGAGACTTTCCTGTTAATAGTACCATAAAAATATCAAAAATTAATAAATACTTAGAGAAGTATGATTTAGTTATTTAATAAAGACATTAACTTTGGAAAGTCTTTGGATCACATGGTTGTACGTGCCTTTATAGATATTTTAAGAATTATATTTGTAGTCCTAATTATTGGACCGTAACAAAGTTATAACAGACTCATTCTACAGTGAAGATACTGCCTTTTAAATCTATAATGAAAACTGGTGTTGCACAACAACTGCATTTCATCTAATGATCGTAGTTAAGTCTGAACAGAACTCCTGAAATATAAAATGTTTAATTCAGATATAAAATGCGTATGCCAGTTGACAGAAAAGTTCCAATTTAATGCTCAAAGTAGGAAAAGGTCTTTTTATGTAAAGGAAGTAGAGTTTCCGTGGTCTGTGAACATAATCTGGCTCTTGGAGAATTCTATTCCTCTATGAAATATTTGTCTTTCTCTTTCTTGAATTTAAAATTCAAAGACTCAACATATAAGAGCTGGCCATGAGAAAGAAGCATTGACAGCATTAACATCATTAAAGCTTGTGGTTGTTAAGGATTTTTAAAAGTAAATTTGTCTACATAAAACGATTATAAAAGAATATAAACTCTCCTAATTAATTTTCAACTGTAAAAATTTAACCCTGATATATTTAGTAATTCTTGACGTGTGGATATTAGTAGACAACTTATTTTTTTGGCTCACCTATTCTGGCGGTAAAAATCAGCTCAAGTACATTTCCCACTACTTCCCACCACTTTTCTTGGAAAACAGTCTATTGCGCTGGTTCTCATAGTTTTTCTAAATGAGTGTGATGCCTCCCATATGTTGGAGGACACAGAAATCTAAATGTCTCTGATTTTAAAAAGAACAGTTCTGCCCTAAAAAGATGGAAACTATGTGAAATACGGTGACATGCCCACTTTACAATATACCCTGTACCAACATGTAGTACTTATTTACTCTCTAGAGAACTGTTGGGCATGGTTTTGAAGCACAATTTTGTTTTGTTAGAATTATTTATTTTAGTGGGTAAAGAAAACCAAACCAAATATATTTGTTAGAAGCATTTTACTACCATTGTTGATAGTTTTCCTTTCTAGGTGTCACTAAAGAACAGATGGCCACATCTTCAAGTAACCAGACTTTAAACTTAGAGAAGTCTGGTGATTCAGCTTTAGTGGATAATGCTATATTTTAGATGCTAGGTATTATTATTAGTAGTCTAGAATATTATCTCTTCAGTGCAACACAGAGTGTTCAGTGCAACAGTGCAGAATGTTAATGCTGCTAAATTTTGCCCTAGGTTTTGGCTGTTCTTTGTGTGTGCATGTGTATGTTTTAAGTGGGGTAGGAGGTAGAGGTAGCTGGCTAGTTATTAATACAATGTATTGCAAAAACACTGGAACAGAGAGAAAATGAAAGCACATCACTATTGTTTCAATACACTTCCATTTAGTTTTTCCTCCAGTCCTTATTTTTATATTATTGTAATCCTATTGGACATATAGTTTTGTATGCTCCTTTTTTTCCCCATTTAGCATTATTTTGAGCACTTTTACGTGTTGCTAAAGTACTAACATATTTTAATGGCTGTGTCAGAATGCATGTACATCACTTAACCATTTTCCTCTTGATCATCATCTAGATAATTTTATATTTTTGCTATTATGAGTAATAACTGTAACAACACTGTGATACAGCTTATTCCATATTTGAATTTTTTCTCAGGATAAATTCTTGCCCACAGACTTCTAGTCTTTTTTGTAAGTTAGTTTTAGGTATTTAAATATAGCTATTAGAAAAAACCCACACCACAGTGTTAAGTCCCTTGCCCCCCATAAAATGTTCTTGCCTACAATTTATGCAAAGTGAATAAAATATTCTACTTGGATTAGGAAAGTTTCCAGAGTGCTTTCCAGAGTATCTTTTGTAAATCCTGTTTCCCTTTCATTTACCCTGTCTTTGCCTAAGTCACGTGTTTTCTATGATTGGCTGCATTTAAAAACTTAGATTAACTCATAACATTCTTTGCTTTTTTATTGCCATGCTGTGTTTGTGCAGGAAATAAGTTTTTTATTCATTTGTATAGTATAGGCCTGATATATCAGAGACATTCAGTGGAATATGTTTATTTGACATTTGAAGGGCCCTCTTAAATAGAGTTTATGTGTTTAAGTCATATGTAAGATTTATGCATATTTATATAATAAACAAAAATCAGATGTGTATTTAAGTGCTTTGTTAGTTGCTGATAATTTATGTAACGGTTTTCTTGGAGTCTTAAGTCTCACAATACATCTTATTTTTGTGCATCCACACATGCCAATAAGTGAATCATGGTGCCTTTCCCAAGCCTTGTATGAACAGGACTGGGGTAAGGGCTATTTTCTTCTTTTCATGGGTACTTAGAGTAAGCTTTATAAAGAAAATTCCATGTTTCTCAGGCAAAAAAGTATGAATCAAAGTAGAATTTATGTCTGTCATGTTAGATAAGTAGTATGTACATATTTTGGCACTAAATGTATACCTGATGGAAAAATTTCTTATTTTAAATGGAATTAGATTTTCATTCATTATAAGTAGTTTATTTAATAGCCATGTATTTGCGAGTACTTGATATGTTTCTACATACATACATAATCATTGTCATCCTGCACTTAAGTCCCTGGCAGTGTCACTATTACTGGAAAGCATTAGGAACCCATTTCTTTGCTACAGAATCATATTTTCTTTTTTTCTTTCTTTTTTGAGTAAAGTTGACACACAGTATCACATTAGTTTCAGGTGTACAACATAATGATTGGGTAAGACTATATGTTATGCTGTGCTCAGCACAAGTGTAGCTCCCATCTGTCACCATACGGCGCTCTTACAGTGTCATTGACTATCAGAATCATATTTTCAATTTAATTAAATTTACTTAGCTTTAGCCTAATATCTTTTAAGATTAGCCTGATGTTTTCAAGGTATTTAATAGATAAATTTGCATGGTTAATGTAAGGACTACATGAAAATTTGGATAGATCTGTGAAATTTTTAGAAGTCAAAGCACGGTCAATCTGTAGAGTGAATCTTGTTATGTATTTCAGAAAGTGGCTTAAAAAGAAGATTTCCATTGCAAGTGTAATACTAAATTTCTGAAGACCCCAATTTATATACAAGTATTGCACTATCTGGTTTGTGCCACTGGGTGGTAGTATTATTTTCATTTTTGTAAACTCTAGACAAGTGGTTTTCAAACTTCTTAATCTCAGGGACCTCTTTACACTGTTAAAAGTTACTGAGGATTCCAAAGAGCTTTTGTTTATATGGGTTGCATTTAGTGATATTTACTCTATTAGAAATTAAAACTAAGAAATGAATAAAGTTTTTAGTTCATTTAAAAATAACAACTATAAACCTGTTACATATTAATCTAAACACTTTTATAAAAATTACCTATATTTTCCAAAACAAAATTTAGTATAAAGAGTGGTCTTGTTTTACATTTTTGCTTATCTCATTGTTTGGTTTAATAGAAGATAGTGGATTTTCATGCCTGTTTCTGTATTCAGTCTGTTGTGATATGTTATTTTGGTTGAAATATATAAGGAAAATCTGCCCTTATGCATATATGTATTTGGAAAAAAGAGGCCCTCATAGACCCGCTGAAAGGGCCTCAGGACCCTAGGATCTTTGGACCACATTTTGAAAACTGCTGCTCTAGACTTTTGCTTTTATTCACAAAAGAGCCTTGATGATGGGTGGGAATTCTGATAAACAAAATTCATTTTATTGCTTTCTCTGCTAATTTGCATTTCATTCATTTTGTAGTACTGCCTGTGTTTTTGTTTTTAGTTTAATGACGTGCACTTTAGCAGTTTTTTTGCTGGGATGAAGACATGGGCACTGGCTTACTTATTCATTCTTATGTCATTAATCAGCTTCTTAGGATCAACAGTTAATCTGCAGGTTGGCAGCCTTTCTGCACTTCTGCATCTATGTTTATTTCCTGCAGAGGGAGTAAAAATGGGTCTTATTATCCTTATAGTGAAGTGTACTCCGGGATAGTGCAACAAAACAGTAATGCTCCCTGAATCTCAGAATTCTGGCATTTGTTATTGCGATGGGTAAGGATGTTGAGGATGAGGAGAGGCAAAGGTGGTGAAGTGGCAAAAGTAAACATCACATTCTTCCTAGTTTTACCTAAGGTTTATTCCCCATCGCCTTTAACTTCATCAACTGCCTTTGAAAAAATTGTCTTCATGTCACCCAGTGCCTCGCTTATGCTTGGCAGATGGCAAACATCCAATCAATGTTTGATGAATGAATGGTTGGATTATTGAGCTGTAGATCGCCAACCTTTCCCATTTAATTCTTCTAGTGAGCATTTATCCATTTTTATAATCCCCATGGATGTGAGTGAACCTCGTCTGAAGTGGAAAGCGATAAAAGGCCTCCCCTGCATTTTACTTTTGACAGAGGACCATTCTTAAGGTTTATTAAATTTTTGCCTAGGAATATTTTCAAAGTTTTTTTTTTTGTTTTTGTTTTTTTAATAAAAAGTGCCTGAGATACATTGAATTTTGCTTTGGAAGAACACAGTGTGTTCTTGCAAGATTTGGCAGCAGTTCGTGCTTAGCTTTCCCGTTGTCGTGTGTTGTGACTGTATTTTCCTGCGCTCTCTTGCATGTTGGCAGAGGACTTGTCAGCTGTGGCTGATGCACGCTTTCTTTCTCCCCACTCACTTATCCTTTGTTGGTAATTGGAAGATAAATTATGTAGACATTCACAACATACTTCTTTACTCACATTAGAATCCTAGAATAGTTTCATTTTGGAAAGTGTGGGAAATTTATCTTTAGAGCATTACAAGCTATGGACAGCACTTTTCTGTATCTGATGGTTGTAAGATCAGAGGGTGAGACATTTCTGGTTGGTAAGTAAACTCAGTATATTCTCCCTCAACATTGAAATGGGACTCATTGTTGGAGGCAGACTTCCTGTAAGGAAGTGGCTTCATTCGTGGTACAGTGTGGAATCCAGAATGAGTTTGAAATATGTTTTCTGTGTGTCAATATATGTAATGTGTTTTAATGCCCCCCCCCCCCCCCCCCCGCCCCGGATACTTAACATTTCCATACAGCAAGGTGGAGATAGAACGCAGTGGAGGTTTCCTGTGTCTGTCAGAGATATAACATGCTATATTTTGTTGAGAGTTAGAAGCCATCAGCAATTGAGTGCTTCAGAAATTCTGGTTTAGTAAGATACATTATTGCCCAGTTGAGCTGGATCAATGTCAGCATTCTTAGAGTTTTTAAAAATAACGCAAGGTAAAGAGTGTTCCTTAAATATAATTTTAAAGTTCTGGCATCAAGCTAATATATTCAAGTTGATTTATCATCTGAGGGAAAAGTTGGATGCCTCACTTCTTGCATTTGAATGAGAATGTTGAATTAAAAGATTTCTTTCTAGGTATAAAATTATGTGGTTCTCTGACATGGTAGCAGAAAGTGGAAGAGAGGATTAAATTTAGATGAATGGAACCAGATCTATCCTACTTTAATCATTGTATGATGGATAATCAAGTGACTTAGGAAAATGATTAAGTGGACAAAACACTAAAATTAGAATATAATATAGGAGAGTATTCTAAAATTTACTGAGTGTGGCTAGAAAACTTATTTATTAGAAAATTATTTCTCAATAGGAACTTTGTGACATAGATTTTTTGTTGTTTCAAAAAGTGAGAGCACTGCATCTGTTTTTATCCTGTACTGGATTGTGGAATTTTAAGAATGAAAATGAGGAAAAGTCACTTGGTATTGCCTGTATACAGTTTTGTTTTATTTTGCTTAATCAAGAAAAGTTTTTCATTTAAAACTCAATTTTGTTGGAAGAGTATCAAAACTACTACAAACTAAGAGATTTCTGTAAAGTGCTTAAAAGTCCTAAGATACAATTTGACATACTGAATAATAACAGTAATGAAAAGATGATGGTGACATCCAACCATTAAAAAGGATTGTCATTTCTTTTCCCATTTTTCTATTTCCCAGATTTAAACCTTCAGCACAAACTGAGCAGTAAGCACCTTGTTATAGAATTTCTCTCCCATAATTGATCACTTGACTTATTTCTAGGAAATTAGGAAACTGATTTTTAAGAAATTAGGAAACTAATTTCTTGTTAGTAGCAAGAGATATTTCTTTATGCTTGACACTAAAATTTATAGTAAAAGAATATCCGAATAAAACAAAAACAACATTTTTCTTTAAATATTTTATTTTCCAACCTGATTATGTCTGGAGAATCTTGGTCTTTACAGGCAAATACCAGTAAAGTTAGATCAGGAATCTTTAAAAATGATTTCAGCTAATTAATATTCCTTTGTAATTTAGACCTTATTTGAGCATCAGTTTTATCTTTTGGACATATAAAATGAATAAATTGGACTGGTTTTGTTTTCATATCAAAGAAAATGTTTGCCAGAGAAGTTATTTTTTTAAATGTTGAGCAGAGTAAGTTGTGTTTCCCAGTTGTTACCAGAATTCGGCCTTTCTTTTGTCTTTTTCTGTACTAATGCAATTTACCATTAAGAATATGCTATAGAACAGATATTTGTCTTCAGGTATGAAATTCCTGTGCCCAGTCCACCCTCTGTTAAGCCAAGTTGTGGTTAGTAAAAGGGCTCTACTTTTTGAGATGCCATAGGTTGAAGTTGTACCTTTCTTATGCCACTGAGGGTGAAAATACTATATATATTAATGAACTGTCTCTCCCCTGGACATATGTTTCTTGATAGGATTAAAAACCCATCTTGAAAATTTATGTTTTGTTTATAGTCCATCTCTCTGGTAAAGGGAAATCTGGTGTCTTCTGTGAGGACTAAAGAAAATAATCTAGGATGATAATAGCAGTAGGATTTTGACAGCATATCGCTATGCCAGTGGAGAGAAAGAGAGCGTGTACAGTGCACACATGCATACACATACACAGATGCATATACACACAAATGTACACAAGCACACACATATGCATATTTTCAGTGCTGAGCTCCAGCCGTTGTATCCAACCTGTCTGATTTTGTTGGAAGCTGGGTGAGCGGTTTGAAGCCTTCTTAAATATCATACTACTGTACCCTTGATGATTGTTTTTGTAGGGCCTGAATTCTTACCTCACAAAGAACTCCCTGCTGGTTGTGCCTTTCTATATACTGTTGAACAGGTAAAGATTTCTTTCTAGTTAACAGCCCTGGTTTGAAACTTATACAAATAGTAGGTTTCATTTCAGAATACATTGTTTAAATATGTGATTCAACTAGTAAATGGTAAAACAAAAACCAAAAAACTTTGCTCTTTATGTATTATATGGTTAAGAGGTTTTTAAAAATAGAATTAGTCAAAGAATAGTTTTTCTATTCTTAAAAATGTCCTAGTGAGTGCATAATATTACCTAATTATTGATAATATTACCTAATTATTGATAAGAACTCCATAGCAAACAAAAAAGCAGTTGAAATTATATCATACAGAAGTAGGAACAAGTCTTCATTTCTTTGAATTTGTTATGTGTGGGTAGAGAGCGTGGGGAGCCATTAGTAATTTAATTTTTTTTCCAAACTCCTGAACAGTTCATATACGCAGTCTTAAGATCTGAATCCAGAACTCAAGGACAAATTGGTTTCAGTAACTGGACACTTCTTGTGGCTTTGTTGAATGGCTCGGAAATATCTCTTGGCTTAAAACAAAATGACTGTTTTAACCTGTCTTGCTACCGCTGCCCTTAGTTCCCGTAAACTGAATGTAAAACACTTTAGCTCAATGATAGTATTTCTTGAGATACTTGTTTTCTCCTGTTTTCATTATAGCTTTTGAGGAACTTGAAAAAGCCTTGAGTACAGCCCAGAAAGCAGAAGAATCATGGAGAAAAATGAAGGCAGAGGTGGATGAACAAATAAAAGCTATTGAGAAAACAAGGGAGGAGGAACGCACCAGTCTTCAGCTGGAATTAAGTCGGGTGAAACAGGAGGCTGTTGATGTGATGAAAGTAAGAATAGTTCTAGATTGTAACAGGCTACAGCAATTTTGAAACATAAGTCGTATGCTTTTCCTACAATTTTTGATTGTAAAGAAGAGTTAATTTATGTTTTAGACCTTGACCATTTCATGAGTTCAGGATATAGGAAAAAAATCACTTTGATAGAGAAAAGAATTTATATCTTTTTGGATATACTTCCCAAAGATAGTCTCTGCATGTAATTTCTCTTTTATGTTTTATAATCCTCTCTTTAAATTTTTAACACAAAAGATGGCATGTTATATATACTGCTCTGTGTTTTGCTTTTCTGCTTAATATGTTCCTCATCATTGACAATTGGTAATGGTGCCGCATTTGTTTTTTTTTGTTTTTTGGGTTTTTTTTGTGTTTTTTTTGTTTTTTTTTTTTGAAGATTTTATTTATTTATTTGACAGAGGAGACACAGCGAGAGAGGGAACACAAGCAAGGGGAGTGGGAGAGGGAGAAGCAGGCTCCCCGCAGAGCAGGGAGCCCGATGCAGGACTCGATCCCAGGACCCTGGGATCATGACCTGAGCTGAAGGCAGTCGCTTAACCAACTGAGCCACCCAGGCGCCCTTTTTTTGTTTTTTTTTTAATGCTGCATCTGTTTTAAAGACAGCTCAGGATTTCACTGTATGAATATTTCATAATTTAATAAATCTTCTACTGATGGATATTTAGGTTTTAATTTTTTGCTATTGCAAATGGTGAATATCCTTATATTTGTTCACCTGTATGTTTTTTTAGGATAGATTCCTAGAAGTGGAATATTAGGCAAAGATTATGTATTTTTAATTATTGTATAGTTGCTACACGCTCTGTGGAGCACACTTTATACACTAACAAGCAAGGTGTTACCTCACAAGGATGGTGTTACCTAGCTTTTTAAAATCTTTTCAGGCTTATCAGTTTAAAAAAATGACATTGTAGTTTTTTTTTTTAAGATTTTATTTATTTATTTGAGAGAGAGCGAGCAAGCAGGGGAGGAGCAGAGGGAGAGGGACAAGCAGACTCCACGCTGATTGTGGAGCCTGATGCAGGACTCAATCCCACGACCCTGAGATCATGACCTGAGCTGAAATCAAGAGACAGACACTTAACCGACTGAGCCACCCAGGCACCCTGACATTGTATTTTTAATGTGCTTATCTTTTTACCAATATGATAAACATATTTTTATATGTTTTAAAGGAATTGGCAGTTTTTCTTTTTGAGTTGGTTGGTCAGATCTTTAACTTGTTTTCCTATTGGACTGTTGGTCTTACTGATTTGTAGATGTTTCACACCTAGAGTAGGAATTATTTCTTTGGATATATAGTGCATTTGTCCAAATAATCTTCTCTCTCTTTTTTTTTTTTTTTTTTTTGAGAGAGTGAAAGAGCACAAGTGGGGAGGGGCAGGGGGCAGGGAGAGAGAGAGAGAATCTTAAGCAGGCTCCATGCCCAGCATGGAGCCCAGAGATCATGACCTGAACTGAAACCAAGATATTCGGACCAAGACACTCGGACACTTAACCAACTGAGCCACCCAGGCGCCCTGTCTTTTTTAAATTGACTTTGTTTATGATTTGTTTTAGCTTTGGGATTGGTTTATTTTGGGGGATGGCATGCAGAGATTTTTTCTTTTTCTTAAATGCTATCTGGATTTTTATTCTGATTTAAAAATACATTCTCACTAAGATCATTTTAAAATTCTACTTTTCTTATGGCACTTACATGCTTTTATTTTTTATTATTAAATCTTTGATCCAACTGGAATTTATTTGGTATTAGGAGTGAGGTAGGGATCCAACTTTAATTTTTTTCCAGATGACTGACTACCAAGTAGTCTCCAGATAATTTATTTAATAATCCATGTTTTCCCTTCTGGTATGACACACTGTCTTTATTTCATACTAAATTATTGTGCTACATATGGGTCTCTTTCTTGAATTCTCTGTGCTGTTCCATTGCTTCTCCTGACCATGTGCCAGTATTACACTGTTACAGTTACTCAGTTTCACTATATTATTTGGTAGCCTCCCCTTATTACTCTTATTTTTCAGAAGAGTGCTGGCTCTTCTTGCATGTTTATTTTATCCAGTGAGCCCCTCCCTCCCCATTCTGTTGGTAATTTTATTCAATTATATTAAATTTTTAGATTTATCTAGGGAGGTTGACATCTTTATAAGATTAAGTCTTCCTGTCCAAGAAAGAACAAGGCCAATACTTTTTAATAAATAGTGTATGCATGGAAAGCTAGGCGTCATTAGATTGGTGCAGGCAGGGCAGCTTGACCATAGTGGAGTGCCCTCTTTGAGAGCATCCTTATTCCTCCTCCTATACTTCCCCATCATGATTGGTGGGGAACATCCCTGCAAGATGTGGAAATGCTCCAACCCGGTAGGACTTATTACTGAAGCAACAGCCATCCTTGTCTTAAATGAGAAATACTTGGGGTACCTGGGTGACTCGGTTAAGTGTCCAACTTTTGATTTTCGCTCAGGTCATGATCTCAGGGTCATGAGATTGAGCCCCATGTCAGGCACGAGGCTGCTTAAGATTCTCCCCCTCGCCCTCTGCCCCTCCCCCACCTTGCACTCTCTCTAAAAAAAAATAAAAACATAAAAAGAATAAATGAACAATACTTGATGGGCTTTTCTTTTAATTATTGAGACTTTGGTGACTTTTGATTTATGTGGGAAATATGTTTTGATTTTTCTCTTACACTATTGGCTTGATTAAATTGCAATAAAGTATTATTTAATTGTAGAGTTACATATTTTATTCTGGGTGTTTCACTTTAACTATTTGGCTGACTTTCAGAAATCCTCAGAACAAATTGCTAAACTACAGAAGCTTCATGAAGAGGAGCTGGCCAGCAAAGAGCAGGAACTGACTAAGAAGTTTCAGACCCAAGAAAGGCAATTTCAGGAGCAAATGAAAATAGCTCTTGTAAGTACCTATTTTGTTTTTGTTATAGGTAAACTTTGCAGCTTTATTAAGTTGTCATCTCACTCCTACCTTTCAGCTTGAGGTCAGACTACTGGCAGCCTTGACCTTTGAGTGTGCAGAGAGGATAGGATATAGGCAGGGAAGAGGGTTGTCAGAGCTTGTTAACTTCGTATTGTGTGAAAATTATATTAACTAACAAGCTCTCATTAACCAGTTTATTTGTTTTTATGTCATCCCTCTCACCCTGGCAGTAGGCTGTGATTATGGAGAAGTAAAGGGGAAGATAGGCTAATTGAAGCCATGAACCAGTGACTGCATAACTCAGGAAAAATGTCTAGAAACTCACCAGACTGAATATCACAGAGTTCAAGGCTCAGAAAGTTTTGTCTGAAATGCATTTTAAAGAAGAAAAAATGAAAATGACCAAGTAGTTTTCATTTTAGTAGAATAATTTCAGTAGTAATTTTCAACACTTATATTTTAAAAAATAAAGTAAAATTTAAAAAATGACTGACTGGACTAAACAAAATAATATCCAGAAAAGCAAAGGTAAGATTTTGGGGAATAGTGTAATTTGAAAGTTTAAAACAAAAAAAAAATTTTTTTTCAAATTGTGAAAAGCCTTTTTATATAGGTTACCATAAGAAGTATTAATGCCAAAAAAAAGTATTAATGCGAAAAATGTAGTTTGATTGTTTTTATATGAAATTATTATCCATAAGATAGTATGTATAATTTTAAAAAACTTTTAGTGCAAAAGGATGAGAAATAGTATTTATAATTTTAATCTTTTTTATTTTTTAAAGACCTTATTTATTTTAGAGAGAGTGAGCACGAGCTGGGGCAGGGGCAGAGGGAGAGGGAGAGAATCTTAAGCAGACTCCCTCCTGAGTGCAGAGCCTGATGCGGGGCTCAGTCTCATGACCCTGAGATCATGACTTGAGCTGAAATTGAGTCAGACGCTCAACTGACTGAGCCACCCAGGCACCCCTATTTATTTATTTATTTATTATTATTATTATTATTATTATTATTTAAGATTTTATTTATTTATTTGAGAGAGAGAATGAGAGACAGCACAAGAGGGAAGAGGGTCAGAGGGAGAAGCAGACTCCCCGCTGAGCAGGGAGCCCGATGCGGGACTCGATCCAGGGACTCCAGGATCATGACCTGAGCCGAAGGCAGTCGCTCAACCAACTGAGCCACCCAGGCGCCCTATTTATTATTATTATTTTTTTAAGTACACTTTATCCTCAGCGTGGGGCTCGAACTCATGGGAACCCAAGATAAGAGTCACATGCTCTACCAACTGAACCATCCAGGCACTCCAGTCCAGAAAGGATTTAAAATCGTTTATGAGAATGCTTAAAACTATAACAGGACAGCATAGGGGCATAAAAATTAAAGAACAAAGCAGGACATAAATGAAGCCAGGAATTGTTCTAAAAAATTCCTGTCATAAAGATCTGTGTGTTTTCATGCTGGAGTAATTGGCCTTTGGGGACACTGAGACTTGAACATTGGCCTTGTTAAAACTGCGTTCTAGAACTGATCTACTCATATATTCTGAGTAGAGAGAGCAGGCTACAGATAGACATGAAGCACGCACACACATGTGCACTTGCTGCTTTCTGCTCCCCTTTCTACCTAGTTCCTCAAAGAAGTTAGCTTTGCGTTGATAGTCAAAGTTCAACAAACTATTAAAATGTCCTCTTTTATTTTTATGGGCACAGAGAGATGTATTTAAAATGTAGTTTACAGGGGTGCCTGGGTGACTCAGTCGTTAAGTGTCTGCCTTCAGCTCAGGTCTTGATCCCAGGGTCCTGGGTTTGAGCCCCACATCGGGCTCCCTGCTCAGCGGGAGGCCTGCTTCTCCCTCTCCCACTCCCCCTGCTTGTGTTCCCTCTCTTGCTGTGTCTCTTTCTGTCAAATAAATAAAATATTTTAAAAAATTAAAAATAAATAAAATGTAGTTTACATTAGACAATGTAGTATATTTAAAATGATGTTTTAAAATTGATTAGAAACTAATATTCTCCTATCAGTCTGCTTATAATGTGGCACAACACCTTTCCTTAAAGCAATGTGCTTCACCAGAGTGTAGTGAACTGAAAATATTGCTACTAGCAACATGAACTCTATGCAATAGGTATGGATAAGTATTCTTAATTGGAGTCCAAAGCCACTAAATGTTAAAAGTGCTCTCTAGAGCTTCTCTTTTCAAAGCAGTAAACGGTTTTAATATAGATGTTGATATATAATAAGGGCAATCAAAGAAGAAGCTTTTCGGGATTGAGAGGGTGATAAAAGAGCCCAGGTCATCTGAGAGGAGTTATGTAGGCTTTTATAGATATTTCCTTGATCTAATCCATATATTCACATGTAATTTTCTGATTTTGATTTGCTTTTCTATGTGGGGTTCCCTAATGAGGTATTTCTCACAAATTATATAAACTTACAATCTAGTTTCTTGGCCTAGAGTTGAAATAATCAAACTCTGGAGTGCAGAGAAGAAGTAGTGACAATTTGGGGACCCTTCACATTAAGCCGTGTTCTGCAAAATATTTTAAATAGTGGAAAAATAGCAGATATAGTGCAGTTAGTGGAACAAAATTTTTCTTTTCAGTAGTAATTGTGGCAAATATTGGCTGGACCACACTGGAATAGCCACAGTGCTTTGTTTCTACAGGCTAGGGCATGGGAAAAGAGAGGTGATGATACTGCCTACCTCATAGGGCTGGTGTGCAGATCAAATGAAAGACATGATTCCTGTGGAAGTGCTTTGGGAATGCTGAAGATTTATGTGGGTCTAAGGTGGTATTGTTTTTGGCACAGGAAAAAAGTCAATCAGAATATTTGAAGATTACCCAAGAAAAAGAACAGCAAGAATCTTTGGCCCTGGAAGAGTTAGAGTTGCAGAAGAAAGCAATCCTCATGGAAAGTGAAAATAAACTTCGGGACCTTCAGCAAGAAGCAGAAACTTACAGAACTGTAAGTTTAAGTAATATTCAGGTTGGAATTATTTGTATATAGAAACTATTGTTATCTCTCCAGTCAGTATAAAGTTGTTGAGAAGCTTTTGTTTTACTGGGTTAGATTCACATACCTGCACTGCATTTTCAGATAATAGTTTTTCCTGTGAGTGGTTTTAGTGTTTGCTGCATGGTGCTGCTGACTCTGCCTTTAGCTGGCTGTGTTTCTGTCAGCCACCCACTCTGACTCTCTGCACTCAGGCTCTGCAGCATCTCCACTCCATTGCTTACTTGCCCTTGATCTTTAGGAAGTGGCCTTGCTTTGTAGGCAGCACTTGCCCTGGCTTCATCTCATGCCATGTCCTGGACATAATTCGTCCTGTTTCTTTCTTTCTTTCTTTAAAGATTTTATTTATTTATTTGACAGAGAGAGAGAGAGAGACAGCGAGAGAGGGAACATAGGCAGGGGGAGTGGGAGAGGGAGAAGCAGGCTCCTGGCTGAGCAGGGAGTCTGCTTCTCCCTCTGACCCTCCCGACTCTCCCCCCCCCTCATGCTCTCTCTCTCTCAGTCTCTCTCTCTCAAATAAATAAATAAAATCTTTAAAAAAATAATAATAAAAATAAAATAAAACAATGGTGGACAAATTTATATATATGTGAACAAATTTGTATTATATGTCTCAGTGTGCACATTTTTAAGGCCCTCTGGCCCTTCCCTTAGCAATATATGAAGTGTATGACCTGTTTTGAATAAACTGATGTTATTTATACTTTTGCTTTGGTTTAGACAGTGAAAGAATCACACTTCTTCTTTTTTTTTTTTTAAATGTAAACATTTTTTTAATTTTTTTTTTAAGATTTTATTTATTTATTTGAGAGAGAGAGAATGAGAGACAGAGAGCACGAGAGGGAAGAGGGCAGAGGGAGAAGCAGACCCCCTGCTGAGCAGGGAGCCCGACGTGGGACTCGATCCCGGGACTCCAGGATCATGACCTGAGCTGAAGGCAGTCGCTTAACCAACTGAGCCACCCAGGCGCCCAGAATCACACTTCTTTCCCATAGTTCTAAACTGTACTTTACTTTCCCATGTCCAATATTTATGTAAGGTGGCATGGTGGAGGGGAATAGATAGGATACTCAGGAGACTTAGATTTTTCCGCTTGCCAGCTTTGTAAATTAATCATATCTTAATTTCTTCACCTGTCATACGGAGAAATTGGATTTGGTAATTCCTTAGGACTTTTTCCATTCTGATGTTGCATGGCTCTGCCTTACTTAGCTCTTTTTCCTTTAGAGCCCAAGATTGACATTTTCATGAGCTAACAGTAATCTTTGGTAAAATTTGTATAAGTAGCTTTTTGCAAAAAATCTTCTAAATAATCATTTTTGCAGTGGAAAAACCAGATACATTATTTATCTTCCAAAATCAAATTATGAAGGTAATAGAATACTATTAATAGGCCTTAAAAAACACACAGGAAAAATATAACCGTCTTCCTACCAATAGTTACTATTATCTACTTTATGATTTATTTCTTTTTGACTATCCATTCAGAATATTCTTGAAAATATGCATGATTGAAATAGTTACCCAAGTAGGTAGAAAGAATCTGAAGTTTTAAGTTGTGTTAAAATAGAATCTTTTCTTTCTTACACGATTCCTTTAGGAATTGAGCACAGATTCTCTATGCTTTCTAGTGTTTGGCATGATATATAGAGTTATTTTTCTAAGTTTTAATTTTTAAACAGGTGTAGACATTATGTCATGTATTTTTGCTAATAAGCAAGTCTGTACTTTAATAAAAATACATCTGTTTTTATTAACAGAGAATTCTTGAATTGGAAAGTTCTTTGGAAAAAAGCTTGCAAGAAAGCAAAAATCAATCAGAAGATTTAGCTATTCATTTGGAAGCTGAAAAAAATAAGCACAATAAAGAAATTACAATCATGGTTGAAAAACACAAGACAGAATTGGAAAGCTTGCAGCATCAGCAGGATACCCTTTGGACTGAAAAACTCCAAGTGTTAAAGCAACAGCATCAGACTGAAATGGAAAAACTTAGAGAAGAGCATGAACAAGAAAAAGAAACATTGTTGAAAGACAAAGAGAGTCTCTTCCAGGCCCACATAGAAGAGATGAATGAAAAGACTTTCGAAAAACTTGACGTGAAGCAAACAGAACTGGAATCATTGTCTTCTGAACTGTCAGATGTATTAAAAGCCCGGAACAAGCTAGAAGAGGAACTTTCTGTACTAAAGGATCAAGCAGATAAAGTAAAGCAGGAGCTAGAGGCCAAGCTAGATGAACAGAAAAGCCATCACCAGCAGCAAGTCGAGAGTATCATTAAAGAACAAGAGATGTCTATCCAGAGAACTGAGAAGGAATTAAAAGATGAAATTAATCAACTTGGGCTTCTTCTGAAGGAAAAGGACAAGCATTTGAAAGAGCAGCAGGCTCATGTGGAAAACTTAGAGGCAGATATTAAAAGGTCTGAAGAGGAACTCCAGCAGGCATCTGCTAAGCTGGCTCTTTTTCAGTCACAGCAGAGTACTACACACGAGCAGGCCAAAGCATCTGAGGAGCACTTGGCTCAATTGCAGCAGAAGTTGTTGGACTTGGAAACGGAAAGAATTCTTCTTACAGAACAGGTAGCTGAAGTTGAAACGCAAAAGAAGAATGTTTGTACTGAGTTAGACACTCACAAAATCCAGGTGCGGGACTTACTGCAGCAACTAGAAAACCAGAAAAGTGAAATGGAGGAAAAACTACAGGCTTTAACCCAACGCTATGAGTCCCAACTTAGAGATACTAACACAGAACAGGCACAGACAAAGCAGAGCTTGATAGAAAAGGAAAATGTAATTTTACAAATGAGAGAAGGACAGAGCAAAGAAATTGAAACACTCAAACAGAAATTATCAGCCAAGGAGGACAGTTTTAGTGTTTTACATGAGGAATATGAAACCAAATTCAAAAATCAAGAAAAAAAGATGGAAAAAATTAAGCAGAAAGCAAAGGAGATGCAAGAAACATTAAAGAAAAAATTACTGGATCAGGAAGCCAAACTTAAAAAAGAGCTTGAAAATACGGTTCTAGAGCTTAGTCAGAAAGAAAAACAGTTCAATGCCAAAATTTTGGAAATGGCACAAGCTAACTCCACTGGAATCAGTGATGCAGTGTCAAGACTGGAAACAAACCAAAAGGAGCAGATAGAAAGTCTCACTGAGGTACACAGACGAGAACTCAGTGATGTCGTATCGGTCTGGGAAAAGAGACTTAATCAGCAAGCTGAAGAACTCCAGGAACAACATGAAATCCAGTTACAGGAAAAAGAGCAAGAGGTAGCAGAACTGAAGCAAAAGATCCTCCGAAGTGCGTGTGAAAAAGAAGAGATGAACAGGGAACTAGCATGGCTGAAAGAAGAAGGCATTAAGCAGAACACAGCAGTAAGGGAATTACAGGAACAGTTACACCAGCAGTCTGCTCAGACGAATTCTCTCTCACAAAATGAAACTAAACTAAAAGCACAACTTGAAAAGCTGGAGGGTGACTTGAATCATTCTCTGAGGGAAAATACTTCTCTGCAAGAGCGTATGGTTGAACTGGAGATGCTGGCAGAAAAAGACAAGCTGAAGGTTTCCGAGTTGACTGACAAGCTGAAAACCACGGATGCACAATTCCAGAGTTTGCAATCTTCACATGAAAGAAATGAGAAAAGCCTAGAAGACAAAAGCTTGGAATTCAAAAAACTGTCCGAGGAACTAGCAGTTCAGCTGGAAATTTACTCTAAGAAAACTGAAGCCCTGTTACAAGCTAAAACAAATGAGCTCATCAACATTAGTAGTAGTAAAATTAATGCCATTCTTGCTAGAATTTCCCACTGCCAGAACCACACAACAAAAGTTAAGGAGGCACTAGTGATTAAAACTTGCAAAGCTTCTGAATTAGAAGCACAGCTTAGACAGCTAACAGAAGAGCAGAATACACTAAATAGTTCTTTTCAACAGGCTACCCGTCAATTAGAAGAAAAAGAAAATCAGATTAAGAGCATGAAGGCTGATATTGAAGGTCTTGTAATGGAGAAAGAAGCCTTACAGAGGGAAGGAGGCAACCAGCAACAGGCTGCCTCTGAAAAGGAGTCTTGTATCACACAGTTGAAGAAAGAGTTATCAGAGAACATCAACGCTGTCACACTGATGAAAGAAGAGCTTAAAGAAAAGAAATCTGAGATCAGCAGTCTTAGTAAACAGCTAACTGATTTGAACACCCAGCTTCAGAACAGCATCAGCCTAACTGAGGAAGAAGCAGCCATTTCATCACTAAGTAAGCGATATGAGGAACAACAACGTGAATTGCTGGGTCAGGTGCAAGATTTATCTTTGAAAGTTGAAACTCTGAGTAAAGAGAAGGTCTCTGCTCTTGAACAGGTAGATCACTTGTCCAACAGGTTGTCAGAATGGAAGAAGAAAGCACAGTCAAAATTCATACAGTATCAAAGTACTAATAAAGAATTGCAGATGCAGCTTGAGTTAAAAACGAAGGAAGTCAGTGAAAAGGATGAGCAGATACATTCACTGAAGGAGACCCTTGATCAGCAAAATGAGAGATTGGTATGTTTAAAGGGTGAAATGGAAGATAAGAAGAGCAAGCTGGAGAAAAAGGAGTGTAATTTAGAGACTGAGTTAAAAACTCAGACGGCAAGAATTGTGGAATTACAGGAGCATCTTACTCAGAAAATAACTGAAATTGAGTCCTTAAATGAAGCTCTTAACAAATACAATCAACAAAAGGACACTGAACAGAAAGAAATGCTGCAGAAACTTCAGCACATTCAAGAGTTAGGAGAAGAGAAGGACAACAGAGTTAAAGAAGCTGAAGAAAAAGTCTCAAGACTTGAAAAGCAAGTGTCTTCCATGAAATCTGAACTTGAAACCAAGAAGAAAGAATTGGAATGTGCGAATTCAGGTATGAAGGGCAAAGAAGAGGAGTTGAAGGCACTGGAAGATAGGCTTGAGTTAGAAAGTGCTGCAAAATTAGCAGAACTGAAGAAAAAAGCCGAACAAAAAATTGCTGCCATCAAGAAGCAGTTGTTATCTCAAATGGAAGAGAAAGAACAGCAATATAAAAAAGACACAGAGGGCCATTTAGGTGAGCTAAACACAAAATTGCAGGAGAAAGAGAGAGAAATTCAGGTATTGGAAGAAAAACTTCAATCAGTGGAGGGTCCACCACAGTCAGAGGTGTCATCTGGCATGGCAGCCTGTGCTGAGCAAGAGGAAGCAGGCCTCCAAGGCTGTGTGCAGAAGGCATACGAAGACAAAGTCAGTGCTTTACAGAGAAGTCTAATGGAGAAAGAAAAGCTGTTGCAGAGGCTAGAGCAGGAAAAAGAAGAGATGGTATCCTCTCATTCTGAAATGCAGGGCAGATACCAGGAGCTCTTAATAAAGATAGAACACGCTGAAGCAAAGCAGCATGAAGATCAAATTATGATAAATCATCTTCAGAAAGAACTTGAAGAAAAAAGCAAGAACTATTCCTTGATAGCATCCCAGCATGTGGAAGAAGAGGGAGGTAAAAATAACATAGGGGCAAAGCAAAACTTGGAAAATGTGGTTGATGATGTCCAGAAAACACTCCAGGAGAAGGAACTAGCCTGTCAGATCTTGGAGCAAAAGATAAAAGAGCTGGATTCCTGCTTAGTAAGAGAGAGGGAAGGGCATAGAGTTGAAATGGAAGAGTTGACCTCAAAATTTGAAAAATTACAGGCTTTACAACAACAGATGGAGGGAAAAAATAAACCCACAGAAGCTTTGGAAGAAAGTGCTGAAGAAAAGTCCAAATCACATGTAGTCCAACCCAGATTGCCTGGTAACACGGAGGCCGAGCACAATGACCTGGAATTTAAATTAGCAGGGGCAGAGCAGGAGAAGCAGAAGCTGGGCAAGGAGATTGTTAAGTTGCAGAAAGATCTTCGAATGTTGCGGAAGGAGCATCAGCAAGAATTGGATATCATGAAGAAAGAATATGAACAAGAAATGGAAGAGAAAATCAAGTAAGTTTTTCAGCACAAATATTTATTTTATTTATTTACCTTAGAGAGAGAGTGAGAGCAGGGGACGGGGTGGAGAGGAAGAGATGGAAAGAGAGAATTTTAAGCAGGCTCCATGCCCAGCATGGAGTCCAACTCAGGGCTCGATCTCATGACCCTGAGATCATAACCTGAGCCGAAATCAAGAGTCAGACACTTGGGGTGCCTGGGTGGCTCAGTCGGTTAAGCCTTCGACTCTTGATTTTGGCTCAGGTCATGATCTCAGGGGGGTGGGATCGAGCTCTGCATTGAGCTCTGTGCTCAGTGCACAGTCTGCCTGTCCCTCACCCTGCATGTGCGTGCTCTCTTGCTCTCTCTCTCTCTCAAATAAATAAATAAATAAATAAATAAATAAATAAAATCTTTAAAACAAAAAGACATTTAACCGACTGAGCCACCCAGGCGCCCCAGCATGAATATTTTTAAGACAGTCCTTTTTAATTAAGTGCCTTTTATTGTGCCTAATACACCTAACTTTCACCTACCCAAACTATGAAACATAAATCAAGTTGTTAAATGCCGAGAAGAAATATAAAACAATTTAAGGCAAGAGGCATTGTTCTTTCATGTCTGTTTAGAGGGGAAAAAAACATTTCTTGCATATATGATTATGCTTATTATGTACATATCCCAGTAATTACTTTCTTTTCATTTTACTATTTTTAGTATTAGGATTATTATGATATAAGATAGATGTGTATGATGAAAATTTTAAGGGGAAAAGAATTCTCAAATCCCCAGGACTGTTGTGTAGAGATAATCGTAGTTTCTGTATCCTCCCAGGAGTTTTCTGTGCCTGGACGCACACATACACACGTATGCACCCTTAAACCTGTTTTTATACCAATGAGATCTTACGAGCACTGTTATGAAGACTAGGTAACTCTATATGGTGTGGTTTGTGTTTTACAACAGTTAGCTCTTTATATTTTTGTTACACAGACAGGAGCAGGAAGATCTTGAGTTGAAGCACAATTCCACATTAAAACAGCTGATGAGGGAGTTCCATACACAGCTGGCACAAAAGGACCAGGAGCTGGAAATGACCATAAAAGAAACCATTGGTGAGTCAAATTTTAAATTCAGTAAAGAACAAGTCAGAATCAGCAGAGACTATTTATAATTTACACTTACTGTTTTCACACTGTGCTAAGTGCTTTTAAGTAATTAAACTGGAGAGAAAAAAAATGATTCCTGTCCAAGAAAGTTCTCTAATGGGAACCTGTGCTTGCTTGGCAGCAGCTTGCCTTTAGCAGAGGAGGGGCTGGTGAAAGAACCTGAAACATTAGCTAATTAATTGCCTTATAAAGACATTCCTGCCCTGTGAGAGGGTACATATGATCAATTGATTTTTTTTTTAAAGATTTTATTTATTTATTTGACACAGAGAGAGACAGCAAGAGAGGGAACACAAGCAGGGGGAGTGGGAGAGGGAGAAGCAGCTTCCCATCGAGCAAGGAGCCTGATATGGGGCTCGATCCCAGGACCCTGAGATCATGACCTAAGCCAAAGGCAGACACTTAACGACTGAGCCACCCAGGCGCCCCTCATCAATTGGTTTTCATCAAATTTAATTTGGAACTGAAATTGGGATGTAGATACTAATTCTTGCCTAATGTGTGTTCTTGTATGTGTCCATTTTTTATGGATTAGATAAAGCCCAGGACGTGGAAGCTGAACTTTTGGAAAGCCATCAGGAAGAGACAAATCAGTTATATAAGAAAATTGCGGAGAAGGAAGATGATTTACAAAGAACAGCCAAAAGATATGAAGAAATCCTTGATGTACATTATTTTCTTTCTCTTTTTTGAAATTTAGCTGTGCTGGATTTCGTGGTGGTGCTAAAGATTAGGCTGTCAGATTTCCTGCTTTTCTAATGTAGAGGGTTTTTGTTTTGGCTCAGTATTATCCAAATTTAATATTTGCACTCTATGCATATTTATAAGGAGTCTGATTGATTTTTGTCAGGATCATAGTTTCCTGAGCAGATTCTGCTAACCCAGCAGTTCAGTCCACTTGGCAGGTATCGAAGCAACAGTGAGTTACTAAGGGGAAGAATGGATTCTCTTCTTGTCTTTCTCTCAGTCAGACTAAATTATAAGAGAACCAGACTAAGAATTGAGAACTTGTGCCTGGGTAAAGTCTAAGTAATGGGGCAGTTAGTGTGTGTGTATGAGTTGGCCACCTAGCTGGGGTCTTTCCAGGAGGGCCAGTTAACTTTACTCCATCACAACCCAATTTTCACAGTTTTTGTTGCTCTCAAGAGAGAAAAAAGATGGGAAAAAAATGGAATGCATCAGCCAAATCTTTTATATTTAGTGGAAGGTTGGTTCACTTGTACTTACTCTACTAGTGGTGGATTAACATTGCCATTTCTGTGTGTCAAGATAAGCCATGAATGCCAGTATTTTGGACTCCAGAAAATTTTCAAATGTAAAACAACATAAAGTATGCTATGTTGGGATGCAGATTCTTTAGTTACTCCAAGCCTTATTTCACTATATGCCAGGAACCATTTGATGATTAAGAATGCATAAATCAGAGAATCATGCCTCAACAGACTATGGCAGCAATAGAAGTCTGAGCCAGGAACAGTATAATAATAATTATTTTTAAATGCAATTGAAAAGGCTGGAATTCCAGGATAAGGCACATGCATAGAAATGCCACCTTTGTGTAATTTTTGAACTTTAGATCTTATTATGAAAAGGCTTGAATAATTTTACTCATTTTCTTATACTTCTGTAGAGTGTATATATGCGAAGCTTTAAAAAAGCTATTGTTTCTTGAATGCTTAGAGAATGTTGGAATTGGAAGATACATTAAAGTTAGTTTAGTTTCATCTTTTTTTTTTTGCAGAAGGCAAAGCAAGTTCAGCATAGTTAAGTGATTTACCTAAAACTTCACAGTGAGTGGGAGAGCACTGACCCTTCATTAGCTTCATATATTTATAAAGACTTCTTTCTAAGAAAGGAACTTGGAGAAGGCACTAGTAATTCATCATGGATAAGTAAGTCAGGGAGCTTCATTTGCGGGGGACGAACTGTGCCACAGCTAGAATGTTCCCTTTTGTGAATTACTTCTGTCTCTGGACGTATGGGGTAGCAGACAGAAGACTTTCCAAGGTCGTGACAGACCTCTATAGGTAGAGGGGTGAGGAAACAGAGAGGCAGGTAAGAAAGTTAACCTGTGGTATGGTTCTTCTTGAAAATCTGGTGTTTATTAGGGAAATTAAAGGAATGATCCTCTAAGTTTCAGGCTTGCAGACAGGAATTGGAGAATGAGGGAAGGAGTTGGGTGGATTCTTCTCTAAAACCCCTTCTTGTGCCTCAGACCAGCACTGTCCATTAGAAATAGAATGCAGACAAATGGGAGCCATATGTGTAAGTTAACATTTTCTAGTACCTACATTAAGAAAGGAAAAAGAAACAGGTGAGCTTAATTTTTTTAAAAGTTTTTATTCAAATTCCAGTTAGTTAACATACAGTTTAATAATAGTTTCAGGTGTATGATATAGTGATTCAGCACTTCCATACAACACCCAGTGCTCATCACGGATAGTGCACTCCTTCATCCCCATCACCTATTTCACCCATCCCCACCCACCCACCTCCCCTCTGGGAATTTGTTCTCTATAGTTAAGAGTCTGTTTCTTGGTTTCTCTCTCTCTCTCTCTCCCTCTCCCCCTGTCCCTCTCTCCCGCCCTCCCTCCCTCCTTTTCTCCCCCTTTGCTCATTTGTTTTGTTTCTTAAATTCCACATATGAGTGAAATCATATGGTATTTGTCTTTCTCTGACTTTTACTAGGTGAACATAATTTTAATAGTAATATATTAACCCATTATATCCAAAATATTATTTCAATATGTGGTCAATATAAAAATTATATATGTATTATTTAAGATTCTGTGTGTTTTTATGTTTGCAGCCCCCACATCAGTGTGGATTAGCTACATTTCAGGTGCTCATAGCCACAGTTCTGGGGTAGCTTATGGCTACTCTATTGGACAGTGTGGCCTCAGACTTTTAACTGCCAGATCTAGGGCTGACTTTGACAAATAGGCAGTTCCCATCTGAACACTCCAAATACAAACTCTGTCTTGAAGAATTTCTTTTTAAAAGTACAAGTATTACCAGGGTGCCTGGGTGGCTCAGTCGGTTAAGTGTCCAAATCCATCTCAGCTCAGGTCTTGATCTCAGGGTTGTGAGCTTGAGCCCCACAGTGGGCTCCACACTGGGCATGGAGCCTACTTAAAAAAAAAGTACAAATATTACTAAAAGAGATATTAGCAATTCTTAGCAAATACTGTATTCCTTTGATTCTGAGACATATTCTCTACCATTCTCCCCTTTTAAAATATCCAGAATTAGAATTTTATATGGGATTTGTATGTTTTATGTAGTGGTGTATTTTCCCCCTCTGGAAAGCTATTATCAGATTGATGATGTGTCTGAATGATGGCATTGTAGAATGCTGTATTTTCATTTTCATTTTCATTCATCCTTTAAAACAATTCTGTGATTTGTTAATAGCAAAGTGGAGCACAGAGACGTTTTCATTTTCCTGCCTTTACTGTCTTAAGTCATTCTTACTATTCTTTCCCCTATTTGAAGATGCTGGGAACTTTTGTCATCCTTGATTCACACCTTCTGTCTTTCTCAGCCCCTCGCACATATGCATACCCACACCTGTTAGGGCATGAAATCTGCTTATCTTCCCTGATTTACTAGGCATAGAAATCATCTGTTTCCCTTTAATTGTATACCTCCAGCACAATAACTAACGTATAGTAGACTCTCAGCACATAGATTTTCATTGAGTCATACTGCATGTTCCTCTCCTCTCAACGCCACCGCTATTATCACTGTCTGACTGCCATCTTCCATTCGGTCTGGTCTTTTCTATTACCCAGCTGATGTCTTCGTTACTGGTCTTTTTTCTAAGGTATTCATCTCTTCTTGTCAGAGTTATTTTCTGTCTTGAAATGAGGATGTGATCATATCACTTTCTTAAATACCTTCAATGGCTTCCCATTATCCCAGTGACACCTCCTCCAGTTCATTCTGTGCTAGACGAACTCGACTTTATCTTGTTCCTCATCATATTTTACCTTTGGTCATGCTTTTCTATGTGCCTAAAGATCACTTTCTCAAGCTTTGTGAATTAGTTACTACCATCTCTCAAATTTGGCTTTAAAAAATAAGTTTTCAATTTAGCTTTTATTTAGAAAAAAATTTTTGAATCAAATGTTTTCACACAAAGATCAAAATAATATAAAAAAATATAGTTAGAGAATGGTCTATAATGAAAACCCATTCCTTTTCTCTCTATTCTACATCTTGCCCCTTTTCTCTCCACAGGTAACCATTCTTCTTTTCTCTTTTTTAAAGATTTTATTTATTTGAGAAAGAGAGCAAGGGTGCATGAGCAGGGGGAAGGGCAGAGGGAGAGAATTTCAAGCAAACTGTGCGCTGAGCGTGGAGTCTGATGCAATGCTCAATCTCATGACCCTGAGATCGTGACCTGAGCCAAAATCACAAGTCAGACACTTAACCAACTGAGCCACCCAGGCGCCCCTGTTCTTTTCTTTTTAAAAAAAAATTCAATTTATTTAAATAAAAACCCAAACAAAAAAGAGTTCATCCATTTCTCTCACCTCTCCATGCCCTACCTCTGGCAGTCACCAGTCTGTTTTCTGTGTCTATGAGTTTGGTTTTTAAATTTTTACTTATTTTTAGATTCCACATATAAGTAAGATCATTATGGTATTTGTTTTTCCCTCTCACTTCTTTTATTCAAAGGCGTAATGCCCTTGAAATCCCTCCATGTTGTCACAAATAGCAAGGTTTCATTCTTTTTTATGGCTGAATGATATTCCTCTATGTGTAACAATTTCTTTAATTTTATTTTATTATGTTATGTTAGTCACCATACAATACAGCATTAGTTTTTGATGTGGTGATCCACGATCCATTGTTTTCCTATAACACCCAGTGCTCCATGCAGTACGTGCCCTCCTTAATACCCATCACCGGGCTAACCAATCCCCCCTCCCCCCTCCCCTCTAAAACCCTGTTTGTTTCTCAGAGTCCATAGTCTCTCATGGTTCATCTCTCCCTCCAATTCCCACCCCCCTCATTTTTCCCTTCCTCCTCCTAGTGTCCTCCATGCTATTCCTTATGTTCCACAAATAAGTGAAACCATATGATAATTGACTTTCTCTGCTTGGCTTATTTCACTTAGCATAATCTCCTCCAGTCCCATCCATGTTGATGGGAAAGTTGGGTATTCATCCTTTCTGATGGGTGAGTAATATTCCATTGTATATATGGACCACATCTTCTTTATCCATTCATCTGTTGAAGGGCATCTCGGCTCTTTCCACAGTTTGGCTATTGTGGACATTGCTGCTATGAACATTGGGGTGCATATGGCCCTTCTTTTCATTACATCTGCGTCTTTGGGGTAAATACCCAGTAGTGCAATTGCTGGGTCATAGGGTAGCTCTATTTTTAAATTTTTGAGGAACCTCCACACTGTTTCCAAAGTGGCTGTACCAACTTGCATTCCCACCTACAGTGTAAGAGGGTTCCCCTTTCTCCACAACCTCTCCAACATTTGTTGTTTCTTTCCCTGTCCATTTTTGCCATTCTGACTGGTGTAAGGTGGTATCTCAGTGTGGTTTTGATTTGAATTTCCCTGATGGCTAATGATGATGAACATTTTTTCATGTCTCTGTTAGCCATTTGTATGTCTTCTTCAGAGAAGTGTCTTTTCATATCTTCTGCCCACTTTTTGACTTGATTATTTGTTTTTTGGGTGTTGAGTTTGAGAAGTTCTTTATAGATCTTGGATACCAGCCCTTTATCTGTAGTGTCATTTGCAAATATCTTCTCCCATTCTGTGGGTTGCCTCTTTGTTTTTTTATTTTTTATTTTTTATTATTTTTTAAAGATTTTATTTATTTATTTGACAGAGAGAAGCACAGCGAGAGAGGGAACACAAGCAGGGGGAGTGGGAGAGGGAGAAGCAAGCTTCCCGCTGAGCAGGGAGCCCAGTGTGGGGCTCGATCCCAGGACCCTGGGATCATGACCTGAGCCGAAGGCAGATGCTTAACGACTGAGCCACCCAGGCACCCCTGGGTTGCCTCTTTGTTTTGTTGACTGTTTCCTTTGCTGTGCAGAAGCTTTTTATCTTGATGAAGTCCCAAAAGTTCATTTTTGCTTTTATGTGTAACAGTTTCTTTATCCATTCATCTGTGTGTGTGTGTATGATAGTTTTGTTATCCATTCATTTATTGATGGACACATAAGTTGTTTCCATATCTTGGCTATTTATTATAAATAATGCTGCAGTGAACACTAACTTTTTGAGTTAGCGTTTTTGTTTTCTTTGGATAAATAACCCATAAGTGGAATTGCTGGATCATATGGTAGTTCTATTTTTAATATTTTGAGGAACTTCCACACTGTTCTCCAGAGTGGCTGCACCAATTTATATTCCCACCAACAGTGCATAAGGGTTCCCTTTTCTCTACATCTTTATCACCACTCATTATTTCTAGTTTTGTTTTGTTTTGTTTTAATAATAGTTATTTTAACAGCTGTGAGGGGATATCTCATTAAGGTTTTGATTTGCATTTTTCTGGTGATTAATGATGTAGAGCATCTTTTTATGGACCTGTTGGCCATCTGTGTGTCTTTGGAAAAATGTTTATTTAGGTCTTATGCCCATTTTTAAATTGGATTTTTTTCTTTTTGCTGTTGAGTTATATGAATTTTTTATATATTTTGGATATTAGCTCTTTATCAGATATTAGCCCTTATCAAAATACCAGATCAAATATTTTCTCTCATTTAGTAGGTTGTCTTTCCAGTTAGTTAATGGTTTCCTTTGCTATCCAGAAGCTTTTAGTTTGATGGGGTGCCACTTGGTTATTTTTTCTTTTGGTGTCAGATTCAAAACCATCACCAAGGCCTGTTTCAAAGAGCTTACTGCCTTTGTTTTCTTCTAGGAATTTTATGGTTTTAGGTCTTACATTCAAGTTTTTAATTCACTTTTTTAAAAAAGATTTTATTTATTTATTTTAGAGAGAGCACAAGCAGGGGGAACAGAAGGGGGGGGGGCGGGTAGAAGCAGGCTCCCTGTGGAGCAGGGAGCCCGATGTGATGCAGGGCTCGATCCCAGGACCCAGGATCATGACCTGAGCCATAGGCAGACCCTTAAACATCTGAGCCACCCAGGCGCCCCATTTTGAGTTAATTTGTAGATGGTGTGAGATGGTAGTCCAGTTTCATTCTTTTATATGTGGCTGTCCAGTTTTCTCCACATAATTAAATGAAGAGACTATCCTCTACCCCATTGTATGTTCTTGGCTCATTTGTTGTAAATTAATTTACCATATATGCATGGATTTATTTCTGGGCTTTATCCTATTCCATTGATCTCCATGTCTGTTTCTATGCCAATACCATACTGCTTTAATTACTATAGCTTTGCAAAAGTAGTTTGAAATCAGGGATGCCTCCATCTTTGTTCTTCTTTCTCATGATTGTTTGGCCATTTGGGGTCTTTTGTGGTTCCATACAAATTTTAGAATTGTCTAGTTCTGTGAAAAATGCCATTGGAATTTTGGTAGGGATTATCTTGAATTTTAGATTGCTTTGGATAGTATGGACATGTGACAGTATTAATTCTTCCAGTCCATAAGCACAGAGTCTCTTTACATTTATGTGTTATGTGTTTTTCAATTTCTTTCATCAGTGTCTCATAGTTTTCAGAGTACATGTTTTCCACCTCCTTGGTTAAATTTATTCCTACATATATTTTTGTTTTTTAAAGATTTATTTATTCATTTGAGAGAGAGAGAGATCGTGCACAAACAGGGAGAGGGGCAGAAAGAGAGAGAGAAAGAGAATCCCAAGCAGTCTCTCCACTGAGCACAGAACCTGATGTGGGGCCCAATCTCATGACCCTGAGATCATGACCTGAGCCAAAACCAAGAGTTGGGTGCTCAACCGACTGAGCCACCAGGCACCCCAGTATTTTATTATTTTTGATGCAATTGTAAGTGGGATTGTTTTCTTAATTTTTTAGTTTATATATTAGTGTATAGGAATGCAATAGATTTTTGTGTATTGATTTTTGTATCCTACAACTTTACTTAATTCTTTTATTGGTTCTAACAGGTTTTTGATGGAGTCTTTAGGATTTTCTGTATATAATATGTACTCTGCAAATAGTATTTTCCTTTTCTTCTTTCCAATTTGGATGCCTTTTATTTATTTTTCTTGCCTAATTGCTCTGGCTAGGACTTCTAATACTATGTTGAATAAAAGTGGTGAGAATGGACATCCTTATCTTGTTCCTGATCTTAGAAGAAAAGCTTTCAGCTTTTCACCATTAAGTATGATGTTAGCTGTGGGCTTGTCGTATTTGGCCTTTTTTGTGTTGAGGTACATTTCCTCTGTACCCACTTTGTTGAGAGTTTTTATTATAAATGGATGTGGAATTTTGTCAGATGTTTTTTTTGGCATGTATTGAGATAATCATATGATTTCTAGCCTTTATTTTGTTCATGTGTATCACATTGACTGACCTGCAAATGTTGAAACATCCTTAATCCCTGGAATAAATCCAGCTTGATCATGGTATATGATCCTTTTAATGTATTGTTGAATTTGGTTTGCTAATATCTTGTTGAGGATTTTTCCGTTTATGTTTATTAGAGTATTGGCCTATAATTTTTGCAAATTTGTGTGGTGTCTTTGTCTGATTTTGGTATCAGGGTAATGCTGGACTCTTAAAAGGAGTTTGGAAAAGTTTCTCCCTCTATTTTTTGAAAGGGTTTAAGAAGGATTTTTCTTTGAATGTGTTTTTTTCTTTGAATGTGCAGTACATTCAAAGTGAGGCTGTCTGGTCCTGGACTTTTGTTTATTGGGAGGTTTTTGATTACTGATTCAATCTCATTACCAGTAATTGGTCTGTTCAGATTTTCTACTTCATCATGATTTAGTGTTGGTAGATTGAATGTTTCTAGGAATGTTTCTGCTAGGTTCCCCAATTTGTTAATGTATAATTTTTCATTGTAGTGTCTTATGATTCTTGTATTTCTGTGGTATCAGTTGTAACTTCTTTTTGATTTCTGATATCATTTTTTGAATCCCCTTTCTTTTTTTCCCAGTGAGTCTAGAAAAAGATTTGTCAGTTTTGTATATCTTTTTAGAGAACCAGCTCTTAGTTTCATTGATCAATTTTCTATTGTGTTTTTAGTCTTTATATCATTTAGTTCTAATCTGTTATTTCCTTTCTTATTCATTCTTTCTCTAGTTCCTTGAGGTGTGTGTAAAGTTAGTTTATTTGAGAATTTTCATGTTTCCTGAAGTAGGCATTTATCACTATGAACTTCCCTCTTAGAACTGCTTTTGCTGCATCCTATAAATTTTAGTATGTTCTATTTCCATTTTTATTTGTCTCAGGATCTTGAAAAACTTTTCTTTTGATTTTTACTTTGACCCATTGGTTGTTCAGTAGCATGTTGTTTAATCTACACATATTTGTGAATTTTCCAGTTTTCTTTGTGTGTGTGTGGTTTTTTTTATTTAAGTACAGTTGACACATAATGCTACATTAGTGTCAGGTATACAACATAGTGATTTAGCTTCTCTATATGTTATGCTACACCCACCGTAGTGTAGCTACCATCTATCAACATACAACACTATTACAATATCATTGACTCTATTCCCGGTACTATCTGTGCCTTCCAGTTTTCTTTGTGTAATTAATTTCTAGTTTCATACTGCTGTGGTTGGAAAAGATGCTTGATATGATTTCAGTCTTCTGACTTTATTAAGACTTGTTTTGTGGTCTAATATATGATCTATCTTGGAAAATATTCTGTGTGCACACAAGAAGAATGTGTATTCTGTTGCTTTTGGATGGAATGTTCTGTATATTTCTGTTAAGTTCATTTGGTCTAATATGTCAGTTAAGGCCCTTATTTCCTTATTGATTTTCCACCTGGATAATCTATTCATTGATGTAAGTAGGGTTTAAAGTCCCCTACTATTATTGTATTGCTGTCTGTTACTCCTTTTAGGTCTGTTAATATTTGCTTTATATATTTAGGTGCTTGTATGTTGGGTGCATAAATATTTGTCAATGTTTTGTCTTTTTTGTAGGATATTATGTAATATCCTTCTTTGTCTCTTATAGTCTTTGTTTTAAAGTCTTATTTTGTCTGATACAAGTATTGCTACCCTGGCTTTTTTGTTTGTTTCCATTTGCATGGAATATCTTTTTTCATCATTTTACTTTTAGTGTGTGTGTCCTTACATCTAAAGTGAGTCTCTTGCAGGCAGCATATAGATGGGTCTTGTTTTTAATTTATTTAGCCATTCTGAGTCTTTTGATTGGAAAATTTAGTCCATTTATGTTTAAAGTAGTTATTGATAAAAATGTGCTTATTGCCATTTTGTTCGTTGTTTTCTGGCTGTTTTTGTACTTACTCTCTGTTCGATGCTTCTTTCCCTGTTTTCTTTATATTCTGATGACTTTCTTTGATGGTATGCTTATCTATATCTTTTGTGTATTTATTATAGTTTTTGCTTTGTGTTTATCATGGGGCTTACAGAGAACAACTTATAACAGTCTGTTTTAAGTTGATAACAATTTAAGTTTGATCCCATTGTAAAGCTCAACATTATAATCACTCCTTGACATTTTGTTTTTGATGTCACATTCTACATCTTTTTATCTTGTGTATTCCTTTTTTTTTTTAAAGATTTTTATTTATTTATTTATTGAGCACACAAGCAGGGGGAGAGGGAGAGGCAGGCTCCCCGCTGAGCAGGGATCCCGACGTGGGGCTCGATCCCAGGACGCTGGGATCATGACCTGAGCTAAAGGCAGCTGCTTAACCAACTGAGCCATCCACGTGCCCTTATCTTGTGTATTCCTTAATTCATTATTGTAATCATAATTATTTTTACTACTTTTGTCTTTTTAACTTCAGACTAGCTTTATAAGTGATTATACAGTAGATGAAACAACCACCTGTCTCAGTCTTGAAGGATTGGCTCACGTAGGAGATAAGCCTTATTGTTCAACCCTGCCTCAGCTCTTGGTTGTCTCTTAAACCTTTGTGCTTGTCTGAGCAGCCTATTATATTTTTAATAGTTCTCAGTAGTTGAGGATGTGCTACCAACCTGTCGATATTTCAGAAGGGAGGATCTCAGCACTTAGATTCATGCTGATTGGAAGCCAGACCCTCAGGCATCAGCTTTTAAAAATATGCAAACATATATAGTCCTGTGGGACTGCAAGCAAGTGTAAGCCCCACAGGCCACCAGAGGCAGGCCATCTGGAAGTGTACCTTGAGTGGCAGTCACAAAAATCAGGGTTACAAATGAGTGTATAAGCTCTTTTCTGGGTGATATTGGCAAGCTAGAGCAAGGCAGAAAGAGGGAGAGCACATGGTAGCATCCACAGCCTGTGTTCCCTGAGAGCAGCTCCATAAGCCACAAAATGTGTCCCAAATCTGAAGCCTGCCCCTCAGGCCAGAGCTCCAGGACAAGCAAAGAGGCCTCCTTCACAGAAAGATTGGGGGGGGTATGCTTCAATCCACTGTTTGTGCAGTGCCCCAGGGGTGGGTAGTCTGCCAAGAACCCTCTCTCCAATTGCCATAGTGCCGTGGGGTCCAGGAATGCAAGCCATCTTGGCCACCAAAGCCAGGTGATCAAGGTGTGTCTCTTGGGCAGTAGTGGCAAAAATCAGGACACCAGACACATGTAAAGTTCCCCTCCAGGAGACACTGGTGCTCTGGAGTATGGCAGAGGGTGAGCTCAAAGATGACTTGAGGAAAGGATTACATTCTGCCTTTAGGTGCATGTTTAAGTAGAAGCCTTCCCCTTAGGCCACAGTCATGATGATTAACCAATAGGCCTCCTTCACACACAGTCTGAGCTCCTGTGTCTGTTGTCTTTTGCTGTGCCTTTGGGGGTGGTTAGCTATTTAAGAACTTTTCCTCTGTTGGTTATAGCCCTGTGGGATCCATGGGCACTGTCCACCAGAGCCAGTATAGCTGTGTTCCCTGGCAGCAGCTGCAAAAATTGGGGCACCAGATGGAGGTATGAGCCCCCTTCTGGGTGATATTGATTATTACAGTCTCATGGGACTAGGAACACAAGCTCCCTTGGCCTCCAGAGCCATGTGATCCAGAGGTGTCCCCCTAGGTGGCAGCTGCAAAAATCAGGGCACCAGATGCCTGTAAAAGCTCCCTTCTGGGAAATACTGGTGCTCTGGAACATGTCAAAAGGAGCATGCAAAGATGGCATCTGCCAGTCTGTGTCCCCAGAGAGCATTCCAGCGGGCTCCTAGGTGTGTGTGTTAAATTAGATGTCTGCCCTTCAGGCCAATTCTTTAATAGAAGCAGGTGAGTCTCCTTCACTTTAAGTCTGGATGGAACTGGCTACCTCTGAGCTGGGCCCTGAGGTGGGTGAGTGAGGCACAGGAACCCTTTAAGAGTGGTTTCTTAGATCACTAGTTTTGTGAGTCTCAGGATGTAAACCTTGTTGGCTTTCAAAGTTAGATGTTTTGGGGGCTTGTCTCTCAAGTATGTATCTTAAAAGTTGGGATGCTCGGTCCTCAGGGAAAAATTCTGGGTTTTGAGGTTCCTCCCAGTTGTTGGTTGTCATGCTGGGGATGGGATTTATGACCAGGTTGTGTCTTAGCCTCGCCTACCCACTTCAGTGTGGTTTTTTTCCTCATTTGCCTGATGTGTAGCCGTCACTCAGCCAGGCTTTTTTGTTTTTTATTTTTAAGAGGAAATTGTTCCATATGTAGCTGTAGACTCAGTGTGTCCATGCGAGGAAGTGAGTTCAGGGTCTTCCTGTATTGCCACCTTGAGCCAGAAATCAATGATTAGTTTCTTTTGTAATATTGCAGTGTTTTGTGTAAACAGAAACAAAAATGAAATATGTTATTTTTTCCCTTTTCTACTCAAAAGTTTGCTTTTTGAATATTCTTTTCTGCATCATATTGTTTTAACATAGTTTTTTTTAAGAACCCCTTAAATATAATTCATTGCATCTGTGTTCTTTTGGTACTCATCTGTATTCATTACTTCACTTATAACATGAATTTTTGTCATACATACGAATGTGTGTAGGATAATATTAATGTGTATGTCCTCTCTCCTAGATTATAAGCATCTGGTGGGCAGGGATTTTGTTATTCATCTCTAGTCTTAAAGACCTAGCCAGATACTTGGCACATACTAGACACTTGGTAAATTTGAAGGAGGTGACATGTGCTAGGGCAGGGAAGAATCCATTTGGGAAGAGGGAGTGATGACATCTCAAAGGAAGAGCTAAGTACTCATGTAAGTGAGCTTAAGTAATAGCCTGGTCCCAACTCAGAGCAGTCCCACTGGGAGGAGGTAGCTTGGCTACGTTAGATACAAAACTGGTTTCCTTTTGACATTGACTATATTTTAGTGATTTGGCTTTGGCATAATAACTAGACTCTCAAACATGATTTCCATGGATGTGCATTAACATTCAGTTTAACTGGTTTTCCTTATTGTTTTTACTTTGAAGTAAACAGTACTGTTTTTTTTTTTCCTCCTTAAAGAAGACTAGAAAGCTTTTATAAAGGAATTTACAAAATTGTTTCTTAAATTAGAAATAACAAAGAAGGGATTTTTTCCTAATTCTTAGTGGGCTTGATTTAGATAGTATCCCACAACTGTCAAAGGAAATGTCAGACATAGCTGTCATATTAAAATCTGGGCCTAGGGACACCAGGTGGTTCATTTGGCTAAGCGTCTGCCTCTTGATTTTGGCTAAGGTCATGATCTCAGGGATATGAAATTGAACCTCATGTCGGGCTCCATGCTCAGTGCGGATTCTGCTTAAGATTTTCTCTCTCCCTCTGCGCCCCCCCCCACTCTCTCACTAAATAAATAAATAAATAAGTAAAATAAAATAAAATAAAATAAAAATTTGGGCCTAACTGAATAAGTAGCTGTAGAGGTGATCCTTTCAAAGGTGCCTAAACCACATTGACACAGACATCCACACAGGATATGCTATGGTAGACTAAAAACAGTAAACTGGGCAGTAACATATTTACAAGAGTTTGTGGTTGATGGTGTTTTAGGGATGGAGGCTAGGTTCAAGTAAGCCTCAGTGGGGAGATGTCTCCAAGTGAGCCTCAGTGGGGAGATGTCTAAGGAGGCTGGTTACTAGACATCCTTGCTTTGCTTATGTTGCCAGAAGGAGTTTGTTCTTTTTCAGTTGGTCTAAGTTTCATGACCAGTGGTATTTCAAAGTAGATTTTCCAAGTATCCTTATGGTTCGTTGCCTTATTTTGTGCCATGGGGCCTCTCTTTTTTTTGTTTGTTTCTGAGGATGATGTTTCTTGGTTCTGTCAAGTCAGCATCTGTTAAATCAGATACCCATTTGTTGCTGTTTTTCCTGTTCAGTCTCTTACTCAGCAAACACTTGTCCTGTCTTCATTACTCAATCTGATCAATATTTCAATTCCAAATGTTCTTTTAGTACAAAGGTTATTACAAGATTTATAAGAGCAAGAAGAGGTCTGGACTGCTCTGTACAATAAATCATGGCAGTTATCAAGACAAATGAAGAAATGTAGAATGGGCAATAGCCTTTACTAGGGCAATCAAAACAGAAGAGAGAAATGATTTGTATACCAAATTTTCTAAGTAGGATTTTTGGACCAATAAGTCACATATACTTTTGCAGCCTTGTCTATTTTTTTGCAAAGTTCAGGACAAATGGAGACATTACATGGTTACTAATACATTGGACAATAATTTTTTTTTTAATAGACTTTAGTTGAGCATTTTACCCCAAAGAACCACTGGTGTGGTTTAGGGACAGATGTATAGATGAAGGTTTGCTGAACCAGGACAAAGAATCATTTCTTGATTTACACAGCTATCCAAAGGGCTGGGAAAAACCTCCACAACTTCTTGTGATCAGTAAGTTGCCGGCTGGTTGATCAGTGCTGTGCCTCACAGTATCTACTAGTTTGTATTAATGGATGTTTTCTGGAAATCAGATCCTAAGGTGGAAAAGGGCAGAGTCCCTAACACACAGGCTCTGTGTTCAACTTCTGTCACCACACTGTTACATACCTGATGGTCATTCAAGCCTGGGAAGCTTAAGGGGAAAGAAACTGCTTGATGAGGCTTTATGGGGTGGGGACAGAGGGAGTGAGAGAGGGAACAGTAATTTAGCATGAATAGCAAGCTTGACATTAAAAGTGGGACATGAAGGAAGGTATTTAGAGCGTAGTCACGAATGACGATAGAAACAGTGGTTTGTGTCTCCAGAAACGTTTAGGTATTTTTTCTCCTTCTGAGGAGTTTTCTCTATACTGTGTTGCCTCTATGATGTTCTTTTTGGTATGTTCATTAGCACTTTTTTTTTTTAATCTTAAAGGCTCGTGAAGAAGAAATGACTGCTAAAGTAATGGACCTGCAGACTCAACTGGAGGAGCTACAGAATAAGTACCAGGAAAGGCTGCAGCAGGAGAGCCCTGGCAATGACAAAGTGAGAGGAACTAGACTCTTAAATCTTACCACTTTCTTAAGACTAAAACACTAAATTTTTATTTTCTTGTTAGTTCATATTGTTCCATTTTATTGCTTCTTATAGATTTTAGTGTATTATATACTCATTTTTTTCTTTTCCATTTACAGATAACAATTATGGAGTTACAGGTAAGACTAGTTCTTCATTGAATTTGACTGAAGACAGTATATTTTCAGGAGTATTTTGTGTTTTTTTTTAAGAGTTTATTTGAGAGAGAGCACGAGTGGGGGGGAGGGGCAGAGGCAGAGGTTCAAGCAGACTCTCCACTGAGCGGGGAGCCTGACATGGGACTCAGTCCCAGGATCCTGAGATCATGACGTGATCTGAAGTCGGGTGCTCCACCAACTGAGCCACCCAGGTGCCCCAGGAGTATTTTGTGTTTTAAAAGTTAAAACATAAAAATAATTTACCAAGCAGTACAATGTATATCCAGGCAGTGATGAAACCCATATGCATTTCAGATCTGACTTTATGTTTTTTTAGACACAACTAGCACAGAAGACTACTCTAATCAGTGATTCAAAGTTGAAAGAGCAAGAGTTCAGAGAACAGGTACGGGTTTAATTGGTGCCTTTTATTTTGAACTGACTGTCTTAATTTATGTTCTTTTGTACTTGGATCTCATTTAGCTGACTTTTAAAAACGAACTAATATAATACTGATTTAATAGCTGGCTTTGCAATTTTGTCTTACACAGGAAATTTTTTTTCTAAATCTGGAGGTGCTGGAGTTTATCTCTTAAATTCATGATCACATGTATTTAAACAAGAACATTTGCATCTTATTCTTTCTAGTGTTTAACATCTTGGATAAGAATTTGTCTTTATTTGTAATAACTTAAGTTTTAAAAAAAATGTTTTTGCTTTTATCAGGAAAATATGTTGACATCAATCTTTACTACTTTTTCCTAGTAGTTAAATTGCCTTGACATAATAAATTTTGTCCATATATTATCCAGTAATTAGGTTTAAATAGGACTGTGTATATATGTCTAGAAGGATGCATAAGCATGAAAATACCAGTATATGCGTATCTGTGGTGCATCATCTTTAGTAGTCTTTTCTCCCAAATTCTAGAGGGATAGTGTACAAATCAGCAGGCTGTTGGAAGGCTATATCTTCAGGAATTTTCCAGTTTTTGCTTTGTTTTAAAAATTATTTATTAGAGGGGCGCCTGGGTGGCTCAGATGGTTAAGCGTCTGCCTTCAGCTCAGGTCATGATCCCAGGGTTCTGGGATCGAGTCCCGCATCGGGCTCCCTGCTAGGCGGGGAGCCTGCTTCTCCCTCTTCCTCTGCCTCTCTCTCTCTCTCTCTCTGACTTTCATGAATAAATAAATAAAACATTTTTAAAAAATTAGTTATTAGAGAGAGCGCACATGCAAGCGGGGGAGGGATAAAGGGGGGATCTCAAGCAGACTCCCCACTTAGCACAGAGCCCAACATGGGGCTCGATCTTATGACCCTGAGATCATGAGCGGAGCTGAAATCTAGAGGCAGATGCTTAACTGACTGAGCCACCCAGGAGCCCCACTTTTCCAGTTTTCTTAAAAGTCATACATACAAGAATCTTGGCAATTGTTGAAATTAGGTGATGGATTGGTATATATGGGCATTGATTGTACTATATTCTCTGTGGTTGATTATGTTTGAAAACTTTCACAATATATATATTTTTTAAATCATAAAAATAGATGCTAAGTCCCAATGCTACCTTTTTTTTTCCTACTTCCCAGTGGTTTATCTTTTCTCATCTATTCTCAAGGTTGTTGCTTTAAAACTCTCTTCTTGGGGCGCCTGGATGGCTCAGTCGTTAAGCGTCTGCCTTCGGCTCAGGTCATGATCCCACGGTCCTGGGATCCAACCCCACATCGGGCTCCCTGCTCAGCGGGCAGCCTGCCTCTCCCTCTCCCACTCCCCCTGCTTGTGTTCCCTCTCACTCTGTGTCTCTCTATGTCAAATAAATAAAATTAAAAATAAAATAAAATAAAATAAAATAAAATAAAATAAAATAAAATAAAATAAAATAAAACTCTCTTCTTATAGCATCCTCAAATCTTCAAACTGTGCTAGCATGGCAATTTTTGTATTAGTTATTTTTATGGTGGTAAAATACACGTAACATAAAATTGACCATTTTAACCAGTTTAAAGTGCACAATTCATTGACATGTAGTTCATTCACAATGTTGTGAAACCATCACCATTATCTAGTTCCAGAACATTTCATCACCCCATAAGGAAACCTCATACCCATGAAGCAGTCACTCCCCATTACTTCCTGGCAACCACTACTCTACTCCTGTGTCTGTAAATTTGCCTATTCTGAGTATTTTATATAAATACAATCACATAAAACATAGTGTTTCTTATCTGGCTTATTTTACTTAGCACAGTGTTTTTAAGGTTCTTCAGTGTAGCATGTATCAGTACTTTATTCCTTTTTATGGCTGAATATTATTTAGCTATATGGCTATACCATACTTCATCAGTTTATGAATGTTTGGGTTATTTCTGCCTTTTGGCTATTACGTATAGTGCTGTCAGGAACATTGTGTACAAGTTTTTATTTGAGCACCTATCTCCAGTTCTTTGGGGTATATACCCAGGAGTGAAATTGCTAGATCATTTGGTAATTATATGTTCAGCTTTTTGATGAACCACCAAAATACATTGTAGCACCATTTTACATTCCCACCAACAAAGTTATATAAGGATTCCAATTTTTCCACATCCTCACCAACAAGTTTTTGATTATAGCCATAGTAGTTGGTATGAATTAGTATCTCATTATGGTTTTAATTTGCATTTTTCTAATGACTAATGATTGGACATCTTATATTCTGCTTGTTGGCCATTTGTATGTCTTTTTTTTTTTTTTTTTTAAAGATTTTATTTATTTATTTGACAGAGACAGAGATAGCGAGAGCAGGAACACAAGCAGTAGGAGGGGGAGAGGGAGAAGCAGGCTTCCCCCCGAGGAGGGAGCCCGATGTGGGACTCGATCCCAGGACCCTGGGATCATGACCTGAGCCGAAGGCAGACGCTTAACGACTGAGCCACCCAGGCGCCCCATTTGTATGTCTTATTTGGAGCAATGTCTAAGTCTAATTTGCTAATTTTTTAGTTGGGTTATTTGGTTTCTTGTTCAGTTGTATTCTTTATTCTGAATACAAGTCCCTTAGAGATATGTGATTTGCAAGTATTTTCTCCATTTTGTGGGTGGTCTTTTCACTTTCTGATAATGTCCTTTTTTTTTTTTTTTTAAAGGTTTTATTTATTTATCTGAGAGAGAGAATGGGAGACAGAGAGCATGAGAGGGGAAGGGTCAGTGGGAGAAGCAGACTCCCTGCTGAGCAGGGAGCCTGATGCGGGACTCGATCCCGGGACTCCAGGATCATGACCTGAGCCGAAGGCAGTCGCTTAACCAACTGAGCCACCCAGGCGCCCCTCTGATAATGTCCTTTGAGGCACAAAAGTTTTACTTTTGATAAAGGCCATTTTATATATTTTCTCTTTTGTTTGTGCTTTTGGTGTCATATCGAAGAAACCATTTGTATTAATTGTATTTGCCTATATTCTGTCTTAAGTATTAAAGAATCTAGTAGCTATAGCAGTCCTTTCTTTTACATATGGTTTCCATACAAATCTTATGATTTGAGTATTTGTTACTTTTAGATTCACAATTTAGAAGACCGTTTGAAGAAATATGAAAAGAATGTATATGCAACAACTGTGGGAACACCTTACAAAGGTAGGAATGATCTCTTATGTTATCCACAGTTATCTCTTATTGCTGGATTTATAGAGGAGTTTTATTTTTGTCTTGCTAATCTGCTCTTTACAATGAATATATTTTACCTTTGTAATTCACCAATAACAATTACCAAGGAAAGAATGATGGTAATCTAAAACAAAAATAATGCGTATTTGTTGCAAAAAAAAAAAAAAATCAAACAGAGCTGCAGTGTGTAAGTGGAACTGCAGGTTCCCACTTTATTCTACACTCTCCAGATGGAACCAGCCTAGTGGCAATTTATGTATATTTTTCCAGACTCTTATGTATGTATGCAAACGTTTGTGTAATCTACTACATGTACTCATACAGGCACAGCCCTATGATTCTGTTTTTTTTTTTTTTTTAAAGATTTTATTTATTTATTTGACAGAGAGAGACACAGCGAGAGAGGGAACACAAGCAGGGGGAGGGGAGAGAGAGAAGCAGACTCCCGACTAAGCAGGAAGCCCGATGTGGGGCTCGATCCCAGGACCCTGAGCTACCCAGGCGCCCCACTGATTCTGATTTTTACTATTAACATAATGCTATATTTACTAATTTTAAACTCTGATTTAAGGAGAAAATAATTTCATAAAAACTCTTATATTCAAGATAGGAGAGTGATTTGGAAACATTCTCTTGATTGAAATAATATATGCCACTTACAAAGGATTTTAAAGATGAACTTGAGTGTTTACATAGTTGTTCACTTGAGATAACCATGACCTTTGAATAATCTCATAACAATTTCCCCATCTGTTTTGCTGCCTCACGTCATTAAGAATAGTTTTATTTTGCTAAATGTCTTGTAAAGCTTTTTGCTTTTTCAGGGAAGCAGTAGGGCATAAATCTAAACCATTTTACATCCCTTTGTGTTTTTGAAAGCTCTTACTTATTGCAATGAAATAACACAAGATATTATATAATTTTTAATTAAATTAAACAAGGACTTGCTTTGGATTCTCTCCAAAATGCTCTTCAAAAACAAGAGAAAACCAGCTTGGAAGTGTCTCATGGCTCATTGCAGAGAAGATTGCTGCTACAAGGATTGTTTGCCATATCTAAGTCAACACATGCAATTGTCAGCTCAGCTGCTGACTCGGTGCTCAGCAGTGCATAGAGAATAATATTGATTCTTTTCATTAGTTTCAACTTAAGATTTTTATAATTTCCTTTTTTTTCTGTTTTGAATTGTAAAACGAACACACATGTACAGTGTATTTAATAACTAACACATATACCAGTCTCCTCTACCATCCAAAAGTAGAGCATTCCTTTGATACCTTTCATAAGCCGAAATGGTGTAAAGCAAAGAAGCAATTACAGTTAGTTTATATGGAAAAAATTTTTAGCATTCCCAGACCCCAAAAATATCTTCTCTTAGGCTTTTCTGATACCTTAGGACACATCTTGCTAACAGATGCACAAAATAAACCAAGACAAAGCACAGATGCTCACAGACACACACAGTTCAGAGCTATGGCGGCTTGAAGCCAAGTGTAGTTCCTGGGGGCAGGAGCTTGATGGAGCCACTCTTCTGCTGGGGGTGCGCGCTGCCTCTGTGATGGCTCGCTGCAAAACAAATGCTGAACACTATTTTCACTTCTCGCCTTTTTCATAAAAGCAAAAAACCTCTTTAGATTTTTTTCGTTAGCAAAGACAAATACTAATGTAGGTTTTTGTAAAAGCGAAGTGGTGTAACATGAATTTTCCAAAGGCAGGGGATACCTGAATAACAGTAAGTGCCGGGCACTGTTTTGCATATCAACTCATTTAATTCTCTCACCAGCCTGGTCAGTCTAGTTGAATATGCATGTTAATCTCTTCGCCATGCTATCTCTTTAAAGAGTAGAGTAGAATGAGCATCCACCAGGCAGGAAGAAATAAAAAGTTACAGGCCTCTGCAATAATAGCTTTATTCCTCCCCTCTACTGACTTTTTTTTTCTGACTTTATGTTAACCATTCTCTTGTTCTTTATTGTTTACCACCTATGTATGTATTTCTAAGCAATACTTTGTTTAGATTTTGCTTGTTTTGGAACTTCATGTAATAGAATCATACTGTAAGCTTGTATTTTTTCTTTTGCTTAACATAAGTTTTGAGGTGCATCCATGTTGTGTGTAGCTCTGGTTCACTCATTTCCATTTATTAATTTTGTATATTGTACATGTCTCATGTGAAAGATTTTCTCTATACAACTAAGACTGGAATTGCTGAGTCATAGGATATGAACATTCTTGTGCACATCCTATCCTAGGTTGGCCAAACTAGATACAATTTGAAGATATTGTAGGAAACTGTTTTCTGTATTTTTGTACTAATTTTCATTCTCACCAGCAGTGGATAAGAGCTCTCATCACTCCAGCTCCTCAGCAGTGCTGGATTTATTAAAGCCCTTTTAATGCTTCACTGATTAAATTCTGTGCTGTGACTTGTAATTTTAATTACATCTCTCTTATTAGTAATCAGGTTGAACATCTTATTTGATTGTTCTTTTTTCTTTAAAGATTTTATTTATTTATTTGAGAGAGAGCGAGCGAGTGTGCATGGACAGGGGGAGGGGCAGAGAGGGAGGGAGAAGAAGAGACTCTCAAGCAAATTCTGTGCCAAGCGTGGAGCCCGATGTGGGAATCAATCCCAGGACCTGAGATCATGACCTGAGCTGAAACCAAGAGTTGGACTCTCAACCGACTGAGCCACTCAGGCGCCCCGATTGTTCATTTTTTTATTCATTCATTTTAGCTGTGTATATTTCTTTTGTGAAGTTCCTCTCCATTTCTTTTTTGTTTTCTAAGATCATCTGTCATTTTCTTATTGATCTGTAGGAGTTTTTAAAAAATTCTGAATATTAATCCTTGTTTACACATTATAAAAACAAGGATTAATATTCAGAATATAATACATATACTATATAGTATATATATATAGTATTTATATAGTAAAGATATTGTACTAGTTGGTGTTTTCTTTCTTATTGTCTTCCTTTTGAATTTTTTATTATGCAATTTTTTTAGACATATAAAAAAAATAATGAATATGGCATATAATGAACATACATGTACACATCAGCCACCAGCCACCCTCCGGAATTATCAAGACATATCTAATCTTTTTTTTTTTTTTTAAAGATTTTATTTATTTATTTGACAGAGACAGAGATAGCGAGAGCAGAAACACAAGCAGCGGGAGTGGGAGAGGGAGAAGCAGGCTTCCCCTCGAGGAGGGAGCCCGATGTGGGACTCGATCCCAGGACCCTGGGATCATGACCTGAGCCGAAGGCAGACGCTTAACGACTGAGCCACCCAGGCACCCAAGACATATCTAATCTTGGTTCATCTGTACCCCAACCTTTCCTATTCTTAATCCATTGCATTATTTAAAGTAAGTTAGATATTATATCTTACTTCATATGTAAATATTTCAGTATGTATCTATACAGAGGATTCCTTTGAAATAACCATGGTACTAATATCACACTTAAAAATTTCACAGTAATTCCTTAATCGAATAACTAGTCAGTATTCAGACACTTGTAGTTTCATAAATGTTTTCTGGCAGTGGTGGTGGGAGACAGTTGATTTATTCGAATCAGTAGCCAAGTAGTACCCATACTACTTTGATTGAGAAATCACTTAAATCTCTTTTTAAAACTCTAGATTCCTTGTCTTTCTCCCTCTCCCTTTCTCTCTCCTTTTGTTATTTATTTGTTAAAGAGACCAAATTACTTGTGCAGAAGTCTAAGGCATTCTGAACTCTTGGTGCTCTATCCCCTAGTAGTTAGAATGAGGGGCTTGGTCAGATTTAGATTTGTGTTATTGGCAATAGTACCTCCCAAAGGGAGCCAAACTATATATTGTTTCACATCAAAAGACACATGTCTTTTTTGTAACTGCTTTCACACAGTTCCAGGTGTCATCAGTTTGACTCATTATCTTTCACCTTGATTTTAGCACCCAGTGGGGGCTGTTTTCCAAGATCTGTTGTTTCACTAGTTATTGTGTAATGGTGATATTCACATTCTCCCATTTCTTGTGCAGATATTAACTGGAATTCCTCTGTAAATGGAAACATTCGCACATTATCTATGTGGTTACCTTGAGGTAAAGCTCATACAGGGAAAGCAGGATAAGTTCTTTTTACCCGATTTAGTTATTCCACATTTTTGAGGGTCTGTTTTAACACCAGTAGTCTGTTCCAGTGATGGATTTGTCTACGCCTGCTCTAACACTTCACTCTATTAATTATGATGACTTCATAGCCTGTCTTGTTGTTGAGCTGGGGAAGCCCTCCCACTCTATGTTTTTCAAGAGTGTCTTAGCTATCCTTAGCTCTTTGAATGTCCATTTAAGTTTTAGAATGAGATTATCAAGTTACGCTCAAAACACACACCCAGACGTGAGAGGATTTTGATTAGGATTGCTTTGAATTTATAGAAAGATTGAAGAGAATTGGCACCTCTATGGTATTGAGTACCCAACCCATAATCATGATATCTTTCAGTATTTACTTAGGTCTTCTTTAATTTCTGTCACTAATGCTTATTGTCCTGAGTAGTTCTCTTGTACCTTTTTTATTACATTTATTCTTAGGTGTGATTGTAAATGTAAAATTAGTTTTTTATTTTTATCTTCCAATTAAATAAAATGCATGTACAGTTTTAAAGAGAATCTGAGCCAAGCCTGCTTTTAACTAAAATTATCTGTAATACACTTAGTTGATTAAGATTGTTTCAAGTGTAGTTAAATGGATTTTCCAGTTGCACATTTTGGAATTGGGCCCAGGTAAAGTATTAAAAATGCTACGTAGTACTCAGATAAAGTTATTTGGAAAGACTCACAAGAAGCAATGGGTAGACAATCTGGCAAGCATTTTTATTTGAATAACTAATTTCCACTCTCATTGCTTAAAACCGAAAGTAAGAATTATGAGGAGAGGAAGAAATTTCTTTTATATGCTACTGTTAGGGAGAAGACAAGAAAGGGGGTATATGTATTGAAAAACAATATTAATTACTTGTCCAGGAAAATGGCTATACATAAGTAATCCACGTGTTTATAATAATAAAATCAATTATTTTCTGAAAAGGGTACAACATTGTAAACTCTTGCATTTTGCCTCAATCTAGAGGAATGAAACACTTAAGTATGATATATAAATGGCTTTTGAAGAGGAAGTAGTGCATTATCATTATTGAGTTCTGGTTGCTGTGTATTTACAAAGTGTGGTTTGAGAGCTTGTTTAGAGGTTCTAGCAGGGGAGCGCAGCTAAAGGTGTGGTTTGAGTGAGTTGGGACTTTAAAGGTGTACACTTTTAAAAAATGAAATATTCCAAACATACAAATGCATGCAAAGTAAATACCAAGTACGAAGACTGGTTAGCACTTGCGAATTCGCCCTCTAGAACGTTGCCAGTGCTCCTTGTGCTGCTCTTCAGTCTCCTATCTCTCTGTTCTCTCCCAAGGGTAACCCACTGGTAACATGCTACAGCATATGTACGGTTCTCTAAGACAATTGACTTCAATGTGCTACATGTTTTGGGCTGTATAGAAATGATATACTGTATATATTCTGCATATTCCTGCCCTTTTTTCACCTAGCATTGTGATTTTGAATTTCATTCTAGAAGCTATAGTTTAACCATTTTGAATGCTGAGTTTAGTAATAATACCTTCTATCTGTATACCATATTTTATTTATTCTCCTGTTGGTGGACCTTTGAATTGTCTCAGTTTTGCTTTTATAAACACTGTAACTGTAACGTTGACTTCTGGTGTACATGTGAAGCGTTTCTCTAGGATGTTTTGGTAGGAATTGAATTTTTGCATCATAGAGTATGCTTGTCTTCCACTTTATGAAGCTCCGCAAAGGAATGCCAAGTTATTGTCTATAGTGGTTGTATCCGTTCACACTTCACAGTCAGTGCTGTGGGAGGGCTTCCCCAGCTAAACAACAAGACAGGCTATGAAGTCATCATAATTAATAGAGTGAAGTGTTAGAGCAGGCATAGACAAATCCATCACTGGAACAGACTACTGGTGTTAAAACAGACCCTCAAAAATGTGGAATAACTAAATCGGGTAAAAAGAACTTATCCTGCTTTCCCTGTATGAGCTTTACCTCAAGGTAACCACATTTCCATTGTCCTACATACTCACCAGTTCTTGGCATTATTTGCTTTTAGGATTTTACTAATCTCATATGTGTCAATAATACTCCATGAGGTTTCATTTGTTTCTTTTTACTGAACAAATGGTGGTTTAAATTCTCAACCAAAAGAAATGGAAAGTTACAATGAGAGGCCACTTTCAACTTTGGCATTTAGAGGTTCACATATTGTTCATCGTCCAGTATTGGAAGCCTTGATGTATTATCTTGCTGCACAGTGATATTTCCTATATTCAGTTTTTTAAAAATCCAGGGTTATCAAGGTATAAATTTTTACACATAATATTCACTGTGATTTCATATACCTGAACTGTATTTATTGTTTACTTTTAGGTTGAAATGGGGCTTGGTTAACAGATGGACTGTAACTTTTTATGACAGGCTTTAAGATGTTGAACCAAAATATTTGAAAACCACTGAAATGGCATTAATACTTCATGCATTTTCAAGTTATTTTATTTGTCCTGTGTATCCAAAGAGTTTTGAAAACTTGATTTAAACTTAAGTGCCTTTAGATTTGGAATACTAGAAAAACTAGAATTCTGTTCCGATATACTAAGTTCTTAATAAATACAAATGATTATTAATTTTAGTCATTGTGGAATATCTGAAGCCAACCACATAATATTGAGAAGAGAAATACCAGTTTTAAGGAATCTTTGTATTCCCTAAGTATAGTCTTTTAAAATTGCCATGCCAAAAGGAGGAGGAGGAAAAGATGTGAGAAATAAAATGGCTATGATAATTCTTACTTTTTCTTAAAATGGAAAAATACCAATTGGAATGCTTTGCGTATGTATGTACAATACTATACAGTACAATATAATTAATACAAGAATGATGTCTCCCTTTATTCCTTGGATTGTTCTTTAGTTTGTCTAGTGTCTAAGTAATAAGTAGCTTATCTGGTTTTTCTTTACAATGTGATCTGTTTTATTTTATTTGACAGGTGGCAGTTTGTACCATACTGATGTCTCGCTCTTTGGAGAACCTACCGAGTTTGAGTATTTGCGAAAAGTGCTTTTTGAGTATATGATGGGTCGTGAGACTAAGGTATAAAGCATTTCTGATAATTTGGCATGTGGCTTAATTTAAAAGGAAATGTGCCCACTTTTAATACTTTAATACACATATTGATGCTGTATCTTTACTGTTGGCAGACCATACATGCTAATAATAGATAATAGGTAATTGGGTTATTGTTCTTAGTTTACAAAAGTGAATTGGCATATCTTGCTTATATTTGTTATAGTTATAAAATATTAATTAAAAAATACTGTTGGATGATGCTGAGTACTAAAAATTGACATTTCATTAACTAACACTTTGTGAAATATGTGGCTATTTTTACTTTTGACCTCAAGTCTTAAAGTTAGGGGAATAGATTTCATTTTCATGAAAACTTTAGGGTAATGTGGAAGTATTGGAAATGGTCGTATTAAGAATTAAGTAGTAGACTACATAATTAAGTAATTGCTTAGAGATATTTAGAAATATTTTACTTTAGTCACTGTGAGAAAAATCATTCCTATACAAATGGAATATTGATCATTAAAATCACCACATAATATAAGTAATAGTGCTTGGCTAAATTTGTTTTCTGGAATGTTAAATTTATTGTAATGTTCTTGAGTATATACTATTGTCTTTTTCTTGTCTGTATCCCCTGCAGTGTTCTTAAAAGAGCCTTATATTGGACTTTTGATAAATGTGTCTTGAATTGAATATATTTAGGGAAATTCATTAGCCTTTCCTCAGAATTTTTCATTTAAAGCAATTTCTTTTCTGACATTGCTTCAGCTTTTTACCTTCATAAACTTTTACATTGTCCATATACGTTGGCTGAGAATGGGATCATGAGTTTTCCATTTTTAGAAGCAATCAGTGTTTTAACTTATGGGTCTTTGGGGGTTACTAAGTCAAAGAGTGCTAAGCCAGTTCAGGGATTAATTTGGCAGATATATTTGAAGACTAAAAAGTAAGGGCATAAGAAAATCTCTTGAAAGAATATTGTGAATTTATGGATTATAGATTCAGCTAAACACTAGGAGTTATAGGGCTCTAAGTCATTTGAATCCTTAATATCTATAGAAATCTCATTTCATTGTATCAAATAATTTCAAATTAAAGTAGTATCTAGTGTGATCCTGAGCATGTAACACAGGAAGGGTATGTTAATTCATAGTAATTCAGTTTTTTTCCTTAAAGGAATTTTTTTTTAAATTCAAAGAATAGCTAAAGCGAATTTTCTGCTTTTTAAAAATAAAGCTAATGAAATATAATAATCTCTTAATAAGTCTTTATTGGATAGTAGCCTGTATCTGAGGTGGGGTAGATAATTTAATGTTACCTTGCTACTGAAGGGAAGGGAGAAGGGTGTATCTTTAAAAAAAAAAAAAAAAAAGGCTTCTCAGAACTGTAGCTCTCCTGGTTCATTTGTTGAATCTAAAGCTGTGATCCAGTGTGCTAAATAAATTATTTGACCTTTTTTTGATCTGTGGAATGAAGAGACTGACTGCCTCAAACTGTGTCTTCTGGAGGTTGTGAACTGTGGAGGCTGAGATCTCTACAGAGTTTGAATCCTGAAGAAAGAGCCAGCCCAAGCATAGATGCGTTCGGGGGCAGTGCCAGGCTGCCAAGTGCAAGCTTGTGCTTCCAGGGTTGTGCAGCTTGTTTTAGGCTGTGACTTAGGAAACAGCTGAAAGGGGTGTCCTCAGGACACAGGACACCCTGTCTAATACCTGACTGGGAGTCCATGTGGCAGAGTGCTCTCTCTGGTCTTTTATCGTCAGCATTCAATGCATCTGGTTAATGATGAGTCTGTCATTCTGCCATCACATTTTACAGGTAAATATAGAAAATCGGTAGCAGATATTCAGCTTAATTTACTGCTTATTTATTGAGCACTTGCTACATGCGGCCTTTTGTTTATCACCACGATGGGTAGAAAGATGAAATTTGACACTATCCCTAATTTTTTTTTACACCATCCCTAATTTTAAGGAGTTTACTATATAGTAGGAAAGTGGACCTGTTCGCAGTTAAGCATAACATGATACAGAATGTCATTAAGAGAGGCACAGAGTTCTCCTGTTGACTTGTGGGAGGGTCAAGGAGGACATTGTGGAGAAGCAGGTGTATCTGCTGGGCTTTAAAGCCATGTGGGGGGGGGTATGTGGGGGTGGTTAGATTTGAATAGATGAACTCAGATGTGAGGGAAAGCCTAGACAGGAGGTCCAAGGCAGGAAATTGAGTGTGGGTTTTGGAATGACAAGTAGTCTGGTCCAACTGAAACACTGGATCTATGGTGGCGGTGACTCCTTTTAGGGCTGCACAGGGTGTGGAAGGCATGGAATGTTTTCAGAGTTTTACCTGTAGGGACTGGGGGTTAGTTAGCCCTTGAGCAGAGATTGACAAGATCAGAGCTGGTTTTAGATATATCTTTTACTGATTTGCTTCATTTCTACACATTAAAGAATTTGAAATGGAGACCAGATTGTGATTTTAGAGTGAACCAGAGTATATTGTGGCCTTTGGGATTTGATCCTCATCTGAAGTTGTATCTTGTCCAGCAGGATATGTATGTCATCCCACCTGTCTTTCTTCATCTGCTTTTGCACACAGTGTTCCTTATTTTATAAGGCAGATGATTTATTTAAGAAGACCACGTGTAGGACACACATTCTTATAGTATGAAGCTAAGTAAGTGTCCCTTCTTTCTTCTGTCCTTCACTTTCTTTTTCTTGGGTTTTGATCCTCCATGCTAAATTCAGCCTGCTTTCCTTTTCAGTAGAAAGTGTTTCTCACCCTAATTTTTATTAAAGCTTCTCCCTCAAGAAAACCTGGCAGGAGATGCCATCTCTAAACCAGGTGGCTCATTTGAACTTTGCCTTACTTCCCAGGGACTGAGGATATTGTATATAGAATAGACAGACTGAGTTCTCTCCCAAGGTATGGCAAAGAGCCTAGGCTTCTCCGTTTAAGTTTTTTGGCAAGCCAGGGAAGAGCTTTAAGTCTTTACTGGGTAATCTGCTACAATTTCAGGATCGCTGATGAATCTAGAGGTGGGTTTTCTCGTTAACATTGTCTAGAAATGTGAAGACAACTAGTGACAGTCTGGGTTTTTTTTTGACAGACATGTTTGTGTGTGCATGTATGTGGTTTCAGAGTGAATATAAGTGGACTTTTGGGTACTTTGAATCTTACCAGCTATTGAAATTAATTCCTAAAAACAGTCTTCTTAGACAGTATACCAGAAACCATTAAAAATTGCTTCAGAGTGTTAATGAAAAGAATACTGAAATAGTCTCTACTTCATATTCCTCTTGTCATTTCATGCCACATATGCTTAGTTTCTAGACTGGTTTAGCGTGGAAGATTCTGTTCTATCTAGGCAATACAATTTAAAGGATGAGGGTTTTGTAAAATGCCTTTGGAATTCTCCAAGAACTGCATTGTTTTAAATGGTATTTTTTTTAAAGATTTTATTTATTTATTTGAAAGAGAGAGACACAACAAGAGAGGGAACACAAGCAAGGGGGGTGGGAGAGGGAGAAGCAGGCTTCCTGCGGAGCAGGGAGCCCGATGTGGGGCTCCATCCCAGGACCCTGGGATCATGACCTGAGCCGAAGGCAGACGCTTAATGACTGAGCCACCCAGCTGCCCCTTAAATGGTATTTTTTTTGATCCTCAAAATGGCAGAGGTAAAGATGAAAGGAAGGAAGGGGGCTGAAATCTTGCTGTGTATGGGGTTTGTGGTGGAAGAACAGTATTAGTTGAAATAAGTATTAGAAATATGTAAAGTGCCTTGCCTAGGCTTGGCACATAATAGGAATTTTAAAAAACATTAGTTTCTTTCCTTCCTGGAGATTATTCTGCATATACATTATATATGATGTGAGTTTGTAAAATTTTTGGTTAACTCTATTATGTCATCTTTTCCTTATGGCCTTCTCTAGTCCCCGGCCCCCTCCCGTACACACACACACACAGAGTCTGTGTAACTGTGAACCAAGAATATTAGAGTGAGTTATCTAGGTGACCCTGCCATCCTCTGTGGGAATCCTCAGGGGAGAGCACTAGCACCTGAATTTGTATGTAAGCACTGAACTGTTATCCTACTTATTTCGTAAGTGTATCTTATTTCATAAGGTATCTTCTTTCCTCTCTGTCTCCCTCAAAACATCTCATCTTGATACAAAATAGGGAATTTCCACCTTTGAGGAGAATTTTCCACGAGCTTTTGGGTGACAGTCTGACTTACGGTATATTCATTTAGATCTGCACAATTTATGATCTTGTTTTGCAAGCCACCATGTGTAATGTTTTGATTCATCATGTTTCCTACCGAACAAAACATCTTGTGTTTATTTAAAATGTAATTTGTATTTCTATTAGGCTGATGTGCTGCATGTTGTAAAAAATATCTACTAAGCATGTTCATGTTCATGCAGTAGCCCATGTTAATGAGATATATGATGTGATTTAGTTAAAGCTGAACTTGGGAGTATAATTCTGATTATTTAGAGCATGTGTTTGGCAATACATCACTTACTAGATAGATTTCTACAAATAAAAAACCTAATAAAATGAATGAGTAATAAAGTTTCATTTTAATTAAGACAAAGGGCCAAGAGCATTAGAACTTTATATAGCTTCATGCTATTGTAATTGCATCTTCTTGAAATAATATCAACCCAGACATTGTGAGGAGTCCTTTTAAATTGAAATTCTAGTGTTGGCTGTTATTTCCTTGACTAATACCTTCACATCATACTTCTTTGGTCGTGGCTTCCATTGAGAGCACTAAAGAATCCCACCAGCAGAACATGTCAGAATGGGGTGAGACTTCATCTGCTTCACTGTCTATTAGTGATCATCTCTTGTTGTTTTTCTTGTAGACCATGGCAAAGGTTATAACCACTGTACTGAAGTTCCCTGATGATCAGACTCAGAAAATTTTGGAAAGAGAAGATGCTCGGCCAATGGTAAGCTTTAAAAGTAGGCTACAGATAGAAGACGACTTTATCCCATCTTTTTATATCCTGTTTCATTTACAAAGACTTTGAGTTGATAGAAGACATTTTAAATGTTTAGTTTTTATTATACCATAGCCTAAAAAATGAGAGTGAATCTACATTAAGAAAGTTTAACCAATGGCAAATATGAAATGGTGCCCTCAAGGAAAGAGCAGTCTTCTTCAATAGCATATATGAGGTTGACACCCATATATGCTGTATGTGGGATTTCCAGAACTTGGGCTATTTATGGGAAGTACAGAAAAGGCATTTGTTCTGGTATCTCCAGTAATAATTTTTAAAACCAGTTTACACCATGATGTTTGATGTTCTATAGATTACATCTCTCTTTCCTACTTTAGTTATTTTCAAATACAATAATTCTGAGTGAAAAATGTAAGCATTTTTTAGTTTTTGACATACCCAGCAAGGGAAATGTAGATAATTGAATTATTAGAAACCTTTGTGTGAAGTTAGCTGTAATTGAAATGAAACAAATACACACTTCATAAATTATGCAGAATTATTCCCAAGCCTAACTTCTTTTTGCCCTGGGCCAGTAATTCGTAAGAAGATCCATTCTAAGCAGAGTGTGAAATTTGTGAAGTCTCGGGTCCTGCCCCAGCTTTCTCTTTCGGCTTCCTTTTCTTGTCTTGCTGGTAGCCTGCAGCACCGTTCACATCCTCCCCCGTTTCTTTACTTGCTTCATGATCCCAGCACCACTGTTCTCTTCTCACTAAAGCAAGCAAAGGTCTCCTTTATGATGGGTTAGCCTATGTCTGAGTATCTCCAGTAAGAAGGACTAAGTCAATAAACCTCCCGAAGCATCCCATCTGATCTCGACAGAGTGTGTCTCTTACAACAGCTCTTGCTTATCTTGAGCCCCAATCTTCCTTCCTGTAGTGGTTACCAATTTGTTCTGGTTCTAACCCATGGAACTCAACCAAAAATTTGTGGATAGCCTGAGTGGAGGACTTTTCCTCTCCAGGCCAGACACCCTGCACCTGTCAGCCATTTCTTTCTTTCTTTTTTTAATTTGCCCATTTTATTTCTTTTCTTTTTAAGTTAGGCTCCATGCACAATGTGGGGCTTGAACTCATAGCCCTGAGATCAAGAGTTGCACCCTGGAGCTCCTGGCTGGCTCAGTTGGTAGAGCATTCGACTCTTGATCTCAAGTCATGAGTTCAAGTCCCATGTTGGGCGTGGAGCATACTTACAATAAAGAAAAAAAGTTGCATCCCTACCAACTGAGCCAGCCAGGCATGATGCTTTTCTCTTCTCATGCATTGCGCAGGGCCAATTGTGAAGGAATCCCAGTGTATCAGGCACATCCTGACCTCCTCTTCCTTGCTTTCTCTAAAGTCATCCCAGCATCCCTGACCTTTGTCCCAGTACTCCATTGCACATTATATCACTTACCTATTGTATATTTTCTGAGACAGTTGCAATTATTTTGGTTAGCATTTAAGTGTTTTTTGGAAAGCATTCCTCCCTGTATCTAATGGCCTGAAAAACATTGTTATTTGTGTAGTTATTATTGGTGATATTTCTGGTTATTTCTGGTGATAAATATTTTTTATAAGAAGTATATCACTATAATGTACGCCCTTGGTCAATAGAATGTTGTTTTAAATTATAGCAAACTTTAATTCTAAAACCATGTAGTTACTCAGAGTAGTTTTCCTCCTCACTGAATAATACAGCTGTGTCTTTGTGAAAATAAAACTCTCCAGTGTAATTGGAACCTGTCGACATGATTCTGTCATTATGGCCCAGTTTAAGAAAATATTTTTAAATGATCTAATATACTTTTGTTCATTCTCCCATGGCCTCTTTATCATCTTGATGTTGGGGTATGGCAAACTCTCCTCTTACTCTTGGGCTACATTTTATCATGGCTTTGGCAATATGGTGGGAAATATTCCCCTTTACCCCATGCACACATGCAGTCTTAGATTTGTTTGTCTTGAAGGAAATGGTGAGTTGATAGTGTAAATAGTGAACCATGTAAAGAAAAACCTTTTAAAGCAGATGGAAATTTTTTTTTTTAACTAAAAAGAAATCTTTGAAAAACATTACACTCTTTATTCCTGAATAAAGTGGTATTCATTCTAGATAGGGATGAAATGGTGACTGTTCGTTCCTTCTTGAAATAATTCTCCCTTGTCCCAGAGGCTGACCTGCCCAGGAAGAAAGTCCCACTCTTTCCACTGCTACTTCAAGCAGAGTCTTATCCATCATTAGCTTTTGCTTAATGAATGAGTTCAGTCAGCAATCACCTACACTTCTGTTTGTTGTGGCGGGTATAGGAAAATTGAAGATATGGAAGATAATAGTTGTTGACCTTGTGGGAGCCTTTAATTTTAGGGGGGAAGAGGTAGCACCCATTCATTGTGCACAAATAAAAGGTATTTCTAGTAATAGAAATCAAATAATAAAAATAGATGCTTAGGAAATATGAAATAATGTATAATGAGCATGAAGTGAGGCTCAAAGATGGCTTATAAATCAATTGGAGTCACCTTTTGTTAGTTTGAGATTCTTGGTACTTGAGAATGATTCATGGTTGTTTTTACATTTGATATATAACTGTATAGAATACGGGCTTTTTTAGGAGTTTATTAAATGAGCACTTAAAAACTGTTTAGTGACATTAGCTTTATTTATTTATTTATTTTTCACATTAGCTTTAAATGTGTGTTCCAGATGGATCTTCTCTGTAATTTGTTGAAATATGCAGCACAGTTTCCCTTGTATTTAAAATCAGCACCTTGAGTGCTTTGTTAGTATAACTTTGGACGCTAAAACGCTGGTAAAAGTAAACCAAAACAAACCCAAGCACATACAGAGCTGCCTTCCCATCCATTAATTTCGGGGATGCTCGAGACAAGTGTGGACCGCGCTTTGTGCTGACAATGTGTAGCCACGCCAGCATTTGCATTATTTAGTGGGTGTTGTAGGAGGAATGCAGTCTAAAACTTTGCTTCATGACCCTTATGATTGTGTATTTGCTTTTTGGCCTTGATCAAAGAATTTCTGTGACTGCTGGTAAGGCATTTCTCAATATATCTCTTTTTGCTTTACCTCCCCTCCCCTCAGTGAGTTTTAATACTCTGTATTTGAAAACCCCATTATAGAAAACAACGGTTATTACTTAACAAGTGGTTTCAGAGTTTAACCTAATTTCAAGATTATATTTCATAGATGAGAAATTGTTACCAGTCAAGATTAAATTGTACAGCATAATTAAATGCTGGCTTATTTGAGGGCTGTGATGTGTAGAGAAGGAATCCTAGTCCTTCACTGACAAGTCTCAGAGCCTCTGTTTCTTCACAAAACAAACATCCCCTTATTAGGGTTGTCGGAAGACCAGAGTATAGTGCTTGCATTGGGTTTTTGAGATGATGGTAGAGGGGGGCGGTGATGATCACTTAGCCACCACGCAGCAATATGTGTGTGTAGAATGTCTTTCCTAGCAAAGGAGACTTAGAATGGTCAGTTAATATTCATGTGTGTAAGATCAGTCATTACAGATGTCAGGAGGACAGTCAGGTCATTTTGCAGGAATGATAGCAGCTCAGAAAATGTCCCTGTGTCCATGCCAGTGCCTTGGAGTGCCAGCCATAGGCAGCACTGAATTATTTGTAGATTTTCAAGTTTTAGATTTGTTTCAAGTGGAAAAAAATTGCCTTATGTATAATAGAAGTTCAGAAGAAAACTCACACCAAATGCACGTGCTGTTTTTGGTGAGAACAGCCTTTTTCTTTCTCTCAGCTTTTCAGCTTACTGTACCTGATACTTCATTTTATGATGGTTTAGGCAACTTAGACGGCCAGAGTACACTAGATACTTTGAGTAACAGGGTAGGAGCAAGAGTGAGTACAAAAGTCTTTGACTTGTCTAATTATTTTTTTGCTGAATAAAACTGCCCTACGAGTACACCATCAGCTTTTTTTTTTTTTTTAAGGAGAGTGTTATTATTTAGGATAATTTTATTAAGAAAGTTTATTTTAATCAGGTGCTAACTCATCTCTTGGAATTGAGAGGTTCTTTTGTTATATAGACATCTCTTTTAAAGTGTTCTTAGAAATGCATTTTTCTTTTTAGGGTACTAGCAAACTGACATGTTTCACCTAGATGGCTATTTTCTTGAGGACTCCATTGAAGGAAAATTTTTTTCTCTTCTATTGAAGAACATTTGGCTTATTTTCATTCCCCGTCCACTCTTGTCATTTTTAAAAATTGATTTTCTTTTGAGTTTTTTTTGCTTTTCTTTCACACTGATCCTTTGTGTTGCGTCAAGTTCTTGATCAGTCCTTGCCCTGACCAGTCTTGTACTTAAGTTAATGTTTCTCACTTTTTCCCTTTAGTTGGAATTTTAAGAATCTCCTCTGAGTTAATAATTCATCTGAACTTTTCAAGCATTGTTAGATACAGAAGTTTTCCATCCCAAAAGAAGCTTACCTTTGCTTTTGTGTGGGCTCAGTAGATGCATGGAAGGTGGATCAAGAAACAGATGCGGGGGCGCCTGGGTGGCTCAGTCGTTGGGTGTTTGCCTTCGGCTCAGGTCGTGATCCCAGGGTCCTGAGATCGAGCCCCGCATCGGGCTCCCTGCTCCGCGGGAAGTCTGCTTCTCCCTCTCCCACTCCCCCTACTTGTGTTCCCTCTCTCGCTGTCTCTCTCTCTGTCAAAAAATAGATAAAGTCTTAAAAAAAAAAAAAAAGAAATAGATACTGATGCAGAGTGAAAAATACTGTACAGATCAAGTACTTATTTGTTGTCTCAAAAGTGGTTTTGACTCTTGATTTTGTTAGAATTGTATAATACGTGGTCATTGCAAAAGAAAATATTGCAAACAATTCAGAATCATATTACGTAGAGAGGGAGACCTTCATGTTTTCAGCTTCCCAACACTTTCTACCATGCCATGATCATCTCTGTTAATAGTTTGTTGAATATCCCCAGGCTTTCTAATAAGATTTATAAATATATATTTATAATTATGTTTTTAATCACTTAAGTATTTTATAAAAGTGGCAGAATGCAACAGCTTGCTTTTTTCACTTAACATATTTATTTTTATTTTATTCCACCTCATTACAAATTGATGTACCTTATTCTTTTTACTGGGTGATTGTATGATTATATGGATGTCCTACAATTTAGTTCACCAATTTCCCATTGATAGACACGTAAGCCGTTTCCAGTTTTTCAATGCTTACAAGCATAGACACAGGGAGCATCCATTTATATATATTTTGCCTACTTCTGCAAGTTTTTCAATAGGATACCGGCCTTATTATGTTATGTGTGTTGCAAATATTATTTTCTAGTTTGTCTTTTGATTTTGCTGCTTCTTACTAACTGCACAATTAAATATAATAGAAAAGTAAAATGATTCTTCTGATGGTTACACTAAGAACAGACTCAGATTTTATAAATAACCCTTTTTACTGATGCTATTTTGAAGCAAACCAGAATAAGATTATGGCCATTTTAGATAGGACAAAGAATTTATTTAAGGAGGTTGTTACAGTAAAAAGTATGTTTGAGATTGGGTCCCCTTGACTGGAAATTTTGGTTTGGGTCATCATTCCTGAAATCATTCCTGATAATATACTGTTGAATTACAGGAGGGTTATTCAGTGATAAAACTGACATATATTAGGAATGACAATTCAACATATAGACCTACTGTATTCACATCCATCAACATTTTCCCCCAAATTTTCCCCCAAATTTTTGATGGTAAATTGAGATTATATAAATCAAAGTTTAATGTGTAGTTTAATGGAACTATGAAATAAATCTTTTTATAAAGCAAATAATCATACCCAGTTAATCTTCTATATAAATATTTACTTAAAGTGTGAAGTATCTTTAACTATGTTGTTTAAATTTTTAAAGTTGCAAATGAAAGCTACATAATACTATAGTTAGGATGGGAGGGAGGTGTTACAGATTCCTTATACTTTGCCTATGCTCCCTTGATTTGGGGAGATTTGAGAAAATGTTAAGTACATTCTGTTTAATCCTTTGAAATTCATATACACATATAATCTCTGTGTTATATTAAGTCTTAAAACTAACCCAATAAGCTTTTTTTCTTCCTGGCTTGTAGTATACTTCACCTCGCAGTGGTATCTTCTGAGTAAACCATCAGTCTGTGCTTAGTTAGCATGTGGTGAGTGAAGAATAATGTCTTGTGTCTTTTGTGCAAAAATCAAATGTATTGCATGATACTAACCATTTCGCTGGCATTCTTTTGCTCTTTTGTTTAATGAATATATGATTATGCTGTGGGTTAATATAGGTATTTTCTGTTAATTCTGTTTTATAGATTAATAATATATAGATTAATAATCACCACCACCAGTAAGAGTTACATAATCTTAGGAAATTTTGCTTCTTTAAATAATAATTGAAAGTTTAAAAATTGCTCTTTAAAATTGTATTAATTCAAAAAAATTTATGTATTTTATCATCTTTTTTGTTTTTATTTCCCAAGATTAGTCTTGGCAATTAATAAAGATTGTGAGAGAGAAATGAAAAATCATTTTCTAGATAGAGGTGAAACGATATATTTCATGAAACCAGAATTTAAAATATTGTAAGGCCCACTTATCAAGGCCAGTCTGAAATAATGAAAACTAGTAAAGTTGATTTTAAAAACAAATGTAATTTTATTACTTCCTGGGCTCATATGGTATAACAAGCTAACATCTGTCCCGAAGAGACCCTTAGGCAGCCTGCTTCGATTGAATGCGGCTCTTTGTCGTTAGCATCTTGTTATTAGGAAGTGAAGGCATCTAAACTGTTTGGACACAGTTAACTGTCTTCACCATTTAAACACCCTGCCATCAGCTCCGTGTATTAGTCATGCTAGTGGCTTGACTTGGTACCACCTAACATTCACGGTACATCTTTACCTCTGACTTCACTGCAATTTTTACAATTGACAAATAAGCTAGATTGCAATTAATAGAGCTTAATCGAATTAAGATAAAGATTCTCTGTGATTCTTAATTCAGCTAGTATTCAGCTAATGGTATCAAGGTTTAAAATGCCAAATATATAGCTTTTCTTTTTTAATCTTTTAGCTTTAAAAATCATTTATGCCTGTATTTGAGTCTAATTTTGATTTTAGTGTACATCAGTTAACCTGCCTTAGTGATTATCTACAACTGTCTTTAGTCTTGTAAATCCCTTAACATTTTCCTTTTCTCATGGTATTATGAATACTGCATAATGCTTGTCTTTGTATCATTTAAATACTATCATTTATCACTGGAAGTGTGTACTATGTAGCATTTTATCGATTGTCTCTTCAGCTTTTATTTTGAAAAATTTCAAACATAAGATTTGTAAAAATAGTTCAGTGAACACCTATATACCCTTCACCGATATTCACCAATTCTTAACCTTTTGCAAAATTTTCTCACTTGCTGTCTCACTCTTGCTCTTTCTCCATATATATCTTCCCCTCCCTAACACTTGACCATTGCTTGCAAACACTTGTGCTTACAAGCATTTGACACTTACTTGCAAACTTGCAAAATAAATACTTTAGCAAATGTCTTTAGGGCATTTTCCTACAAACTCAACAATACAATTATCACTCTCAGGAAATTTAATATTAACATACTGTTACCTAGTATATTGTAAGTATTCACATTTTTCCAGTTTTTCAAATAATGTCTTTCATAATTTTTTAAATTCCAGGATCCATTCAGAGATTGCACATCGCATGTCATTGTCATGTTTTTCTAGTTTCTTTTAAACTAGAAAAGTTCTCCCAGCCTTTTTTTTTTTCGGTTTTTCATGACATTGACATTGTGCAGCATTATTAAATCATATGTGAATTTCTTTTCCCATAACAGTACAAGCTAAGGCTTCAAAATAATAACTGACATAGGAATTTAAATATGACAGCAGATATTTTTCTCATCTTCTTTAGGTTTCTAGGACCAACCTGATTGTTGAGCAAGTTTTATAAATAATACACTATTGGGAATACATCATGAGTATCAGTGGATTATATTTTTCACTTACAAATTGTGAAGACTTTAAAACTTTGTCTTTCCACTAAATATATATAAAAAGTTTATCTCAATTTTATTTGGTAATTTATTTTTGTGGCATTTTAACTTAATCTAGCTACTGGCTTTTAGCATTTTAATCAGAGAAACCTTATTAGGAATCATTCATTAGCATCATTTCTCTTAGCATTTTAGGGGTTTTTAAAATTGAGTTTGTTAATTTCCGATGAGGCATAGCTTTTTTACACCAAAATGCTGTTTGTCCTTTGCTGCCATGCATATCATCCTAGGAGAATTGCAATATGTAGAAAAATAACACATTAGAGAAAAGGGAAGAACTCTCTGTCCCCTTTAAATAACTGCATCCTTGTGAGGTTCTGCCAAGTCAGCACACGTACTCCTGGCTTCTCCAGCTATGATCAGTAGCATTCAGGACATGTGAAAGGTGGCAGTTCCAGATGTCACTGAAACGTCCTGTCTTTCAGGATTGCTGACCTGTAGGATCTATAGGTCAGATCATTCCAAGAATTTTTAGAAGATTTTTTTTAGGATTTAATTTAGAGAATATTTCTACTTTAATCCCTAGACCATAGAATATAGTTTTATTTTAACTTGAAAAAACAAATCTCCCAAACAGTTGGCTTAAAATTTTTTTTCTTTATCCCTTTTCCCTTCTTCTTTTCCAGTCATGGCTCCGATCGTCATCTTGAAGAAACGGGGTGGTGGTGTTGGGCAGGCGTGGAGCCCTGTCTGGGTTTGCCTCTTTGAGAAGCAAGCTGTTATTCAGGGCCCGATATGGAGCCAAACACCAGGAGAAACCTGACATTGGCCCGCAGATATATTGCAGACTGCCTTTCAGATCGATTATATCAATGGAGAAATGGTGATAGTTTTTTCCTTTTTTGTTGGGAGGAGTTTTATGTTGTTTTAAAAGATATTTTGAGTAACTCAACCTGACTTATGGGCTCATTTAATGTTCCTTTCTTCCATTCTTTTTGTCCCTCTTTTTGAAGAACTGCTTGCCTTTCCTATTTATTTTTAGGGTGATTTCTTTTAAAGACTTGTGCAATACATTTTGAGGTGAAACTTAGTAGATTTTTTCTGATAAATTAGAGCATTTAAATTGAGTATTTTATCCAGATTGATTTGTTGAAAATTTGCTAAAGACTAGTTCTTTAAGCTATACATATGATAAATCCAAACAGCAGTACCTCATTGTTTACTTAGCTTTTGTACTTATATTTTTCAGAGGAAAAAATACTACTGTAAATTGTAAATAGTCAATATTGTATTGTATGCATACTGTATTGTATGCAGATCTGTGACTGTTGGCAATGTCATCTTGGAAGAACAGATAAATAAAGTTTATTTACTATATAAAATTTGCTTATTGTGCTTTTTTATTATGTTGAAATCTATTTCAAAATAGTTAAGAAATGATGTTCTATCTGGGTGAATATTTTGAGGAACTGTTTGTCAAGATAGCTAAATGTTAACCATTTGGAAAGATTTTTTTATGTTCAAAATTAGCATGACCAAGTTAGAAGAAGTATGGAAACAAAAAATACTTAATGGTGTGTGTTTTAGGAGTCTGCCAACTTGGGGATGCCTCCTCTCTCTGGAGTAGACCAGACTTTGATTCTTTTTAAACTTAATGAGAGAGAGCATCTCTTGGACAGCAAGAGATGGGAACTGTTCAAGAGGGCTTCACATACCCTTTATATTCTAGCGAACACAGTATGCAGCGTGTAGGTATTGCCTAACCCCTGCCTCAAGGTGGCATTTCGATTATCCAGACAGTGTGGACCTTCGCATTGCTGGTGTATCTTAAGTGTGATAAAAAATGGGGAGCTCAGAGGGATAATGACCAGTGGGTCTTCCTATATAACCCACAGCTGATTCCTTTGAGGACTACTGTTTCAGCAAGGGAAGAGGGTCTTCTTACCCGCCGCCCCCCCCCCTTTTTTAAAATCAGGATTCACTTAAGGGGCAAAATTTTGTGCCACCAAAGGGTTTCTGACAACAGACATGACCATCTCTTACTTTTTTTTTTTTTAAGATTTTATTTATTTATTTGACAGAGAGAGATCACAAGTAGACAGACAGGCAGAGGAGGTGGGAGAAGCAGACTCCTCATTGAGCAGGGAGCCTGATGTGGGACTCCATCCCAGGACACTGGAATCACGACCTGAGCTGAAGGCAGATGCTTAACTGACTGAGCCACCCAGGTGCCCCAGCTTCTTACCTTTTTAATATATCTTTTCCTAAGGTAGAAATTGTGGACTCCTAGTAAAATTTATATACAACTTCCTACTAACTCACTTACGGAGATAAGCATATCAAAAAGTGGGTCAGGAGTCAGCACACTTTTTCTAGAAAGGATCAGGGTCAGATAGTAAATATTATCTGCTTTATAGGCCATACAGTCTCAGCTACAATCCACTGCCTCACCCCCATCACTGGAGTACAAATACAATCATAGGTAATACATAAATTAATGATCATAGCTATGTTCCAATAAAACTTCATTTATAAAAGCAGGTGGCAGGCTGGATTTGGCTCACAGGCTGTGGTTTGCCAACCCCTGAGAAAGTGAATAAGCTGGATCTTAAAACATCGAGTTGGGGGAAGGGTGCTAATCAGTTAATATCAGGGGTTGCTTCTTTTTCCTCAGTGCAGGCTTACAGCCTCTCTTTCAGAAAAAAGTACAGCAAATTCAGTTCGCCTTGATTAAGAATGATGGTGACATTTTCTCAATGACTTGTTTCAGCAAGAAGGATCAAGTCTTACAGTGGACTCAGTGTCAGGGTCTCAGACCCACCTGGGACCTTTTCTTGAAGAGCTCCTTACAACTGTCCCTGATTGATGCCTGGGAAATGACTAGAGTTTTCCAAAAAATACTACAGGACATGCTTACATCATAGAATACAGACCGCTGAGTACTTTGCCACAGATAGAGAGCTATGATCCCAGCACTTAGATTCTGGACGCTGGGGCTCTGAACCCAAGGCCTTCTCCAAGACATCATGACTGCAGCGCACACAAAGGATGATGGGATAAATTTACTGTCAAGAAACTAGCATTTCACTTTTAAAGGTGTTAGATGCTAGTAAGATGTTACATTAGCAAGTTTTTGGTAAAAATTTCACTTGTAGCTACCGGAATTAATTTTATAGTCACTTTGTTCAGGTCAGCTGCATGTGACTCTTGGTAGACAACTACCTTTTTGTTGACTTGTGTCTTAGTCTGTTTACGCTGCTATAACAAAAATACCACAAACTGGGTGGCTTATAAACATTGAGTATTTACTTCTCACAGGTCCATAGTCTGAGAAGTCCAAGATCATGGCACCGGCAGATCTGGTGTCTGGTGAGGGCCCGCTTCCTAGTTCGTAGACGCCTTTTTGCTCTGACCTCATGTAGCAGGAAAGCAGGAGCTTTTTTTCTCTGGCCTCTTTTATGAGGGCATTTATCCCATTCATGAGGGCTCCACCTTGATGATCTGATCAATCTGATCACCTCCCAGAGGCCCCACCTCCTAATACCATCACATTGGGGGATAGGTTTTAACATGAATTTTGGGGGGACACAAACATTCAATCTATAGCAACTTGAACATTTTTGAATTAGGCATTTCTAAATTAAAGGACTAGAATATCATTTATGATTTTCTGATGTGTGTTTCCTTATCTTCTTACAAAAATTCACTGGCCGCAAAAACTGCCTGTGGAGTAAGGAGGGCACAGATGCTAGAAGGGTGCTCATGCCTTTCTCTTGCTGTAGGGCCCAGAGGATGGCGATGGCTTCCTTGTAGCTTGCTTACCCTCCACAGCAAGCAGGGGTCCAAGGCTGAAGGACAAAATAATGTGTTGGGACTGAAGTTCCTTTAAACAGGAAAGACCTTTTCATTTTATTTTCTTTCTGATTCTGGAAGAAATTTAGGTTCATTGTAGACAATTTGGAGAGTACATTTTAAAAAGAGAAAATAATCTTCCAGAATCGCCCACCAAGAAAACACCACCATGGGGCACCTGGGTGGCTCAGTTGGTTAAGCGTCTGCCTTTGGCTCAGGTCATGATCCCGGGGTCCTGGGATCAAGCCCCCAGTCGGTCTTCCTGCTCAGTGGGGAGTCTGCTTCTCCCTCTGCCCCTGCTGCTGTCCCTCATGTTTGCATGCTCTCTCTCTCTAATGAATAAATAAAGTCTTAAAAAAAAAAAAAGAAAACATTACCATTACTACTTTGGTACCTTTATTTTTATTTATTTATTTATTTATTTATTGGTGCCTTTAATCATGACTATTTTTCTAATGTGTGAATGGATGTATGGAAGGACAGGCCATTGTGTGTGTGTGTGTGTGTGTGTGTAACCTACATTTAATATGTCTATTTACATTTGGGGCCATTAAAATTTCTTTGAAACTATTTCTAATTGCTCCGTATTTTGCCCAGTGGATACATCATTGTTTAATCCCTTTTTCTCCTGTTGAACATTTGGGTTATGTGTAATTAGTCACTTTCATTTAGTACTCCAAGGTGATCTTCCTGTCCATATTGTAAGCACACTTGAAAGAAACAATCCAGGACCAACCTGTCTTTCTCTCAACAGCCTTTGGTTTCCAAACAAGTGGACACATTTTACATTTCTGTGTGCCCCATTTGTCTGGCATCACTTCCCCTAACATTCCGAAGATGTGACGCACAGGGGAACATTCTGAGTCCGTACACTCTTAGAATAGTACATTTCAAAACTGGGCTTCATCCAGATTTGAAGTATCAAAGATGAAATGGCAGCAGGTGGCTTTCCTTTCATCCTCGAGCCCTTTGTTTCTACAGCAGTAACAATTTCTCGGGCCTCAATTTGGGGTCCTCTTTAGTTAGGTTTTGTTGTTATGTTCTTCAGAAGTGTTCAAATGCCAAACATACGTAAACATTTCCTCAATGACACAGTAAACAGTACAGCCATTTTAAGATCTAAATATTTTCCCCTAAATCTGCCTAAAATGCAGCTATGGGTACATCTCTTACACTTCCCCAATTGCTCATCCCCCCACTGCAGGAAGACTGCCTCTTGGTTACCCCACACCCGGATTAGGCTGCCTTCCCCTTTTAAACGGGGACTATTTCATGTTTCCCTGTCCCTCTTGCTCTTTCACTGCTATCCGTTGAGAGTGGGTAGACAGATGATTTGTCTTTTCATTCACAGGTTTCCAGGAGATGTTGACACAAGGTCTGGTGTGGATCCTGAGAGCCTGGCCATAATATCTGATGCAATGATTGGATGAGACTTTTGGGATGCCTTTGGGAGGAGGCTGAGTGTATTTTATGGGCAGCCAGGAAGGAAATGAATATTTATGATCCAGTGAGCAGATTGGATGACTGTTTCCAAGTCTTCACACACTTTGTCATCTGACTTTATAGTACCTCCTAGCAGAGTGGGCGCAGTGCATTTCTCCACCAACACTGAGTGTGGCTGTGTGACTTGTCCGTGGGTTTTGAGTGGACATAATATATGCCACATCTGAGCAGCGGTTTTTTTTTTTTTAATTTAGTTTTTTTTTATTCTTATGTTAATCCCCATACATTACATCATTAGTTTTAGATGAAGTGTTCCATGATTCATTGTTTGTGCATAACACCCAGTGCTCCATGCAGAATGTGCCCTCCTCAGTACCCACCACCAGGCTAACCCATCCTCCCACCCCCCTCCCCTCTAGAACCCTGTTTGTTTTTCAGAGTCCATCGTCTCTCATGGTTCGTCTACCCCTCCGATTTCCCCCGCTTCATTCTTCCTCTCCTGCTACCTTCTTCTTCTTCTTTTTTTCTTAACATATATTGCATTATTTGTTTCAGAGGTACAGATCTGAGATTCAACAGTCTTGCACAATTCACAGCGCTTACCAGAGCACATACCCTCCCCAGTGTCTATCACCCAGTCACCCCATCCCTCCCACCCCACCCCCACTAGAGCAACCCTCAGTTTGTTTCCTGCAATTAAGAATTCCTCATATCAGTGAGATCATATGATACATGTCTTTCTCTGTTTGACTTATTTCACTCAACATAATACCCTCCAGTTCCATCCACGTCGTTGCAAATGGCAAGATCTCATTCCTTTTGATGGCTGCATAATATTCCATTGTATATATATACCACTTCTTCTTTATCCATTCATCTGTTGATGGACATCTTGGCTCTTTCCACAGTTTGGTTATTGTGGACATTGCTGCTATAAACATCGGGGTGCACGTACCCCTTCGGATCCCTACTTTTGTATCTTTGGGGTAAATACCCAGTAGTGCAATTGCTGGATCATATGGTAGCTCTATTTTCAACTTTTTGAAGAACCTCCATACTGTTTTCCAGAGTGGCTGCACCAGCTTGCATTCCCACCAACAGTGTAGGAGGGTTCCCCTTTCTCCGCATCCCCACCAACATCTGTCATTTCCTGACTTGTTAATTTTAGCCATTCTGACTGGTGTGAGGTGGTATCTCATTGAGGTTTTGATTTGGATTTCCCTGATGCCGAGCGATATTGAGCACTTTTTCATGTGTCTGTTGGCCATTTGGATGTCTTCTTTGGAAAAATGTCTGTTCATGTCTTCTGCCCATTTCTTGATTGGATTCTTTGTTCTTTGGGTGTTGAGTTTGATGAGTTCGTTATAGATTTTGGATACTAGCCCTTTATCTGATATGTCATTTGCAAATATCTTCTCCCATTCTGTCGGTTGTCTTTTGGTTTTGTTGACTGTTTCCTTTGCTTTGGAAAAGCTTTTTATCTTGATGAAGTCCCAATAGTTCATTTTTGCCCTTGCTTCCCTTGCCTTTGGCGATGTTTCTAGGAAGAAGTTGCTTCGGCTGAGGTCGAAGAGGTTGCTGCCTGTGTTCTCCTTTAGGATTTTGATGGACTCCTGTCTCACATTGAGGTCTTTCAACCATTTGGAGTCTATTTTTGTGTGTGGTGTAAGGAAATGGTCCAGTTTCATTCTTCTGCATGTGGCTGTCCAATTTTCCCAACACCATTTGTTGAAGAGACTGTCTTTGTTCCATTGGACATTCTTTCCTGCTTTGTCAAAGATGAGTTGACCATAGAGTTGAGGGTCCATTTCTGGGCTCTCTATTCTGTTCCATTGATCTATGTGTCTGTTTTTGTGCCAGTACCATGCTGTCTTGATGATGACAGCTTTGTAATAGAGCTGGAAGTCCGGAATTGTGATGCCGCCGGCTTTGCTTTTCTTTTTCAACATTCCTCTGGCTATTTGGGGTCTTTTCTGGTTCCATACAAATTTTAGGATTATTTGTTCCATTTCTTTGAAAAAAGTGGATGATATTTCTGAGCAGCGGTTTTAAGAGCCCTCACGTAGGTCAGCCATTGCTCTTGACCTCTGCCATGAGTTTGAGATGTGGTTGTTCCTTCAACGTGGGGCCTGGGATAGTGAAGACACATCAACTAGACATGTAACATGAGTGAGAAACAAACATTTATTGGAAGTCACTGAGATTTGGGGATCATTTGTTATTGTAGCATAACCTAGCGAAAGCTTACTAGTATATCATGAAGAGAAAAAAAAGCAAGTTGCAGGATAGTGTGCTTGGTTTTTAGAGGTTCGACTCTATTTCTTGGTGTAGATTTCTTCAGGTTTATCCTGTTTGGGGTTTTCCCAGTTTCTTGAATCTACAGGTTTTTCTTTTGCCAGATTTGGGAAGTTTTCAGCCATTATTTCTTTGAGTATCTTTTCAGCCATACCCTCTTTCTCCACTTCCTCCTCTCTGTCTGGGACTCCAGTGTCACAGTGTTAGATCTTTTATTATAGTCCCATAAGTCCCTGAGGCTCTGTTCATTTCTTTTTTCAGCCTGTTTTCTCTTACTCAGACTGAGTTATTTCTGTTGTTCTATCTCAAGTTCATTGACTCTTCCAGCTGTCCCCTCCATTCTGCTGTTGAACCTATCCATTGAATTTTTAATTTCAGCTATTGTATTTTTCAGTACTAAAATTCCCACTTGAGTCTTTACATCTTCAATTTCTTTCCTGAGATTTTCTGTTTCCTTGCTGAAATTTTGTTTTCTTGTTTGTTTCAAGCATGTTTGTAATTGCTCATTGAAGCAATGAATGTATGACAGATGCTTTCAAATCTTTGTCAGATAATTCTAACATTGCTGTCATTGTGATGCTAACATTTATTATCTTTTTTTACTCAATTTGAGATTTTCCTGGTTCTTGGTATGTCTAGTGACTTTCAATGGAAGCCTAGATGTTTTGGATATTATGTTATGAGACTCAAACTTATTTAAACCTGTTTAGCTGGTCTCCTCTGAGACTGCTCTGGCAGGGGAAGGGCTGGGGCAGTGCCAGGTAGGGATAGAAGTCCAGATTCTCTTACTTGGCCTTCACTGACACCCAAGGTGGGGAGGGGTGTAGAATTACAGATCCCTACTGATACCACCCGGGCTAGGAAGGGTATGAGTGCCTCTTTACTCTTCCCCATGTAGCCCCCACTGACCCCCAGGAGGAGTGATGGGAAGAGTGACCTCTTTACCTTTGGGTAGTAGTGAAAGTCCTTGACTCTCCACTAGGTCTCCTCTTACCACCACCCCCACCCAGCAGGGAGAGGGAGGGGACTTTTGCTGCTGGCAGGGGTGGAAGTCCATGCTTCTCCACTGACATGGGGATGGGGTGGGATGGGGAAGGCCCATTGCTATCCACCAGAGATGGAAGTCCTTGCGACCTGTTCAGTCTTCTCCAACAGCACCCTGGCATGAGTTTGGGGTGTCTCCTTACAGCCTGGCAATGTTAGAGGTCTAGGCTCCCCACTGGGCCTTTGCTGGCAGGGGTGAGGGTAGGGCCATGGTGTTTTCTGCAGTGTTTGGGTAGAATACAGTGGCAGTTGTCTAAAAGCTGTCTTGCCAGGCTGCTCCTTTACCAGTCCTCCAGCCAGAGAGAGCATTGAGCATTTCCAGGCAGCCAGCTCCTTCAGCCCCAGGTCTGCCTATGTGCATGAGGCTGAGAAACCCTCAGGAACTCACAGCATGCCATTCCTTAGGCCCCAAGGCCCCCAGCCAGTCTGCCATCTTCCCCCCACCTTCAGGGTCTTCTCAAGTTTGCCTTCTATGTAATGTCCAGGGTTTTTAGTTGTACTTAGTGGGAGAAACAGGGAGGATTGTATCTATCCATGCTCCTAGAAGTGGAAGTCTCCTACACAATGTGATTTTATTCAGGTATCTATTATGTATTATTCAATTTAAAGAATTCTACATATTGTTACAGATGCACATACTTTTAATAAAAGTATGAATATATAAACGAGAAGGGCATACAGTTCATTCACAGTAGTGGCTAAAACTAGTCTTCCCTGATCACCTCTACCTTGTCTCTATTTCTCACCTTCTTTAGCTTTCTTCATTGGCATTTAGCATTGCCTGCCCTCAGTAAACATGGCCCTTTTCCTTGTACTAGAATAAAAGCTCTAAGAGGGCAGGTGCATTATCTGTCTTTTTCACTGTTGTATCATTAGGACCTAGAATATGTAGTAAATACTCAATGAGCATGAATGAATGAATGAATGAATGAATGAATGAATGAACAAGTAAATTAAGAAAGAGGATAAAATGTACCAGCACTTTATCCGTAATTAAAAACAATTTTTTTAAAAGACTGGAACATTTTTTAAAGACCTCTTTTTCTCTGCACTGAGAAGGCACATGGGAATGCAGGGGAGCAAGAGGGTCACAATCGTGGCTGAACCTGGACTTTGCTTTCACTTGTTTTATAAGTCAGTTAGTTACAAAGACTGATATTTTAAGGAACCAAATCCTGGTAACACCTCAGGACATATCAGTGGAACTGAATACCATTGGAAAGAATCCCTTCCCTGGTGTTTTCATTCCTAATTTCCTAGATGTTTTTCTTTCAAGACTGAGCCATGTAGGATTTGAAGATTAGGTTAGGCCCAGGGTAAGATCTGTCCAAACAGATTAATTTTTCCTAATCTCTGGGGGAGGCAACATTGCATGCTGGCTAGGAGCGCAGACTCTGGAGCCAGATGGCCAGGGTTCTAGGCCTGGCTTGGCCATTCACTAGGCAAGGGACCTAAACTGTAGACCTCAGTTTCTTCATCTGTAAAATGGGCATAATAATAATAATGATAGCATCTATGTCTCAGATTGAATTAATACTTATAAAATGCCTAGAATGGTATCTCAAACACGGTAAGAGCTAGAGAACAATTGGCTATTGCTGGTCTTTAGTAAATAGCTTATGACACTGAAATTAACTATCAACAGGCAAGGGTGCCAGGGAAGCTACAAGCTGAACAAGACAGAAGCCACGTGTCCTTGTGGATGTCTATTACGATAGGCAAGATGCTAATGACTGTGGTCGACACTGCCCAGAACCAATCCCTGCCCATGTCAGGAAGACCTCAAAGAGAATGGGCTCAAGCAAAACAGGTGCCCAAATCCTGCCTGGAAGTAGGCAAAGAGGAGTCCCAGCGAAGAATGTGAGGAGGGGTGTCCCCGATCTGGGTGGTGTCAGCAGTGCCTGCTCTCCTCACGTGCTGCCCAGCCTCAAGAGCAACATTTCCTTTTCTTTCCCTTCCTTTCCAACCCCCCGGGGTTGGTTGGGTCTATACTGCACCCTCTTTGCCCTCATCCTGCAGGGATCTTTGAGGATCTTTGTTACTTGGAGAGGCCAGAAATTCTCTGGGTGCTGGCCCAGAGGGGAGCTCAGGAGGGAGCCAGCCACTCCTTTAACCTTGGCTCCATGTCTGTTGAAGACTCAGGGTTTCCTGCACCTACAAACCAGTATTACTATCAGGTGTGCTATTTGTCCTGGAGGTGATCACCCTCCTGGGCCAATCAGGGTCTGTACAGCTCTGCCTGAGGTCTTCAAGGTGACCAGCTGCCCAGGAAACCTACTGCCAGTATTTGCCTTGTTCCCATCTGTGTTGATGGTGACCAGGTTTGCAGCCCCAGCCACTGGGACTACCTTTTCTTTTCGCCTCAACTCTGCTCAGTCTCACACTTGCCCTTCTGTCCAGACCCTTGATTATATTCTCAGAGCTAACCCTAATTCTGGCCTCCAGGGCTCCTCGATACCACTTCCAACCACCCCTGGGGCCTGATACCAGCTGCCCCAGGAAATCATCCTATGTGGTCCACACCTGGCCCCTGGGCCCTGCCCCATCACAGGCCTGAGAGGCTCCCAGAGAGGGAACAAACTGGCTCTCGGGGCCTGGCTTATATACTTAGCTATAAAGCGAACTTAAGTCCACATGGAACTGTCTAGTTCAGCCATGGCTGAATCAGGTGTGAGCCCAGGAGGACGTGAGTGGACCCCAGACCCCTGTGAGATGGGGGGTTCGACCTGAACTTCCTGCATAAAGCCGGGAGCCACTGAAGACCACCTGTCCGTTGAACCAGAAGTAGGAAAAACCTGCTCTGTGGCCTGGGGGAGCAGGGCTGGAGCTGCCCAGGAGAAGTGTTCTCTGAGAGTGACTCAAGGCCGAGCCTGCATGGTGTGAGCGTGTGATGGTCAGATTGCCACCACTCAAGTGACGCTGGAACAGGGTCAGGCCAGAACCCCGAGCAAGGAAAGGAACAGCAACACAGCTCCGGAGCCTCGGGACCCCAGCACCAGCCAGCGAGGAGATGCTCGGCAGGGAGGCCAGCACAGGTCAGGTGCTGGAACACCCATCAGCAGATGGAACAGGTCCCTGAGAGGGGGCGGCAGCAGACACACAGAACTGCACCCCTGAGCGAGATGAGAAAACCCGGAACTGAGCCCTGCAAGGATGACACCTGGCTTGGGTCCCAAGGGGAGCAGCAGGAATAAGGCAGGGAAGGCGGGGAGGCCTCCAAGGCAGGACAGCGGAAGCGCAGGGGTCGGGGACCATGGGTGCGGGTGTGACACCACAGCAAGGTGTGAGCCGGCATGGGAACGAGGCTGGAGGCGGGCCGGGCCGGGGCTGAAGGCCGCATTACTCCGTGCTCAGTTCTTAGACTTCATCCCAAGCAGTAACAAGAGAGAGCTGCATGACAGTCTTGATGTTTTCAGCTCAAAGCCATTTATCTTCTTCCTTGAAAGTTCAAGGCCAAGGCTGCTGCCAGGAATCTTGCAAAAGCAGCTTTTGCCAGTGTGGGCCCTAAAAAATGAAATGCACATGGGGTGTTCCATTGCGCAAGCAGAATGCAATGTACTGAGGGATCTGCGCGGGGGGAGGAGCTGTTTGAAGTCAGGTCTGTTTACTGGTGCTATGGGCACCCCACTGCTCGCTCTCTAGGCCCAGGAGAATGAGGCTACAGCCAGCTGGCCTTTGTCACCAAGGCCCCCAGTCTGAACAGCTTCACAGGCAAAGATTTAGACCAGACTCCTGGCCCCTTGGCCCACCGCTCAGCTGGCTCCATGGATCCCACTCTCAAGATGGGGAGCCTGGTCCACATCCAGCTGAAGGTGTGAATGACTAAAAGCAAGCCAACTGAATGACTGGAGAATGATCTAAAGGGAAGGAGGGAATTGTTGTGCCTTTCAAGAGCGTAGTCCTTCCCGCCCCCCCCCCCCCCCCCCCCCCCCCCCCGCCCATTTCTGGACTACAGAACGACTGCTGAGAAGCAGGTGCCTAGCCCAGCCTCAGCTGCGACCCCGACTTCCCCAGCATCTCACAGTGTGGCCAGGAGTGGACTCGCCTTCAGGCTCTGCCTCGGGGCAGGGCGCCTGGGCATTCCCCGTGGCGGGTGACGGTTGGGAAGACCAGGGACGGTGGGAGTGTGGATCATGCTCTGAAGCCCCTTCCTGCGCCATGCCAGACATAACTAGCAACACACAATCATGCCGGAGAGCAAACCCCGCAGAATGCAGTGGCTTAACCTCCGCCTCTATTTAGCTCGAGGGCACGTGCAGATCAGTGATTCAGGCTGGACGGTGCTGGCCTCGGCTGGGCCCCCTCCGAGAGGCGGGGGTGCGTGGGCTGTCGGCCAGCAGCTCAACTGGGGAAACTCGGCTCCGCTCGCTCTGCCCCTGTCCTCCTCCCAGCCGCGGGCAGGTCATGTTCTCCCGTGCAGGAGCAGAGGCTAGAGCGGAAATGGCCACCTGCAGATGCTTTGGGACCTTCTGCAGGTATAACGACCTGGGGCCAAACTCAGAATTAAGGGGTGGAGAAATACCATCTCTTGAGAGGAGGAGTCAGAAAGTCACATTCTAAGCGGGTGTACTGAATGGAGTAAGGGCGTGCGTTAAGGGGCCCTTAATGCAAACAATTGATGGGAACACTGCCCAACTCCGTATTCCCCAGGCCCTCCCCCCATCAGCTGTGTTCATACATGACTTCAAACCTGTTCGCCGTCACAACTGTGGATGCGCGGTTTCCAAGCTAGGGTTTCGTGGAGCCCTTCGCTTCCAAACCGGGGCGCTTCACGGAACTCTGCAGGGGCCGGGGGCAGACAAAAAGGCAGGGCTCTGGGCCCTCCTTCCCTGCTCAGAGCCGCTCTACTTTGATTTGGTTTAGATATTGGGGTTCTACATGAATTTTTTTTTTTTTTAAGTTTCTGCCATCAAAAGACTTTAAAAAGTGTCCTCTCCTTGAATGTATTCAGACCAACAGGAAGAGCATGCTTAGCACAGAGTTGGTCCCTGAAGAACCAACATCTTGCTCCACTACGCCCTAGGCTCTCCTCAAAGGCCACTGGGAGAGAGAACATCAGGGAATCAATGGTTGTATGTTCTTTACAACTCTTTTACGAGAGTCCCCTGTATGCAAAGTATTCATTTCACAGCCAAGCGCCAGTTAAAGTTTCCGTGTATTTTCTCTCCTTGACAGTGAGGACTATTTTATGGATCATGTAAAATCCTTTTTCACCTTGGCCACCTGGAAGCTGGGTGCCAAATTCAGATCAGGAATTTAAACAACTCTTAAAACTAGAATGGCCCAAGGAGCTTTTAAAATACAGATTCCAAGGCTTCAACTGCAGAGATTCTGTTTCAGCCTGAACCACTTGGCTGCCCCTGATAGCTTCATTATTTCTGTTCTCTTCCTTTATCCTGGACTTGCCTTCTGATTCTGCTATATGCATACTCTGGCTCAGATTGTTCTTTTGTACAATACAGTCAATTTTTTTTTAAAGATTTTATTTATTTATTTGCCAGAGAGAGAGAGAGAGACAGCAGCAGAGGGAGAAGCAGACTCCTCACTGAGCAGGGAGCCCGATGCTGGGCTCGATCCCAGGACCCTGGGATCATGACCTGAGCTGAAGGCAGACACTTAACGGCCTGAGCCACCCAGGTGCCCCCAATACAGTCAATTTTTCCTAGGCCCAAACTGAGCGTGAGGTACAGGCTGCTCACAGGGCCGGTGAAGGCAGTGCCCAGCCAGAGAAGGGCAGATAGATCCTCAGGAGAGAAGGGGGTAGAGGCACCAGGGCCCTCCAAGTCTGTGGGGTTGTGAATCCAGGCGTGGCTTCCCCAGCCAGCAGTCCAGGGGGAGGCCTGATCTGGTGGCAGGTCTGGGCCTAAGGGCCAGGAGCTAAAACACTCTTGGACTCTCAGAGAAGCAGGACTCAGGCTGAGACAGGGCCACAGCCCACCCTGTCCCCTGCAGCATCCTGAGCACCTGCTCACACGGGGCTCCACACTGAAATCTTTCATCCCTTGGGCACCCCTTAAATTCAGTCTTGGCCAAAAATTGTTTAGAAGGACATGATCATTCTCTAGGATGATTTTGAATTTAGAACCAAATATAAATGTCGAAGTAAAACAAATCCATGGTCCTAATCTTTTGAGGTTATTTGTATTTTTAAGATAATTTAGCATATTAAATTACTAACAAATTAACCTTGTATTCATTTTAAAAAGCCGTGACTGAAGAATTGATTTAGATTTGTGATTTTAAACTGAAACTTTGTTAAATTTTGGAATATTTAAGATAACTTAAGGAATATGTTATTTATAAGTTTAATGGGTTAGATTTATCATCATCGGATAAATAAGGAATTACTTAAGTACTTGGAAGTTTTTTTGAGTTAGGTAGATACCTGAAATACTCATAAAAGAAATCAGGTACGATACATTCATTAATGCAGCAATTTTAAGCTTATTAAAGGGAATTCAATGAATTTATAAAAACCTCCTTAAAATAATTGCTTGGATTTTGCTAGATTTGTAATTAGAATAGTGAGATTTATTAGCCGAACTTAAACTTTAAAAGTTCTACATTTGTGATGTTAATAAATTCAATACTAATTTTTCTTAACTTGATAAGTGAAAATCTGTGTCCTAAGATGGCCGACCGAGCCAGCGAGAGAGTCCCAGTCCTTGCCCCGGGGCTCTTCCGGGTTCTTCTCCCTGCTCTGCTTCCCACATGCACCAATCTGGGTTCTTCTCTCTGCCTTGCTTCGTGCACGCACCAAAGTGCCAAGTATGCAGAAGTAGAAGTGTATTAATTACCCGCTTTGCATGTGCTCGGGGTTCAGACGTTTGGAGACCACTCTCTGCTGAGCTCACCGGGGTTAAATAAACCTCCGATCCTCCAAGATCTCTGGGTGCCGCTTGGTTCTTCCATCGGGCGATCCAGTCCAGGTTCTGTAACGAACTAAGGTAGTCTTCTAATGAAACTTTCTCTTAAATCTTGGGGCAAGCTGTGTTTGTTAACTTTTCTTTACATTACTGGTGTTCCCTGATGCCTGGCAGTCCTTGGTCGGTTAGTGAAGGACAAGGACAAGGTAGGTCACTCTCATGGCTGGAGTGAGTTTCCCTTGCATTTTTTTTTTAAGATTTTATTTATTTATTTGACAGAGAGAGAGCGCACAAGCAGGGGGAGTGGCAGAGGGAGAAGCAGACTCCTCACTGAGGAGGGAACCCGATGCAGGGCTCAATTCCAGGACCCTGGGATCATGACCTGAGCCGAAGGCAGACGCTTAACCGACTGAGCCACCCAGGTGCCCCCAGTACAGTCAATTTTTCCTAGGCCCAAACTGACCATGAGGCACAGGCTGCTCACAGGGCCAGTGGAGTCAAGAAGTATGACAAAAGCTACGTGGCCATTAACCTGGAAGGGGGGATCTGAACTCTGAGCTCTGGTTAGTGATCCCAGACCTTCCACTGGGCCCTCACAAATTCATGCTCCATCAGTAGCAAAATCCCCAGAACCCTAACCTGCTCTGAACTCTCCTTCTGCTTTCTTGAGTAAGTGAAACTCTTACTCTCCTGTGGGGACTCTGACTCCCCAGCAGCTTTCTCCAGCTTGTGTGTGTGGAGGCAGGGGGGCATTTTTCCTCATGCCCTTTGCATCACTGTCCACCTTGTCCCTCCTTGTACCCTCCAGCCCGTGACCCTCCCCCTCCCTGACACCCCTTGCCATCTGTACCCATGATGTCATTTTTCAGGCTTCCCATTCTTCCATCAACTGCCATCTCTGTTGGCACACCTCCATGATTATTCCAAACTAAACACCCCGCCTAAGACCCACTGATTGATTCTACCTCTCTTCTTCCCCCAACTTCATCCCTATCATTTCTTCCCTCACTCTTCGTCCCACCAGCCTGGGACGCATGGCCTAGCATGATGGTCATGCATTGTCAGCACCCATCTCGTTCTCTTCATTAAACTCACCTGGCAAACCCCTGGTTCTGTGGATTTCCACCCACTCCGGGTCTGCACCCTGGCAGCTGGAGGTGGCTGGGGAAACCCGCTGAGCCACGCTCACTTGCTCTTTTGAGAGTCAGGACCACCCACTTCAAACGGGGCCCTTTGTGCTCTTCGGGTCCCACCTCATTCCCTTGTCGGTCCACAGCCCTACCTGGCATGTCCCCCTCCTCACTCTGCTGAGGCCTGAGCTTCCTGCTTCACCGAGAAGAAGCGAGTGACCGCAGAGCTGCCTTGTTCTCCCCACCACTTCGACAACCCACTTCCATCCGTCCCACCAACTCTGCCTTTGTTCCCCTCATGATGGTTGAGCCCAATTCTCTCATCTGAAGCCAACGCCTCCACTTTTCCACCGAGCCCGTGCCCTCATACCTCCTCAAGGATAAAGCTCCCCCTGCTGAAAAGGGTGGCTCCTCTCAGCTGGATCCCTCCCATTCCATCAGCCCTACAGAGCTGCTCTCTGTAGCAGCTCCCATCTTCAGAAACAAAACAAATGAATGTCAACAAATCACTGCTATGTCCTCACGTGTCTCTCTCTCTCACTTTTTAAAGATTTTATTTATTTATTTGAGAGAGAGAGAGAGAGAGCATGAGTGGGGGGAGGGGCAGAGGGGGAGAGAGAGGCAGGCTCCCTGCTGAGTAGAGAGTCCAACGCGGGGCTCGATCCCAGGACCTTGGGATCATGACCTGAACTACAGGCAGACGCTCAACCAACAAAGCCACCCAGGCGCCCCTCACCTTATTTCTGTCTGAACCACTGAAATCAGGGATTTGCTCCACCATTGCACTAGGATGACTCTTTCCAAGGTCACGAGCAGCCTCCAAAGAGTCTAATCCTCTGGTTGATTCTCAGTGCTTATCTTGCTCAAACTATCAACAGCATGTGATGTTGTTGGCCATTCTCTCCTCTTGGCTTCTGAGACATTCCTCTCTTGTTTCTCACCTCACCCTACTGGCCACCTCTCTCCTCAGTCTCATTCCCCAGCCTATTTAAAGGCCCCAAGGATCGTTGCTGCAACCACTTTCTTTCTCCACCTGTACTCATTCCCTAGCTGAACTCATTTGGTCTCATGGCTTCAGACATCATTCAAGTGCTTGACAACTCCGGAACATACCTCTCCAGCCCAGCACTTTGCCACCAAACTCCAGACTTGTAGATCTAACTGCTCATTCAACATCTCCACTTAGATGTTGTATCAGGCCGCCATAACAAAATACCACAGACAGAGTGGCTTCAACAACAGAAATTATTTTCTCAGGGTTCTGGAAGCAGGGTGGGTTTCTCCTGACACTTGTCTCCCTGGCTTGCAGATGGCTGCCTTCTCACTGTGTCCTCACATGACCTTTCCTCTGCACATGTGTAGGGAGGGAGAGAACTCTGGTGTCTCTTCCTCTTATAAGGACACCAGTGCTATCAGATTAGGGCCCCATCCTAATGACCTCATTTAACCTTAATTATGTCCTCACAGGTCCTATCTCCAAATATGGTCACACTGGGAGTTAAGGCTTCAACACACGAATTTGGAAGGGACACAATTCAGTCTGTAGCAGATGTGTAGTGGACATCTCAGACTTAACGTATCCATTACTAAGCTCTTACTCTTCCCTCCAAAACATGTTCCCCATTGCAGCCTTTCCCTTTTTGGTGAATGGAAACTCTGTCCTAATTGCTCAGCCCCAAACCTCACCATGACCCTTGACTCCTCTCTTTATAGCTCACATTGCACATTTCAATCCATCAGCAAATCCTGTTCTCTCTACTTTCAGAATGTGTCCAGATTCTAAACCACCTTTGCCCACCCCCACTGCTATTACTCTGATCTAAACCATCATCATTTTTAAACAGATTTATTATGACCGTGGCCTCCTACAGTGCCTCCTGTCTGGGCCTTTGGCCTCTAACATCCTTTTTCAACATGGCAGCCAGAACAGTTCTCCTAAATTAGAAGACCATTTCACTCTCTGCTTAACTCTCTTCTCCCAATAGATCCCGTAGCACTCTAGGGAAAGTGTCCATCCGGTGGCCAGCAAGGCCTTACAATGATCACCACTGTGATCTCTTAGCATTCCGCTGCTCGCTCCCTCTGCCTCAGTCCCGCTGCCTTCCTTGCTTTTCCTTGAGACCTGTTCCTACCTCAGGGCCTTTACATTTGCTGTTCTTTCCAGCTGAAATGTTATTCCACTGGATATTATATGTTCTGTTTCCCTCGTCTTCGTCTGGTGTCTGCTCAAACTTGAATTTTCAGAGGGGTCTTCTTTGAGTATCTTACAAAAAATAGGGTTCCCACTCCTGCTAGGCAAATTCTGTCTCCCTCACTCTGCTCTATGTATTCCCACAGCAGTCAACCCCGTATGACTCTCTCTCTCTAGATTTTTTCTTGGGCATTCGTTTATTGTCACCTCCTCTCCTCACCAGACTGTGGTTTCATGAGGACAGGGACTTAGTCCCTGCTTTGTTCACTAGGATATCTTCAGAACCCAGAACTTGCCTGAAAATGAGTTTTCAGGACTTAGTTAGGTATTCAATGAGTCCTAGAGGAATGAATGAATGAATGAATGAATGACTATCCTCGCTGCAAGGAAGGTTGGGATATGTAGTCTTTTGGCAGACACATGTCCACTCCACATGTATGGGTACCCTGTGGGTAAGGGAGAAGGGCAGAATGATGTTGGGTAAATAGCTCAGGCTGTTTGCCAAAATGTAAGGGAGTCACGTTGACTTCTGGACCCTCTTCCTTGATCCACAGCCTTGGAATGCGTTCTGTGCAGAAGCAAAATGTGCCCATGGTTGTGAGTCTTTGTGGATGGAGTGGGATCATGCTGGCTAGACTCTGGTGAATCGGGGGCCTGTGACCTCTTGAGGAGGGGTAATCTGGGGTTGCATTGGAAGGTCCTGCCTCAAGGCCTATGAGGCCTGGTCTGATGGGGCTGATGGGCAGAAACATGGGCCACAGGCCTAACTCAGCGTGTGGCAGAGAGGGCTGTGTGGGTGTGCCCTCCTAAATGTGCCCTTCTGGGCACACTCCCATCTTCCTGCTTCTTTCCTTAGGGCTTTGCCTATCATTCCCACACCTGGCCGCAGCCCAGACTCGCTTGTGACAATACCAAAAATTGAGGTTTAAGGTCTCACTGAAGAATTCTTCACAAAAGATATGTTGTAAACCAACAGGGACTGAATTCCACTTGGTCACCTGTGGACCAATTAGTTGGATGCACAAGTCACTGTTTGCTGCTTAAAATAGCCACCACCTATTGAGCTCACAACTCTGTGGATTGGCCATTTGGGCTGGGATCAATGGGAGGGTCTTCTGATCTCAGCTAGCTCACTCATGCAACCAGAGTTAAGTGCTGGGTCGGCTGAGTCTGGCTGTTGCAGGGGCCAGGGTGACTGGTCTCTGCTTCGTGTGGTCCCCAGAGTCCATAGGCTAGCCTGGGCTTGTTCCTTCACATGTCAGGGGTGCAGAGAGGGCAAGTACAAGCATGTAGAGCTTCTTGAGGCCTGGACTCAGAGTTGGACTCCATTGCTCCTACTACATACTGTCAGTCAAAGCAAAACAAGGCCAGGCCAGATTCAAGTGTTGGGGACACAGACTCCACTTCTTTCTTTTTTTAAATTTGAGTAGAGGTGACATACAATGTTCCATTAGTTTCAGGTGCATGACATAGTGATTCAACAAGTCTCTATGTTATCCTGTGCTCACAAGTGTAGCTCCCATCTCTCGCCATACAGCACGATTACAATACCATTGACTAGATTCCCTGTGCTGTGTCTTTCATCCCCGTAACTTACACATTTCATAACTGGAGGCCTGTACCTCCCCCTCTGCTCCCCCCCCTCACCCATTGTGCCCCCCGCCTCCAGCCATTGTCAGTTCTCTGGACTTATAGGTCTCATTCTGCTTTTTGTTTGTTCACTTTTTTTTTTAATGTTCCACATATGAGTGAAATCAAATGGTATTTGTCTTTCTCAGTCTGACTTTTTTCACTTAGCAAATACCCTCTAGGTCCATCCATGTTGTCTCAAATGGCACAATCTCATCCTTTTTTATGGCTGTATAATATTCCTGTGTGTGTGTGTGTGTGTGTGTGTGTGTGTACCACATCCTCCTTATCCATTTGTCTATTGGCGAACACTTAGTTTGCTTCCATATCTTGGCTATTGTAAGTAATGCTGCTAGAAATTTGTGTTTTTGTTTTCTGTGGGTAAATACCCAGTAGTGGAATTACTGGGTCGTAGGGTAGCTCCATTTTTAATTTTTTGAGGAACCTCCATACTGTTTTCCACAGTGGCTGCACCAGTTTGCATTCCCACCCACAGTGTGGGAGGGTTCCCGTTTCTCCACATCCTCACCCACACTTATTTTTGGTTTTTTTGGTTTTAGCCATTCTGACAGGTTGAGGTGATATCTCATTGTGGTTTTGATTTGTAATTCTCTGATGATCAGTGATGTGCAGCATCTTTTCATGTGTCTGCTGGCCATCTGGTTGTCTTCTTTGGAGAAATATCTATTCTGATCCTTTGCCCATTTTTTAATCAGATGGTTTGTGTTTTTGGTGTTGAGTTGTATGAGTTCTTTATAATTTTGGATATTAACCTCTTATTGGCTATGTCATTTGCAAATATCTTCTTCTATTCAGTAGGTTGCCTTTTATCTTAATGATGATTTCCTTTGCTGTGCAAAAGCTTTTTATTTTGATGTAGTCCTGATGGCTTATTTTTGCTTTTGTTTCCCTTGCCTTCAGAGACATTATCTAGAAAAGATGTTGCTACAGCTGATGTCAGAGGAATTATTGCCTGTGCTTTTTTAAGGATTTTTATGGTTTCAGGTCTCACATTTAGGTCTTTAATCCATTTTGAGTTTATTTTGGTGAATGATGTAAGACAGTGGTCCAGTTTCATTTTGTTTGCACAGAGCTGTCCAATTTTCCCAACACCATTTGTTGAAATGACTGTCTTTTCTCCAGTGGATCGTCTTGCTTCCTTTGTCATAGGTTAATTGGCCATATAAGCATGGGTTTATTTCTGGGCTCTAATTCTGTTCCACGGATCTGTGTGACAGACGCCACTCCTTCATGAGAGGAGTTGCAAAGTGACATTGTGGCGGGGTGTGGGTGGAGGCAGGGGGCAAACTTTGGCCATGTTTATAAATTCTGGACCACAGACGGCCAGTGGGCAGATGCCACAAGTGTGAGCAAGAAAAGGAAGCAATGTCCCTTCATTCCTAGGCCATCACATTTTCTGGTTTCTGTAGGCCCTTGGTGCACTGCTCTGATTGCAGGGGCTGATGGGTTCTGTGGGGGTCCTCTCTCCCCTGACCTTGGGCTCCTCTGACCTTGGGCTCCACGGCCGCATCTGTGAGCCATGTGACCACTCTCTCTGATAGGCTTCATGGAAGCTCTCCGAGGCATCCTAGTGCTTAAGAGCCTCCTGACTTTCCCGGTCAGCTGTCAGAGTTGTTGGCAAGGCTTCAGACACTCATATCTAATCCCGTGCACTGATTAATGGAGGTGGTTTCGCTTTAATTGTCCCTCTGAGGCAGCCTGTCTCCTGGCGGCCCCGGGCAGAAGCTGCTCGCAGGTCTGTGGCCATTTATGGGCAGAGCCAGAGCCCTGAGATGCTCATGGGGGGAACACAGTGGGCTTGGGGGTGTGGGGGACGTCCTGCCCGGTGACCTTGGCAAATCACCGTGTTCCTGCCTCCACCAACTGCGCCCCGAAGTGTCATTTCCTTCATCTTATAAATTATCTAATAATGCCTCTCGCTCTTGCCATCATGTTTCTCCCTCTTTACCAGATCATGAGCATCTGCAGACTAACATGCTTTATGGCTCTGACCTTAAAATGCAAGGCTGTCGGGACTCCACACCTCCCGCCACCTGTTACTTCATTGCTCTACTCTTTAGAGAGCTCTTCAAAAAGAGGTAACTGTACACCTGAAACTAATATAACACCGTATGTTAACTATACTCACCCCTCCCCGGGAGCTGCTCTCCGCCGGGTCAGCTGCTATGACCAGTGGTCGATCTAGGTCTCTATCTGAAAGGCCGCAGGTGGTTCCTTTCTCCTCTGAGAAACCCTCCCCTTGCTTGGCTTCCGGGGCGCCTGGCCCCTGCTTCTTCTCCCACCTGGCTGGCTGGTGCATCCTCGTTTCCCTGGCCCCAACAGTGTAGAGCCCTAAGGTTCAGGCTCCAGGCCTTTCCTCTCTTATCTACATCCCCTCGGTGATCTCATCCTGTCTCGTGGCTTGAAACACCAGCTACAAGCTGGTGACGCTCATGTTTCTATCTGCAGCCAGACCTCCTCCCTGGTCCCCAGGCTCGCACAAAGCGCCTGTTCAGTGTCTCGGCCTGGATGCTTCATGAGCATCTCCAACTTAGCACATTCAAGATGGGCTCCTGATGGTCCCCCCCAGGCCTGTTCCTCCTGCTGCTGCCCCCAAATCAGCCAAAGCAGTGTCATCTTTCCAGTTTCTTGTGTGCGTTCCTGTTTCTTGCCCACCGCATCTTACGGCCACTGAACCCTCCTAACACTACCTTCAGTTTGGGGGTTTTCACTTTTCCCTTTCTGTGTTAACTTTATTTTTGAATATGTAAAGCATGATGCGGTTCTAAGTCAAAACAGCATTAAAAGGCATCCTTACAGGGGCCTCCCCGCCCTCCCTATATTCTTTACCCCATTTTCAATATTTCTTTTGGCAAAAATAAGCAAAAAATACTTATTTCCCCCTTTTTCTTAAACAGAAGTTGGCATACTGTAATGCATTGTTCTGTATTTTGTTTTTGTTTTTTTTCCCCATTGAACGGTATATTCTGGAGATCATTCCAGTTCACAGAGAACTTCCTCATTCTTAGTACAGCTGCATCAGAATTTCATTGTATGGATGTAATTTATTGAACCAGACCCCGGCTAATGAACATCTGAGTTGTTCCCAGTCTTTGGTTATTACAAATGTGGCTGCAATTAATGACCTTGTGCGTATGTCGTTTTGTGCTTTGGAAGGATATCTTCAGGGTGGATTTTTGGGATGGTGGTTGGAGGAAGCCATCAACAGAATCTGGGAAGTTGCAAGGGTTTGTGTCTTACAGCAGTCCTCAGGGAGGGCATATTCTCCAATGCCCAACTTAGATCTGGCCAAGGAGAAGAATGGAGAAAGAAGAATCTCCCAGAGCAGGGGGCCAAGGGACAAAAAAACCAGTATCTTAAGGAGCAGAACCGGGACCTACTCACGGAGCATTCCCTACCTCCTGGCTGGGAGGCCCTTGTCTTGGCTGCTCATCAGGGTTTCTGAATTACTACAGAGTGGCGCCTGCTCTGTGTCTTCTGTTGTTCCCTTTTAGAATTGGCCTCTTGGTGCTGTGGAGTTCAGCTGGGTCCTTACTGACTTTCGTTCAGCCTGCTGAATCTGTTTCTTTCTTTCTTTTTTTAAAAATATTTTATTTATTTATTTGACACAGAGAGAGACATCGAGAGCGGGAACACAAGCAGGGGCAGAGAGAGAGAGGGAGAAGCAGGCTTCCCTCTGAGCAGGGAGCCCGACGTGGGGCTCAATCCCAGGACCCTGGGATCACGACCTGAGCTGAAGGCAGACACTCAACGACTGAGCCACCCAGGCACCCCTGTCTGTTTCCGATAAAGGGATGTTGACGTCTCCAACTACAATAGTGGATTCACCTATTTCTCTCTTTTGATTTTCTGCAGTTTGAATACGATATGCCTGGGTGTAGGGTTTGGGGCATTGATCCTGCTTGGTGTTCTCTGAGCTTCCTGGATCTGTGGTTTTGTATCTGACATAAATTGGGGGGAACATCTCAGTCATTATTCCTTCCAATATTTCTTCTGTTCCTTTCTTTCTTCTTCTGGTGTTCCCAGTATGCGTATGTTACACCTTTTGTAGTTGTGCCACGGTTCCTGGATATTCTGTTCCATTTTCTCCCATCTTTGTTTTCTTCGCTTTTCAGTGTGGGGAGTTTCTACTGACATAACCACAAGCTCAGAGAGTCTTTCCTCAGCCATGTCCCATCTACTAAATGAGCCCGTCAGAGGCAGTGTTCATTTCTGTTACAGTAGTTTTGATCTCTAGCCTTTGAAAAAAGTATTTCTTAGAATTTCCATCTCTCTGCTTACCTTACCCACCTGTAGTTGTTTGCTGTCCACTTTTTCCACTGAAGCCCTTAGCATAGTAGTCAGACTTATTTAAACTCCTGGTCTGATCACTAACATCCCTGCCATATCTGAGTCTGGTTCTGATGCTCGCCCTGTCTCTCCAAACTGTGTAATTTGCCTTTTAGTATGCTTTGTAATTTGTGTTGAAAGCCAGGCAAGTATTGCCTGGTGGGTTCAGACAACTTGTCTTTTTGGTTCATAGGTCTCTGGATCAAGAGAAACCATAATACTCCTGATACAGAGACAAGTCATCCCTAGATGGACTTTGAGTTTGATGCCATGATTGGCTTTTTCTGCCTTGGGAAGAGGACGAATATATTTTGTCTGACTATTGGACGATTGGAAAGATGGATTGTGTGTGATTAGGTTTGTTCCTCACACCATTTTTAGCTCTCTACCACCCAGACACTTGGTAAATTGTATTCCTTCATCCTCTGTGGTTGGTGGGTCACATGACCAGTTCTACAAATGAGTTGTGAGTAGAACGCAAAAGCCCAGATCTGAACTTTTCCTTGATGATGTGAGACCTTCCAGAATTATTTTTCTGCCTTCCATGACAACCAGTAATGTCTCCTCAGTCAGCTACTAAGTGAAGGTGGGTGGAGCAAGGTCCCTTCTGACCTGCAATGGGCACAGAGTTTCAGTGGGCAATGAACCTCTAAGTAATGATGATCTGGGGATTACTCGTTAACTTAGATAACGCAGCTTGACCTGATACCCCTTTTTCAGGTCTTGACTCACACGCCACATTTTCCTCCAGGCCTTCCTGGATGCTAGTATAAAATAGCAGCCCCACACCCATCCTGGTGCTCTACCCTCTTCCCCACTTTATATTTCTCCATAACGACCATCTCCATCAAACATTATAGAGTTTGCTCAGTTATTCCATTTATTATGTGTCTCTCTTAACCATCAGAATGTGAGCCCATAAAGGCAGGGATAGTCTGAGTTTGGGTTCCACTGAAAGCAGACCATGACGTAAGGGCCTTGGTGCCAGTTGTTCATTTTGGAGGTGACCCCAAGGAGCCCAGGAGAGAGGGTTGGGGAAGAGGGACAAGGAAGGGGGCAAAACCACTAAGGGATGCATTAATCTGCTCATTCCTGCTCTGGCAACTGGGGTTCAACCCTTTTGAGATGCTTCGAGAAGCCCTGTCAAACCAGCCTCAGAGATTTCCTACCTAGAGATAAAAACAAAAACAAACAAACAAAAAACTGGAGCATTTGTACCCCGGCTCCCGTCCCTTGTTGGCTTCAGGCTGCCCTGAGGGCCCAAAACCTCTAGCACATCGAGGCAGCCGTGTGAAGAGGCTGAACAAGCTTCCAGTGCCAGAAAAAGTCTTCAGGGGGAGAAGCAGAGAGATACACACAGTCTCCCTGAGGAGGAATGGTCCACCACCGTTGCAGGTGGGTCAAAGGGGCATGTTGGCGGGGGGAGGGGCAGGGGTGAGCATCCACAGCATCGACCATAGGAATTTTTGTTTTTTTATTCCCTAATGTATCATCACCTAAATTTTTTGTAATAAATGAATGAATACTAGAGTAGACCCTTGTGAGTATGTCCCCAGCACCCAGTTTCCCTTTTCTTATCAACTTCTTTTCTATTTTCCTTTGAGAAACCTCTTCTCCCAATTTCTCAGCCTGGAGCTTTGGTTGGGATTGTCCTCACCACTAGTTCCTGGGTATGGGCCACTCCCCCACCCCAAAGGCTTAATCCAGTCAACTGCTCTTACTCACTTCTTTTGCTCTCCCCCACCACAGTGATCTGTTCTGGGACAGACACACACCTCATTTGGGACCAGTGTGAGAGAGTGAATTCCAGGGCTCCCTCTCTCTTTCTTTGAGTAATGTGTGGTGTAAAGGTGTGAGGTCTGGGACAACTGCAGCCATTTTGCCACCATGGGAAAGCAAGGGACTTCTGGACTGACTTCATGAAGGCCAAAGAGAAAGCCCATAAGAAAGCAGGGAGAATCTAAGTCTCTGGAGACATCTTTTGGAGCTGCTGGATCAAGTCTCACTTGAAGCTAAGATTAAATCTAGGTTTTTAACTGACATACCCAATAAAAATTCCTTTATATTATGAGTCAGTTTGAGGTGAATTTTCTGTCCCTTTTGACTGAAAGAGACCTCACTGATTCTATACTTGATGTACAGGTTTGTTTTTGAGGTTTAAGTAAAACAGCATTTAGATGTGCTGGGCTGGCTCAGTACATAGAACATGTGACTCTTGATCTTGGGGTCATGAGTTTGAGCCCCGTGTTGGATGTAGAGATTACTTCAAAAAAATAGCATTTAGTAAAGCATGGAGCACAAGTAATTCTCAATGAATGGTAACCAGTATTGTTATTATGATGTATTTATTTTTATAGTTATGTGCACTTTTTATTCTATACCCTAACATTGGCTTGTTTCTATTTATCTTTTTGCTATTATTCAATTTCTACCCCCAAAGGAGAGAAGCTGAGGGAGGGGGCTGACCAGCTCCAGCTCCTGACTACCAGCTTGAGCCTCAGTGAACAGCACAGAGCCCACACAGTGCAGTTCTAATTCCTCTGACATCCCATTTTCATTCTTTGATGATATTTGTCTGTATCCAGCTTACACATAAATGTTTCCAGTAAAGTGCTCCAAATGTCTTTTTCAGAAATCTGAATCCACATGAAAACAATGGCAACAAGAAAAAGGTGTAAACTTTCCAGAACAAGCCCAGAGTTTGAAAATGTGATAAAGAGGTTATTGTGTGTCCGAACTTTTCACACAAGAATTGGAGGAGATTTAACACCAGGAATAATAAACAGAGGAAGACCAGCTAATGCAGAGCAGATGGGCCTGCAGGGCAATGCTAAGCATTTCAACATCTTTCCCCTTGGACCTTTGGAATCAAGATGACTGATGCGGGTTTCTTTAGTTGAAAATAAAGTTAATGCAGTTGGGGAAACCCATAAATATAGCTGGCTTGGTTTCTGGGATGGTTAGTGGACTAAAGTTTTTAAGAACCTACAATGTGGCCGGCCTTGGAAATTCACTACTCAAATCCTGACCGCAGCTCCATTTTATAGACAAGAAAATTGAGGCTTTGAAAGTGTAAATCACTTACTGAAGGGCATACAGCCAGTAAAAGAGTGAAGCCACGATCAGTCCTAGGTCTGTCTCTGCATATGCCATGTTTCTGCAAACTAGGGTAATAGTTGAGCAGGGAAAAAGGGTCATGGTCAAATAAATTTGAGAAACACTGAGATACACATGTATTTATTTATATATAATATCTTTCTATATAGAGACATACATATATGCTATCTGTATATATATAATACATATTTATATAGTAACAGTCTTATTGAGGTATAATTGCTGTATAATAAATTATACATAATTAAACCATACAATATGGTAAGTTTTGACATATGTTTATAACCTATGAAACCATCACCACAATCAAGATAGTGAGCATATCCATTACTCTCAAAAGTTTCCTCATGCCCCTTTGTAATTCCTTCCATCTGTCCCTCCCACCCTTAATCCCAGACATCCACTGATCTGTCACTCTAGATTAGCTGCATTTTCTAGAGTTTTATATAAATGGAATCATGCAGTATGTATTCTCTTTTGCCTGTCTTCTTTCACTCAGCATGATTATTTTGAGATTCATTCACATTATTACATGTTTGTTCCTTTATCTTACTGAGTAGTATTCCATCGTATGAATATGCCCCACTTTGTCTATTCACCTATAGATGGACATTTACACTGTTTCCAGTTTGGGGCTAATACAAATAAAGCTGCTATGTACATTTGTGTCAAGTCTTCCTAAGACATAAGCTCTCTTTCGTCTTGGATAAATACCTAAGGGTGGAATGGCTAGGTCGTATGGTGAGTATATGTTTAACTTTTAAAGAAACTGCCAAACTGTTTTCCAAAGTGGTTGCATCTTATATTCCTACCAGCAGTGTAATAGAATTCTATTTCCTCTTCACCAGCACTGTATAGCCAGTCTTTTTATTTTATTTTACTTTATTTTTTAGTGTTTTAATTTTTTAAACTTATTTTTAAATTCAGTTAGTTAACATAGAGTGTATCATTAGTTTATAGCAGCAATGTCCACAATAGCCAAACTGTGGAAAGAGCCCAGATGTCCATCGACAGATGAATGGATAAAGAAGATGTGGTTCATATATACGATGGAATATTATGCAGCCATCAAAGGGAATGAGATCTTGCCATTTACATTGACATGGATGGAACTGGACGGTATTATGCTGAGGGAAATGAGTCAATCAGAGAAAGACAATTATCATATGGTTTCACTCGTATGTGGAATTTAAGAAAGTTTTAATTTTAATTCTAGTATAATTAACATATGGTGTTATATTAGTTTCAGGCGTAGAATTTGGTGATTGAGCACTGACATACAGTACGCAGTGCTCATCACATCCCGTGCCCTCCTTAATTCCCATCAGCCATTTAACCCATCCCCCCACCCACCTCCCCTCCATCAACCCTCAGTTCTCTATAGTTAAGAGTCTGTTTCTTGGTTTCTCTCTCTCTCTCTTTCCTTTGCTTGTTTGTTTTGTTTCTTAAATTCCACATATGAGTGAGATCATATGGTATTTGTCTTTCTCTGACTGACTGACTTCGCTTAGCATTATACTCTGTAGCTCGCTCCATCCAGGTCATTGCAAATGGCAAGATTTCATTTTTTTATGGCTGAGTAATGGTCCATTGTATATCTATATACCACCTCTTCTTTATCCATTTATCTATCAATGGACACTTGGGCTGCTTCTATAATTTGGCAGTCAGTCTTTTTAAAGTTTTGCCATCCTAATAGATATGTAGTGGTATCAACTTTTCCTATGGTTTTAATTTGCATTTCTCTAATAACCAGTGATTTTGAGTATGTTTTCATGTGCTTGGTTACCATCTATATATCCTCTTCATTAAGTGTTTCTTCAAATGCTTTGCATATTTTTAATTGATTTGTTTCTCTTCTTACTGAGTTTTGAGAGTTCTTAATGTATTCTGGATACAAATCTTTTTTTTTTTTTAAGATTTTATTTATTTATTTATCAGAGAGAGAGTACAAGCAGGGGGAGTGGCAGGCAGAGGAGAGGGAGAAGCAGGCTCCCCACTCAGCAAGGAGCCTGATGCAGGGCTCCATCCCAGGACCTTGGGATCATGACCTGAGCCAAAGGCAGATGCTTAACCACCTGAGGTGCCCTTGGATACAGATCTTTTAATAAATCTATGTTTTGCAAAGATTTTCTCCAAGTCTGGTTTTGTATTTTTATTTTCCTAACAATGTCTCTTGAAAAACATGTTTTTAATTCTGGTGAAGTCTAATAAATATTCCACATCACTTCTATTTCATATTTTTTAAAATCTTCATTACATTGTGGAAGATTCCTTTGGATTGATTTTACAACTAAAAAAATTCGGTCTTTGGCAACCTATTCTACTATTCAGCCTATATGTTGAATTACTATCAATTATCAGATTTTTAAAATAAAAATCACCCATGAAGTTTGCAACATGGCAATCTTGCATCTCCCTGAAAATATCAATTATTCAGTACAACTCAGTCTATGAGCTCTATTTTCCTGGGTGTAAGTTCTGCACTTAGTAAGAGGGTAATGTTGGTAATGTTGGTAAGAGGGTCAGAGGGCAAATTTCTTGCACAGAGCTTGATTTTTCACAGTTGCTTGGTGACTCTTAGCTGAGGGATCATTTATTTGAGGACCTCTGTTGGCTGGTCTTTGTTTATTGCAGCCTGCCTTCAGGATAAGGGGTGAGAGTCAGACATGGTCTGACCAGGAGAGGCTTTCTTGGGACAGAAACCCCTCATTCCTCCGTGGTGTTGCCAGGCCCTAGGATTCTGTCCCAGCTCTCTGTTTAAAGGCTCATATTCCGGGCGCCTGGGTGGCTCAGTCATTAAGCGTCCGCCTTCGGCTCAGGTCATGATCCCAGAGTCCTGGGATCGAGCCACGCATCGGGTTCCCTGCTCCGCGGGGAGCCTGCTTCTCCCTCTCCCACTCCCCCTGCTTGTGTTCCCTCTCTTGCTGTCTCTCTCTCTGTCAAATAAATAAATTAAAAATCTTCAAAAAAAAAAAAGGCACATACTCTTTCTTCCTACATGGAGGCAGATACCTCTATAGCTGCTGCCTAGTCCAAAGGGCTATGGGTACAGGGACTGTTGACCTGACAGCTCCTATTCTGGGGTCCCAGCTGATTCCCCATCAGGCACTCAGAGCTGCTCCTCTCCTGCTGTCTGGTACCTTCAGGCTTTAAGCATCCTTGGAGCCATATCCACTCTCCACTTTTATGCAAGAGTCCTCTCCCATGTGTGCCTCAGTCTAGGGATCCTTTAAAAATCTGATTAGACTACCTTCCATATTTCAGGGATTTTGCAAGATTTATTATCCATAAGAAAACCCCTTCTAATTTCTCAACATTATTATAGATCAAACGCCATTTCATCTCATTTTTAGAGGCTTGTAGTGGAAAGGGAGGCTGTAACTGATGCTCAGTCCTCCATCCTGAATTGAACCTGTGGACAATATTCACATCTGTGGAAGAATCTCTTGATATTTGAAGGCCCATTAGCTCAGACCACATATGCCAAATGTCGCGACAGTTGGTTGCAACTTTGGTGTCTGCATTTCATTTGGGAAAGTTTACTGGCACCCACCTGTAGAGGGGAAAGAATGACCATTTTTAGAAATGAAAATCTGAGCATTTCTCTGCCGTATGAGAGTGTTATACCAGAGAGGCCATGGGTCTGTGCTGTAATTGACAGTGCCAGCCAGGCCCGGCCATTCACTCACTCCCACCAAGGTGCCAGACATGTGAGCAAAGCCATCTTGGACCCTCCAGAGAAGCCCAGCCACCAGCTGAGTAGCACTGACTCGCGTCAGTTGACGTCACATGAAACAGAAGCGAAAAATTGCCCAGCTCAGCCCCTTCCAAATTCCTGCTCCACAAAAATGTGAGATACAACACAATGACTGTTTTATTTTTTAAAAAAGATTTTATTTATTTATCAGAGAGAGAGAGAGCGCATGAGTGAGAGAGAGAACACAAGCAGGAGGAGTGGCAGGCAGAGGGAGAAGCAGGCTCCCCGCTAAGCAAGGAGCCCAATGCGGTACTCGATCCCAGGACCCTGGGATCATGACCTGAGCCGAAGGCAGATGCTTAACCGATTGAGTCACCCAGGTGTCCCAATCCAATTGATATTTAAACCACTAAGTTCTGGGACAGTTTGTTAGTCATCAATAGATGACCAAAATGCTTGGCACATAATAAATGCTCAATAAATATGAGCCAGAGTATTCTGATGTGAAATTCCATTTGCCATGAGAAATATGTAAAAGTGGCCTGGTTTGGGAGACTATTGCCCTGACCCCACCTTCTCTGAATTTCTCCTCCAGCACATGATTCCCTGGCAACTGGGACTTACTTCCCCCTCTCTTGTACAGTAGGTCTTCATCTGAAAACCTCCTGTGAGTCCGTGTTAATTTTTGTCCTTCTGTATAGAGGACATGACACCAAAAAGCCCTCAAACCACTTCTTTTTTTTAGAGAGAGAGAGGCAGGCGAGTGTCAGAGGAAGAGGGAGACAGAATCCCAAGCAGACTCCACATTCAGCTCTGGCTCGATCTTACAACCCTGAGATTGTGACCTGAGCCGAAATCAAGAGTCGGACACTTAACTGACTGAGCCAGACCCAGGTTCCCCCTCAAACCACTTCTAATTCTACCTCTGCCACCATCTCCATGGGTGATATTGAGTCTGCATCCTGGGCACCATTCTCCCCATTTTAAAACTAAACAGACACTTTACAAAGGCACGTCCTGTTGCTGACACAGCTACACAGCACGTTGCCCTCATATTTCACCCAGGGCTTCTTTGTAACCTTCATCCGTATGGTATTTACTTTCTTTCTTTGTCCTTTCTTCTTCCCTCCATTGTTTAAGCTTGCCCGAGTCTTCCCCTACAATTTAAAATACCTTCCCTTGACCTCCCTTATTCCTCCAATGACCATCTCATTTATCCCCGTCCCACCTGCACCACACCCCTCTTTACCTGGCCCACTCTCAGCGCATCAGGTCTCAACTGAGAAGCCGTTTGAGGGAAGACGTTAGGGGCCCCCCACCAAGGACCCTTCCTCTGTATCCTAAACACTCTCTACCCACCATCTCCATGGTTGTAACTAGGCGGTTGGTCATCAGCCTCCCTTCACCAGACTGCTGTCTGGAAAGGCATGCCAAGTTCATGGGTATGCTTAAGCACTTAGCAGTCTTGGGTGTGGAGACATCGCTCTCTGAGGCCTCCCTCACACACGCAGACAACTTCTACGACCACCACCAATATGGCGGAGGCTTCATATATGCCAGGAATTGTTCTAACCACGCTACACGAATCTTCCAATAATTCCACGAGTAGGTCCTTACTATGACCGTTTTACATTGTATTTTTGAGGAGATTAAGTAACTTGGGTGTTTTGTTTTGTTTTGTTTTGACTACTGGTAAGTGTTAGAACTTAGATTCAAACTCAGGAAGCTGACTCCTGGGTCAGCGACTGGGAGAGACATCAGCTTCGGGCTTTGACTTATGTTGTCTTTTATTTTGACCACGAAGTGAGTCTTATATGTGCAGTTTGCTCTCCTTCCCCAAGCTCTCTCTCCCAAATGTGACTGTGGGTGTCTTGGCGGCTCAGGGGTGCGCCCAGCTCCCCACATGGATGTCCTGCTGCGTCAAGCACTCCCACCCTCCCTGTCACCTTTCCTCACCACAGACACCCGCAGCGCCCTGCAGAAAGAAGTCAGCTCTGGGCAGGAGGGCTGTATCTAAGCAACAGTTGCCTCATGAGCTGGCTGTGCTTCCTGACGATCGGCTCTCATTGCTTTGTGGACAGGGAGCCCAGGCTTCCGATGGACGCGCCTCCGTTGGAACCAGAGGGGCTGGATTGAGTATGACAAAAGAAAACATTCCCTTCAAAAGACAAAAACAAACCAAGTGAAACCACCACAACAAAAGGACGAAAAAAAGAAAGCAAAGAAAAGGCAAACAACGGGGGCACCTGGGTGGCTCAGTCGTTAAGCGTCTGCCTTCGGCTCAGGTCATGATCCCGGGGTCCTGGGATCGAGCCCCGCATCGGGCTCCCTGCTCTGTGGGAAGCCTGCTTCTCCCTCTCCCACTCCCCCTGCTTGTGTTCCTTCTCTCGCTGGGACTCTCTCTGTCAAATAAATAAATAAAATCTTTAAAATAAATAAAAAAAAAAAAGAAAAGGCAAACAACGACACACAGAAGGAAGATGGCGAGTTAGTTCCTGGAGGATACACAGCCTATTTATACCTTAAAATATAGAAACAAAGACCTGGCCAGTTTTCTCAGCATTGGATAGGTCCTTCCAGCCAGTATTTCTCGGGCCCTCAGTAGCCACGAGCAATGGAACTGGTGTTCCAGGAGCGAGCAGACCCCCAAGTTTAGGTACATGTTTTTTTTGTTGTTCTTTTTTTAAGATTTTATTTATTTATTAGAGAGAGACAGAGAGAGAGAGAAAGAGCATGAGTGGGGGGATGGGCAGGCTCCCTGCTGAGCAGGGAACCCAATGCGGGACTCAATCTCAGGACCCTGAGATCATGACCTGAGCCCAAGTCAGATGCTTAACTGACTGAGCCACCCAGGCACTCCTAGGTACATGTTTTTAAAAACTCATCAAAAGTTTAGAAATAAAAACAAAACATAATATATTAAAATTGTTATTAATAATTATTACTTCACATCAGTAAGGGGGAAACACTATTTGTAGGTAATCGTTACAAGTTCTATATCTGGGCCTATAAAAGCTATCTAGTTCACAACAGACTTTTAGGTTTTTTCCATACTTTTTATTTTTATAGATTCTAACTTACAATTATAGGTGGTTGTGAATGAGTAAATGAGTAAATGTGGGACAGCAGATGAGCCTCCAGAAAAAAACTGTATTGCTATCCCCCCATACTGATTAACCAAAAGTCGTTGCACATACAACCATGAGTAGGCACCAAATAGCAAGTATTTGGTGGTTATCTAAGATCGATCTGGGTATTAAGGTTGAAGATGATCCCAAAGTCATGTTTTGAGTTCATATGGAACACTAATTTAAGTATTTGCCAGATGCAATGTTGACAAGCCTATCTTTTTTTTTTTCCAGAAGAGTAGATAGTTCAACTGTGGGGATAGTGGTGAAGAGATTCTGCTGTGGCTTGTTCTCCATCAACATGGTTAACCTGGAAGTATGTTTCCTAGAGCTTCCTTCCCTGTATGTTTTCAAGCTGGAGGTCGTCAAAAGAGGAATTCACACAAGCTTTGCAAGGCAAAAGAGAAGCGGTGGCCAGCACTCTCTGAAGATTGTTGTCGTTGGATGTGATGACAGACAGATTCAGGGACACTGGTGGGTTTCATTTGTCCTTGCTCTCCTCTCGCTGACCTGATACTCTTCTCAACTGATGATCTTGTTAACCTACGGTGGGCCCAGGCCCACCATTATTTATCATTTCATCTCCAGTTCATGGCACACGTCCTATCTTACAAGCGTTCATTATCTGAACTGTTCATTGAGTAAATGCATACACATGGTTTTATGTGCGTTGACTTTTGGTTACCAGTATGGGGTAATAGCAATACAGTTTTCTTCCGGAGGCTCATCTGCTCTCCCACATTTAGTCACTGTACCTGGGGTAGGTCCTGGGGTTTGTGAAGGATGACCCTGAGCCAAACCCAATGACAGGGACATCAGAACCCCGGCCTTGAGGCCAGGGGATGCCATATGCCTGCGTGAGCACCTCCCCATGGGTACCCCAGGTACTGGGACAAGGGCTTAGTGGGCTGTTCCTGCTGTTCCCACAGCTGCTGGTGCTGACCCTTTCACAGCTGCAGTGGTCCCTGGAGTTTGGGGACCTACCTTCTATCCCCCTGTGCACCCCAGCAAGTGTGGCCCAGCCTGCGGTGTCACCAATGCAGACATATCCCCCCAGCCCTAGTCCAGGGAGTAAGCCTGCTTCTCACCTCATGGACTCAGAATCACTGTTCCCGGCTTACCCCAATGCTAGGCATGGGCTGGTCACCTCGCTTTTGTGACAGGTCCCTGTCATTGGGTTTGGCTCAGGGTCATCCCAGCCTCACTACCTCGAATTTATTTCCCCCTTCACTTTGCTGGAAAAATGGATGCACCCAGAAGATATAACATGTCTATTTTGCAGCTATAAGCCCTTCCAGCACGAAGTCCTAGGCTCTGAAAACGACGACTAGAATCCTTGTCCAACAACCTGCCCTTCCCTGAAGACATTCGCATCCACCTAGACTTTGGGGTAAGCTGAGGCTGCCTGAAAGGAGACACAGAAGGGGCTAGAAGTGCCCTTCCATTTCTCTGGAAGCTTCACCCTCCCCTTTCCTCACTCCCAAGTCTCCATTCCTAGTTTTTAGACACACTCCACTAGTTTTTAGCCCACTTTTGGACACAGTTTGTGGATGTCCCATCACAACCAAATGATATTGAAGTGAAACTCTCTCTCTCTCTCTCTCTGTCACACACACACACACACACTAAGGGCAACATCTTACCATCCCACTGCATTTAAACCAGGAAAACGGTGGGTGGGAACTTGAGGAAATTGCTAGGGAAGACATTTCAGGAGTTTCCGCTGATGGTTCACATCTGGAAACTGGTGAGATGCGGCTTTGACAACTCCACCAAAGTGATTGTAGAGAGAGCCCTGAGGAAGGAGCCCAGCTGGCATGGGCCACTGACATGAAGGATGAAGTCGTGGCTTTTCAGGGGTCATTTACTTCATAGTTCTTCACGAGGTGCCCCTGAAACACTGGGAGCATGAGGTCTTGAACTTTTTTTTTTTTAAGATTTAATTTATTAATTTCTGAGAGAGAGAGAGCACGAGCAGAGGGGAGAGGCAGAGGGAGAGGGAGAAGCAGACTCCCCGCTGAGCAAGGAGCCCTACGTGGGACTCGATCCCAGGACCCCGGGATCATGACCTGAGCCGAAGGCAGACTTAATCGACTGAGCCATCAAGTGCCCCAAGGTCTTGAACTTTTAAGCCAAAGAAGGCTCTAAGATAACCCAGTTAAAAATGAAGCCACCTCGGGGCGCCTGGGTGGCTCCCACTGCACTGGGATCACAAGCTCCCGAGCCTTCGCTCTTTGCCCTAAACTGCCTCCTGGAAGTATCACCATTTAAACATGTTTATGTTTGGACAAGGGTCATGCTAGTTTTACTATTTCAATTCAGGCGAGAAATGTTTTAAAAACTTGGTGTACAGGTGTATTCTAACATTGATGCGGCTGCCTGAAGCACTTTGGCTAAATTTGGATCTCTGGAAAAATAATTTTTTTTGAGCGTGGAAGCAGGTTGGAAATGTTGCACCCAGTAATAACAGTTGGACTTTTGGCTTGTGAAATACTTCAGTGGGAAAGTATTTGCTTCGGTCTCTGCCTGCTATTATAGTTGAAGGTTTGTGATAGTAATTGCCCTTCCCCTGAACTTTCTGAATTTGAAAACCATGTGCAAGTGTAATTTGTCTTGTATAAGAAATAAGGCCAGGCGAGTTTTGAAGAACTGACACTAAGAAGTGCATTTAGCGAAGTGTCAACCACTTAGAGAATGATTTTCTGGTGTGGAAATGATCTAGGCCCTTTTTATTTCTCTCTCCCTCCTTTGGAAATATTGTAAGGAGGCATCTGGCTTTGACCACTTCCTTCTGCATGCTGGCCGGTCTCCTCCCAGCCTCTGCTGGCAAAGCCCCTTCGTGGGAGGTCAGCCGTCACCAGGCCTGCCTTGTACGTAGCAGAGGCTCGTCAATAGTTAGGTGAGGAGGGCTGCCTCTGGCTCTGCTTTGGTCCCCTGTTGCATGAAGGTCAAGTTTCCTTCTTATCTGGAAGAGCAACAGTTTCATGCGCGCACGGCTTCTGATCCACTTTTCTGTCTCTAACAGACTTTCTCTTTTGATTAGTAACTTTGGCCTTCGGGCATAGCGTCTTCTACATCCACGCTGGCTCTCTTAGACAATTCGAAGAGTACGAAAGAACAGGTAGGTAGATGGATCAGCAAGAACAGACCACGATCTCAACCATACGCATTACTAACACCTGACATAAACTTTCAGGCCTCCTTTGATGTGCGGGTACACATTTAGATACATGAAAATCTACATATTTCAGACCACACTGGGCAGGTGTTAAGGAGCCTGAGTCTCCCCCTTCATATACTCTGGATGTCTTTCCTTGCCAGTATATACACTTGTCCACTATCCTTTTGTTACAGGCTTGTGTGAGTGCAGATTCAACACAACAATGGCAAGAGTAGAGCCTAGATTGTGCCCTATGAAGAACCAAGTGAAGTTCTTTAGGACTAACCTCCAAGGAAGACCTGACTGTTAGCATGAGATGCCACGTGCCCCAAGAGCTAGGGCCGGTGAACTCTGTGGGCCTTATGTTTCTGGCGGACACTGAGTTGATTGTCCATGGAGATAGTCTTTCTTCTTCTCTTATTGACCCATGGGGGGAGGACTGAGGGAGGGATGCTTACCGGATTTTTCTCCCTCAAATCTATGGACAGGGCCCTCAATATAACTGGTCATAAAATTTCTAGGTGATTATAAGAAGGAGTCTATCCCTTGGTTATGCTAAGCTACCAGCGTAGAGCTGAGAGCAATGGTAGGGAAGGAATGGGAATGCACTGGAGAGGGGCAATAATCGCCCCTTTGAGGTTTCATTCCCTGAGACTTATGGGTGTCTCACCTTGCAGAAGGCAGTCGGAACATGCAGTGGGGGCTCATGGGAGACCACTGTGGGATGAGCACAGGAAGTGCCTGCATCAGAGACCTTGGAGCGAAGCCACCAGCTGGGTGACAACAGAGCCAGGTCTCACAGAGAATTGCCAGTGCCTGCAGGCCTGCTTGGGATTAAGCCCCTCAGCAGCAAGGTGTACTGGGCTTCCACCCATCTGTCCCGCCTGCAGTGAGTGTGCGGTCCCACTGCGTGAGTGTGCTTACCAACAGAAAGTGGGCAGCAGACACCAACTTTCCCAGGTAGTCAAGTAAGGAGGCTCCTTTTCATTCTCCCTCACCTCCACTCCAACACTAGAGGGGTAAGCACAGGGACTAGGGTGTGTGTGAGAGAGTAGGTGTCCCCCCAAGTGTGTGCACACGCACGCATGCAGGCATACATACTCAGCCTCCAAGTCCTCATAGCCATTGAGCTGGGATTAAGATGACGGTTTTGAAACACATGCGTTTGAGGTTTTGTTTTGCTTTTTTTGCGGGGGGAGGGAGAGTGAGAGTGCTTGAGCTGGGGGTGGGGGGAGGGGCAGAGGGAGAAGGAGAGAGAGAATCTCAAGCCAGCTCCATGCCCAGCACTCAGAGCCCAACACCGGGCTTGATCTCAAAACCCTAAGATCATAACCTGAGCCCAAATCAAGAGTTGGATGCTTAATGGACTGAACCACCCAGGTGCCCCTGAATTTGAGGTTTTAAATTAACAAGACAAAGTCCTCCTGAGAGGAGGAGACTATGGACAAACTGACCGAAGGGTTATGGATTTGTACTGGGATATTATCAAGAGAGGCTGCTGCATGGTGGGCTATGGTGGTAGTGATTACAAGATAAAGCCATTTCATGCGTATACACATGCTGAGATGAAACAGACCCTTTTCATTTTTTATAATAGTTGCATGGTTTTATATTCTCTGGCTGTCCATAAAATATAAGCCAGTATCTTTCTTATAGAATTCAGTCATTTAATAATTTCTGATTTTCACTATTGCAAAACTGCCATGAAAATATTTTTTTTAAGATTTTATTTATTTATTTATTTTAGAGAGAGAGAGAGAGTGTGTGAGAGCAGGGGGAAGAGCACAGGGAGAGGGAGAGAGAGGATCTCAAGCAGACTCCACACAGAGCCTGATGTGGGTCTTGATCCCACGACCCTGAGATTATGACCTGAGCTGAAGCCCAAGGGTTGGATGCTTAACCCACTGAGCTACCCAGGCTCCCCTAAACTGCCATAGAAATCTCTATGCAAACATTTAAAAATCTTTTTTAAAAGAAGATTTTATTATTTGAGAGAGAGAGTGAGGGACAGCAAGAGAGAGAGAGAGAGAGAGAGCGCCAGAGAGAGAGCATGAGCAGTGGGGAGGCAGATGGAGAGGGAAAGGCAGACTCCCCGCTGAGCAGGGAGCCCAACGTGGGCCTCCATCCCAGGACCTTGGTATCATGACCTGAGCTGAAGGCAGATGCTTAACCAACTGAGCTGCCCAGGTGCCCCCAAACATTTAAAGATCTTATATCCAATTAATTTTTTTCTAATAAATTCCTAAAAGGTGACTGCTAGGGAGGATAGGACTTTACAGTATAATCAGATTGTTAATATCTGAGGTTCAGTTTGTGGCGCAGAGAAGAGGTGGAGTGGGGAAGAGGAAATATATAAACTTAGATTTAATGTCTAAGGATCCATTTCCAATTGACTAGCAATCAGTAAGGTATTAAAATCAGAAAGTAATTTAAAAATAAAACATTATTACTTTTACGTATTAATTTAAATGCAATTTTCCAGCTATGTATCTATGAAGAGGTATTCGTATGTTCAATAATAGGCATAATACACAATAATAATAGGCATAATATATACTGCACATTCATATAGGGGCTTTCTGGATGAATTCAATTAGCTGGACAAACTGTTAACGTATTAAGAGAGTAAGAACATACGAAGGAGATTTCAAAGGAGCCCTCAGAAGCAGGTATTCTCACTGGATTCCAATGGGCTCAGCTTGTTTGCAGGGCGATTTGATGATATCCATAACAATGAAAACATACACTCCCCTTGACGAAGGAATTCACCTTTAGGAATTTGTTCTACGGAAATACTTACCTATGGTCACAGGTTCTCCATGCCAGAATGTTCCCAGCCGCAACATGTCTGAAGTAAGCAATGTCCACCAGCTGGCAGGAGGAGAGGTTGCTTAAATCAATTATAGTTCGGGGCTCCTGGGTGGTTCAGTTGGTTAAGCAACCGCCTTCAGCTCAGGTCATGATCCTGGAGTCCCGGGATCGAGTCCCGCATCGGGCTCCCTGCTCAGCAGGGAGTCTGCTTCTCCCTCTGACCCTCCTCCCTCTCATTCTCTCTCTCTCAGTAAATAAATAAAAATCTTAAAAAAAAAAAAATCAATTATAGTTCATCCATACCATGGCAATCCATGCAGCCATTAGAAAAATAAATCGTATCAGTATGGGACGTTTCTAACATATTGCTAAATTTTAAAAAGTCAAGGCACAACACAATGTGTGGGGTGTGCTAAGTACGTGTAAAAAAGCCTTTTCCTTGAAGATGCACAGAATAGTTCTAGAAGTATGCTGAGAAACTGGCTGCAGTGCTTGTCTCTAGAAACAGCGGGCTTGCAGCAAAGGAGTGGAAGTGAGGCTTGTTTGTCACTCTTTTTCCTGTTTGAAAAAGTTGAAACTAATGAATGCATAATTCAAATACATTTGAGGAAACAAATAAGTAAACAACCACACACATAAAAGCCTTTACCTGTCCTCCTCTTCTATCCTCTGGTAAATGTCCTGTTCCTGTTACAGCTGATCCTGGGTCACTAAAGGGCAAGGATGCCAAGTAAGTCATTTTATTCCAGAGCATCTTGCCCGAGTGGCAAAGGCCTGTCTTTACACTGTACTGACCCTCAAATTCCAAGACCCTACACTTATCCTGGCTCCTCTTTAAGGATTTGAAACAACATGAAACCTCTTAGTAGAATAAAAGTTTCAAAAACATGATTAGGTCATTATTCTTACTGACTTATTATTAAATTATTGTTTACTGACTTAAAAATTAGTGAGGTTTCATTTTTGGCAATATGGTAGGATAAATGGTAGACATTGGGATCTTTCCTGGTACCAAACACCTAAAATTGCTGAACAACAGGTAAAAATGAATAATGGTCTGCTAAGCTGGCAAGAAATAAATTTTCAGAGGCCAGAAATAATGAAAGGAATTTTTCTAATGTAGGGGAAAAAGTGAGTGCTGAGGTCAGCATTCACCCTGAGTAGATGTGGATTTAAGTGGCTCTCACACATGCCAGGGACAGCAAACCAAGTCTGGAACCCAAGCCTGGGTATAGTCAGATTGGAGACCTCAAGGCAAGCTGAACCCCTTTAGTGGGTAAACTAGGATAACACCTGCCCACAGACAGGGATTATAGGGAGTCTTTCCTGTCTTGGCCTCCCTGGCTCTTGGTGGAATGAAAAAAGGAAGAGGAAAAACTATCCGCTGAGCCCAGTGAACCATAGCCTTGCTATGCTACCTGTAGCAGAAAAAAAATCCCGGCAGAAGTTTAGGTTAAAATAGTGAAGCAGCAGTGTCCCGGGCAACGTGCAGGAGGAAAACACAAATCATTCATGGAGGAAGATATTCTAAACAAAGATAAATTTCCAAGGAACCTGAGCGCACAGCAAAGATTACATAATGCACAGGAAACAAGCCACCGTGAGAGAGAATAAGCAGACTGCAGAAGCAAATGTACAGAATGAAGATATTAGAATTATCAGAAACAGAATATAAAATAAACAAGTTTAATTTATTTAAAGAAATGAAGGGAGATGTTGGAAGTACAATTAAGGAGCAAGACACCATCAAAATGATAAGGCAGTTTTTCAAAGAAGGACCACAGAGAACTTTTAATTTTATTTATTTATTTTATTTTATTTATTCTTTTTTTTTTTTTTGGAATGTTTAAGGTTAAAAGAAAGTTATAATGAAAATTAAAAATTTAAAGGACTGGTAAAACAACAGATGATACCTGAAGAGAGAATGAGTGACCCAGAAAACAGAGCTAAGGAAATTACTCAGAATGCAGCCTAAGGGGCAAAAAGATGGCAAATATGAAGGCTTATACCCATGGTTGATAGAGAAAGAAGGCCTAAAACAAATATAGCAAATTAGAGTCCCGGAAGGAGAGGATACAGAAAACTGAAGAGGTCACATTCAAAGAGTAATAACTGAGACCTTTCTAGAACTGAGGAAAGATGCCAGGCTTCAAAGGCGGGAGGACTGGTGAATTCTAAGCAGGATAAAAGGATTGCTGAGAAATATACAAAATCCCTTCTTGGCATGCACTTATGTATGTCTTATTATAATAACAATAACTAAAATAGTCATCCTAAACTATCACCCTCTCAATGGCTCCTTCCAGACCATCCTATGTATTTATTTATTTTTTTAAAGATTTTACTTATTTATTTGACAGGGAGAGACAGAGCACAAGCAGGGGGAGCGGCAGGCAGAGGGAGAAGCAGACTCCCCGCTGAGCAGGGAGCCCGATGCGGGGCTCGATCCCAGGACCCTGGGATCATGACCTGGGCCGAAGGCAGACGCTTAACCGACTGAGCCACCCAGGCGCCCCTGGACCATCCTATTTAAAATTACTACTCTTGTCTCCACTCTCTCTTTCCTGCTTTATTTTTTCCCATAGTATTTAACACCATCTCATATTTTCTATGTTTACTTACATACCTTATTTATTGTTTATTGGGAAGAAAGTATGCTCGATGAGAGTAGTATTTTTTTTTTAAGATTTTATTTATTTGACAGAGAGAGACACAGCAAGAGAAGGAACAGAAGCATGGGGAGTGGGAGAGGGAGAAGCAGGCTTCCTGTAGAGCAGGGAGCCTGATGTGGGGCTCGATCCCAGGACCCTGGGATCATGACCTGAGCCAAAGGCAAATGCTCAAGGACTGAGCCACCCAGGCGCCCCTATACTTTTTAGTATTTTGTTCATTCTTAAATCCCCAGAACCTTGAACAGTGTCTTACACACAATAGGTACTCAATAAATATTTGTCAAAAGAATGAAGGAGAACTAGCTCATACTTACAGAGCATTTCCTATGTGCCACATAGTATTCTGTGCATTATCTCATTTAATAGAAAACTTATGAGAGTGTTACTAATATCTATATTTTCCTTAACCTCTTTCTTTTTTTTTTTTTTTTAAAGATTTTATTAATTTATTTGTCAGAGAGAGAGAAAGCACAACCAGGGGGAGCAGGAGACAAAGAAAGAAGCAGGCGCCCTGCTGAGCAAGGAGCCTGACACGGGACTTGATCCCAAGACCCTGGGATCATGACCTGAGCCGAAGGCACACACTTAACCAACTGAGCCACCCAGGTGTCCCTCCTTAACCTCTTTCTGCCTTATTTTTCCCATGTGTAAAATGAGGATGAGGTGGGAGAGAAGATTCACAATTCTAAAATAGAAAAAGCTCGGAAAACTGAAAGTTTCTCAAAAATAATTTGGTGGCAAAACCGCACCTGAACTGATATAATACTACAGTGTATCAGTTTCTTGTTGCTGCTGTAACAAATTACCACAAATCTAGTGGCTTACCAGAATGCAGATTTATAATCTTACAGTTTGGGAGGTCAGAAGTGTAAAATGGGTCAGCAAGGCTGCCTTCCTTCTGGAGTCTCTAAAGGAGACTCATTTTGCTGCTCTCTTTTCCAGCTTCTAAGGCTGCCTGCTTCCCTGGGTTGGTGGCCACATCATCCCACCCACTGCTTCTGCGGTCACATCATTTTCTTGGGCTCTGCTTCTCCTTCTTTCTCTTAAAAAGACTCTTGGGATTATATTGGGCCCACCTGGATAATCTAGAGATCCTCTCCATCTCAAGATCCTGAAGTTAGGGCATCTGGGTGGTTCAGTCAGTTAAGCGTCTGCCTTCAGCTCAGGTCATGATCCCAGGGTCCTGGGATCGAGTCCTGCATTGGGCTCCCTGCTCAGCCTGGAGTTGGCTTCTCCCTCTCCCCTTCCCCCCTGCTTGTGTGCACTCTCTCTCTCTCTCAAATAAATAAATAAAATCTTAAAAAAAATCCTGAACTTAATCACATCTGCAAAGTCCCTTTTGCCATGTAAGGTAGGATATTCACAGGTTTTGGGGACTAGGGCATAGACAGCCTTGGGGCCATCATTCTGCCAATCACAGTGCGAATATTTACACAGTTTGCTGCCTAGTTATATGTTTGATTTTTGGGCTAGGTGTATAATATGTGATGAATATACTATATTATCTTATAAACTCTGAAAAAAAAATCTGAATTCAGATATATACCTTGCCCCAACAGTTTTGGGCAAGGATTACAAACTGGTAATAGAGGCAGTCCTCAGGTTACACGGTTCTTGGTAACTGAGATCAAGTCTTAGCCTGCATCTTCCTAATCGGATCACTGTGTGGTTTAAGTGAGACAAAATGGTCAGTGAAATGCTTGGTGCAGTGTTAGATGCATAGTAAATGCACCTGCTTTGCGGCTGGCCAGGCAGTCAGCTTATAGTGTGCCTATCCTGCTCCTTGTCTGCACTCCCAACAGTTCTTTGCAAACCAGCACCCATAGTCCCTGCTGTGGGCTGGACCACCGCCCCCCCCCCCCTTAGCACCTTGCTGAGGTACACGGGAAGGGAGAGCAGGCTCACCAGGAGGGCCAAGGGAGATGTTTCAGAGTCCTGTTTGGGTCACTCCAGCAGGAAGGAATCAGCATTTCCCATCAGAGACCAAGGAGCTACATTCCAGGAAAAGAGATCCAGGCAAAGGTATGGCTCAAGATAGGGCCTGGAAACTCAGGAGCAAGATGGCGGAGGAATAGGAGACCTGGATTTCGTCTGGTCCCAGGAATTCAGCTGGATAGGGATCAAACCATTCTGAACACCTACAAACTCAACAGGAGATCGAAGAAAAGAATAGCAACAACTCTCTCATCAGAAAAGCAACCACTTTCTGGAAGGTAGGACGTGCGGAGAAGTGAATCCGAGGCGATATTCGGGAATATAGACAGCGGGGGAGGGGGCCTCCATCGGCTGCTTCTGGCAAGTGACAGAGCCGCGGAGCACAAAATCGGAACTTTTAAAAGTCTGCTCCGCTGAGGGACGTCACTCTGGTGGCTAAGCGGGGGGTGGAACCCTCCAGGACAGTGTGGTCTCAGGACCCTCAGGGTCACAGAAAGACCGGGGGTGCCTGAGTGCGGCAGAGCTCCCAGGGATCGGAGCGGGGAAGCCGGCTGCAGAGACGGAGCCCAGGTGCGGGCTCTCACCTCCGGGTTGCCATAAACCGTGATCCGCAGCACAATCGGGCCACTGCTCCTCCAGCAGGGACCCAACAAGCGGCAGATCCGGGGAGACTCACCTTCCTCCCCTGGGAGGAGCCGCGCGGGAGTGCACCGCAGGGATCTGCTGGGTTTGGAGACTCCACCCGGGGTCGGGTGCCGGAGATAGAAATGCTCGGTCACAGGCAGGGTGAGCACGGAGTGCGGCCGGAGACCGGGGAGACGGGAGTGACTGACTGCTTTTCTCGGGCCTCACTGAGGAGCGGGGCTCCGAGTTCTTGGCTCCTCCGGGGCGGAGATTGGGAGGCCGCCATTTTCACTCTCCGCCTCCAAAGCTGTACGGAAAGCTCGCAGGGAACAAAAGCCCCGGAGAGCAAACCCGAGCAGATTACTTAGCTGGGAGGGGGCAAGGGCGGGGCAATTCCACCTCCGGCAAAGACATTTGGAAACCACGGCAACAGGCCCCTCCCCAGAAGATCAGCGAGAACAGCCAGCCAAGACCAAGTTTACCGACCCATGAGAACGGCAGAACTCCAGTGCTACGGGAATACTGCACATAGAATCCATGGCTTTTTTGCCATGATTCTTTAGTCTTTCAAAGTTAATTTTTTTTAACTGTCTTTTCTTTTCTTCTTTTTTTGAATTTTTCTTTTTCCCTTTTTCAGCCAATATCTTATCAATCCCTTTTTTAAAAAAATATTTTTTATTTTTCATTTTTAGAGCCATATTCTATCCCTTCATAGTAGTTAGCCTTATTTTTGGTATATATATATAAGTTGTTCTCTCTTTAAAATTTTGAGATACAGTTTCTTCTAACAGATCAAAATATACCCTAAATCTCTAGTGTATGGCTTTGTTCTACTCTCCTGCCTGATCACATTCTCTCCCTTTTTTTTCTTTTTTTTTAAAAATCCTCTTCATTCTTTTTTCAACCAACTTCTTATCAATTACTTTTATAAAATCTTTTATAACTTTCATCTTTACAAACATATTCCCTCCCTTCATTGTATTAACCCTTATTTTTGTACATATATAAGTTTCTTTCTTTAAAATTTTGGGAGGCACTTTCTTCTAACAGACCAAAATACGCCCAAAATCTAGTGTGTGGCACTGATCTATGCACCAGCCTGATCATATTTGATCATATGCTGGTTTTTTTGTTTTGTTTTGTTTGCTTTTATCTTTTTTCTTTTTTTTTCTTCTTTTTCTTTTTTCTTTCTTTCCCTTTCTTTTTCCCTGGTTTCAGGTCTTTTCTGATTTGTTTAGTGTATATTTTCTGGGGATGTTGTTACCCTGTTAGCAGTTTGTTCTCTCATTCATCTATTCTCCTCTGGATAAAATGACAAGATGGAAAAAATCACCTCAACAAAAAGAACAAGAGGCAGTACCGACTGCCAGGGACCTAATCAATACAGACATTAGTACAATGTTGGAACTAGAGTTCAGAATGATGATTTTAAAGATAGTAGCTGGGCTTGAAAAGAGCATGGAGGTTATTAGAGAAACCCTTTCTGGAGAAATAAAAGAACAAAAATCTAACCAAGTCAAAATAAAAAAGGCTATTAATGAGGTGCAATAAAAAATGGGGGTGCTAACTGCTAGGATAAATGAGGCAGAAGAGAGAATTAGCGATATAGAAGACCAAATGATGGAAAATAAAGAAGCTGAGAAAAAGAGAGATAAACAACTACTGGATCACAAGGGCAGAATTCGAGAGATAAGTGATACCATAAGATGAAACAACATTAGAATAATTTGGATCCCAGAAGAAGAAAGAGAGAGAGGGGCAGAAGGTATGTTGGAGCAAATTATAGCAGAGAACTTCCCTAATTTGGGGAAGGAAACAGGCATCAAAATCCAGGAGGCACAGAGAACCCCTCTCAAAATCAATAAAAATAGGTCAACACCCCGACATCTAATAGTAAAACTTACGAGTCTCAGAGACAAAGAGAAAATCCTGAAAGCAGCTCGGGAGAAGATACCTGCAACCTACAATGGTAGAAACATTAGATTGACAACAGACCTATCCACAGAGACCTGGCAGGCCAGAAAGGACTGGCATGATATATTCAGAGCACTAAATGAGAAAAATATGCAGCCAGGAATACTATATCCAGCTAGGCTATCATTGAAAATAGAAGGAGAGATAAAAATCTTCCAGGACAAACAAAAACTAAAGGAATTTGCAAACACAAAACCAGCCCTACAAGAAATATTGAAATATTGAAAGAACTATAAGCAAAGAGAGAGCCTAAAAGCAATATAGACCAGAAAGGAACACAGATAATATATAGTAACAGTCACCTTACAGGCACTACAATGGCACTAAATTCATATCTTTCAATAGTTACCCTGAATGTAAATGGGCTAAATGCCCCAATCAAAAGACACAGGCTATCAGATTAGACAAAAAAAAACAAGACCCATCGATATGCTGTCTGCAAGAGACTCATTTTAGACCCAAAGACACCCCCAGATTGAAAGTGAGGGGGTGGAAAACCATTTACCATGCTAATGGACACCAAAAGAAAGCTGGGGTGGCAATCCTTATATCAGACAAATTAGATTTTAAACCAAAGACTGTAATAAGAGATGAGGAAGGACACTATATCCTACTTAAAGCTTTGGTCTATCCAACAAGAAGATCTAACAATTGTAAATATCTATGCCCCTAACATGGGAGCAGCCAATTATATAAGGCAAAGAAACACATTGACAACAATACAATAATAGTGGGGGACTTTAACACCCCCCTCATTGAAATGGACAGATCATCTAAGCAAAAGATCAACAAGGAAATAAAGACCTTAAATGACACACTGGACCAAACAGACTTCACAGACATATTCAGAACATTCCATCCCAAAGCAACAGAATACACATTCTTCTCTAGTGCCTATGGAACATTCTCCGGAATCGATCACATCCTAGGTCATAAATCAGGTCTCAACCAGTACCAAAAGATTGGGATCATTCCCTGCCTATTTTCAGACCACAATGCTTTGAAACTAGAATTCAACCACAAGAGGAAAGTTGGAAAGAACTCAAATACATGGAGGCTAAAGAGCATCCTACTAAAGAATGAATGGAACCAGGAAATTAAAGAAGAATTTAAAAAAATACATGGAAACCAATGAAAATGAAAACACAACTGTTCAAAATCTTTGGGATGCAGCAAAGGCAGTCCTAAGAGGAAAGTATATAGCAATACAAGCCTTTCTTAAGAAACAAGAAAGGTCTCAAATACACAACCTAACCCTACACCTAAAGGAGCTGGAGAAAGAACAGCAAATAAAGCCTAAACCCAGCAGGAGAAGAGAAATAATAAAGATCAGAGCAGAAATCAATGAAATAGAAACCAAAAGAACAGCAGAACAGATCAATGCAACTAGGAGCTGGTTCTTTGAAAGAATTAACAAGATTGATAACCCCCTGGCCAGACTTATCAAAAAGAAAAGAGAAATGACCCAACTCAACAAAATCATGAATGAAAGAGGAGAGATCACAACCAACACCAAAGAAATACAAACAATTATAAGAACATATTATGAGCAACTCTATGCCAGCAAATTAGATAACCTGGGAGAAATGGATACATTCCTAGAGATGTATCAACTACCAAAACTGAACCAGGAAGAAATAGAAAACCTGAACAGACCTATAACCACTAAGGAAATTGAAACAGTCATAAAAAATCTCCCAAAAAACAAAAGCCCAGGGCCAGATGGCTTCCCAGGGGAATTCTACCAGACATTTCAAGAAGAATTAATACCTATTCTTCTGAAACTCTTCCAAAAAATAGAAATGGAAGGAAAACTTCCAAACTCATTTTATGAGGCCAGCATTACCTTGATCTCCAAACCAGACAAAGACCCCATCAAAAAGGAGAATTACAGACCAATATCCCCGATGAACATGGATGCAAAAATTCTCACCAAAATACTAGCCAATAGGATCCAACAGTACATTAAAAGGCTTATTCACCACAACCAAGTGGGATTTATCCCTGGGCTGCAAGGTTGGTTCAACATCTGCAAATCAATCAATGTGATACAATACATTAACAAAAGAAAGAACAAGAATCATATGATCCTCTCAATAGATGCAGAAAAAGCTTTTGACAAGGTACAGCATCCTTTCTTGATCAAAACTCTTCAGAGTATAGGCATAGAGGGTACATACCTCAATATCATAAAAGCCATCTATGAAAAACCTACAGCGAATATCATTCTCAATGGGGAAAAACTGAGAGCTTTCCCCCTAAGGTCAGGAATGCGGCAGGGATGTCCACTATCACCACTGCTATTCAACATAGTATTGAAAGTCCTAGCCACAGCAATCAGACAACAAAAAGAAATCAAAGGCATCCAAATTGGCAAAGAAGAAGTCAAAGTCTCACTCTTTGCAGATGATATGATACTTTATGTGGGAAACCCCAAAGACTCCACCCCAAAACTGCTAGAACTCATACAGGAATTCAGTCAAGTGGCAGGATATAAAATCAATGCACAGAAATCAGTGGCATTCCTATACACCAACAACAAGACTGAAGAAAGAGAAATTAAGGAGTCGATCCCATTTACAATGGCACCCAAAACCATAAGATACCTAGGAATAAATCTAACCAAAGAGACAAAGGATCTGTACTCAGAAAACTATAAAATACTCATGAAAGAAATTGAGGAAGACACAAAGAAATGGAAAAACGTTCCATGCTCATGGATTGGAAGAACAAATATGCTGAAGATGTCAATGCTACCTAATGCAATCTACACATTCAATGCAATCCCCATCAAAATACCATCCACTTTTTTCAAAAAATGCAACAAATAATCCTAAAATTTGTATGGAACCAGAAAAGACCCCGCATAGCCAGAGGAATGTTGAAAAAGAAAAGCAAAGCTGGTGGCATCACAATTCCGGACTTCCAGCTCTATTACAAAGCTGTATTCATCAAGACAGTATGGTACTGGCACAAAAACAGACACATAGATCAATGGAACAGAATAGAGAGCCCAGAAATGGACCCTCAACTCTATGGTCAACTCATCTTCGACGAAGCAGGAAAGAATGTCCAATGGAAAAAAGACAGTCTCTTCAACAAATGGTGTTGGGGAAATTGGACAGCCACATGCAGAAGAATGAAACTGGACCATTTCCTTACACCACACACAAAAATAGACTCCAAATGGTTGAAAGACCTCAATGTGAGACAGGAGTCCATCAAAATCCTAAAGGAGAACACAGGCAGCAACCTCTTTGACCTCAGCCGAAGCATCTTCTTCCTAGAAACATCGCCAAAGGCAAGGGAAGCAAGGGCAAAAATGAACTATTGGGACTTCATCAAGATAAAAAGCTTTTACAAAGCAAAGGAAACAGTCAACAAAACCAAAAGACAACCGACAGAATGGGAGAAGATATTTGCAAATGACATATCAGATAAAGGGCTAGTATCCAAAATCTATAAAGAGCTCATCAAACTCAACACCCAAAGAACAAAGAATCCAATCAAGAAATGGGCAGAAGACATGAACAGACATTTTTCCAAAGAAGACATCCAAATGGCCAACAGACACATGAAAAAGTGCTCAATATCGCTCGGCATCAGGGAAATCCAAATCAAAACCTCAATGAGATACCACCTCACACCAGTCAGAATGGCTAAAATTAACAAGTCAAGAAAGGACAGATGTTGGCGGGGATGCGGAGAAAGGGGAACCCTCCTACACTGTTGGTGGGAATGCAAGCTGGTGCAGCCACTCTGGAAAACAGTATGGAGGTTCTTCAAAAAGTTGAAAATAGAGCTACCATATGATCCAGCAATTGCACTACTGGGTATTTACCCCAAAGATACAAATGTAGGTATCTGAAGGGGTATGTGCACCCCGATGTTTATAGCAGCAATGTCCAGAATAGCCAAACTGTGGAAAGAGCCAAGATGTCCATCCACAGATGAATGGATAAAGAAGAAGTGATATATATATATATATATATATATATATATATATATACACAATGGAATATTATGCAGCCATCAAAAGGAATGAGACCTTGCCATTTGCAACGACGTGGGTAGAATTGGAGAGTGTTATGCTGAGCGAAATAAGTCAATCAGAGAAAGACATGTATCATATGACCTCACTGATATGAAGAATTCTTAATCTCAGGAAACAAACTGAGCGTTGCTGGAGTGGTGGGGGGTGGGAGGGATAGGGTGGCTGGGTGATAGACATTGGGGAGGGTATATGTATGGTGAGTGCTGTGAATTGTGCAAGACTGTTGAATCTCAGATCTGTACCTCTAAAACAAATAATACATTATATGTTAAAAAAAAAAAAGATAGGGGCACCTCGGTGGCTCAGTCGTTAAGCGTCTGCCTTCGGCTCAGGTCATGATCCCAGGGTCCTGGGATCGAGCCCCGCATCGGGCTCCCTGCTCTGCGGGAGACCTGCTTCTCCCTCTCCCACTCCCCCTGCTTGTGTTCCTTCTCTCACTGTCTCTGTCAAATAAATAAATAAAGCTTAAAAAAAAAATCTTTAAAAAAAAAGATAGCAGGAGGGGAAGAATGAAGGGGGGGAGATTGGAGGGGGAGATGAACCATGAGAGACGATGGACTCTGAAAAACAAACTGAGGGTTCTAGAGGGCAGGGGGGTGGGAGGATGGGTTAGTGTGGTGATGGGTATTAAAGAGGGCACGTTCTGCATGGAGCACTTGGTGTTATAGGCAAACAATCATGGTACACTACATCAAAAAAAAAAAAAAAAAAAGATAGGGCCTGAAAATATTCACTTGACTTCTCTTTTCAACGGGAAGAACTATGTGTATTTTTGTCATAATCGAAGGTTTTCATAATGAAAAAATCATATTCTAAACGTCAGGCGTACTGAGTCCATCAGCTTGTAGTAAGAGCCTTAAAAATATACCTAACTTTCGACCTAGTATTTATGCAGTTAGGAAATAATGAACTTATAAGAAAAAAGAAGTTGGTAGAGAAAGGAAGGGGGAAAATAGACCCATAAATCTTAAGACTTTCCAAAGTTTAGGAGAAACCAATGTTTCCATTGGGACATTTAATCATTTCAATACATTATTCCGCTGTGCCTGGGGCAGGGAGGGAGTGAGGGCAATCCAGTTCTTTCTCATTGTTGTGATAAGGATGTTCTCAACAGTTTTCTGCAGCTCTGGGAGGAAGTCAAGTTTGCCTGAGAGAAATTGATGGCAGATTGTTGAAGAGGCTAATGATAGGTAAGCTGATAGCGTCTGTTCAATTTGTAACCACCAGAGTTAACAGAAAACTTTTCACAGATCAGTTCTTGAAGTGAGAGGGTAAAAAGGAAGGAAAAGCAGCCAGTTGTCATTTCACTTAGAAAGTTTGACAAGAGTTTCCGCTTTCCCAAAGGCACGCCCCCATGAAGAAATCTGCATTCTGTATGGCCAGGTTTGAAACTTTCGGTACCCCAATAGTCATCCTACAGACTCATACTTCAGATCAAGTGTCTATGGGAAAGCTTATTCTGGCAACCAGGAAATTGAGCTGACTCTTGATGTCAGATTATATGAATAACAAATGTTTAGACTTTTAGAGTTAGACAATAATGTCCCAAGAAGCTCATCCAGAGGTTATTCATTTATTAGTTTCCCTGTTTCATTGACATACCAGTATTACAGTTGGTCAGACCTGAGATTTAAATCCTCTACATGTGAAGCCAAATTCTATGTTTTTCCTGTCATATAGTGGTGTCACATGTTCAGGAACACAATGCAGAATTCTGAGTCCCTTGTAGGACCTTGCTTCTCAAACCTGCTACTTGGTGAATTTTCTGAGAGGTATTTGAAATGCAGATTCCTGGGCCTCACCTCTAGACCTGACTCAGGGGTGTTTGTAAATCTGCCTTTTTCAATGGTTGCTTGGGGGTCTGATGTACAGCCAGGTTTGGGAGGTGGTGTTTTGTTGATGACTACTGCTACAATTTTCCCCTGTTATCACTTTTAAAATTTAGTTTATAGAGGTTGAAATCAGTGTGGTTTAGATCAGCGGTTTCTAACCTTCTAAAAACTACCTTGGGGGCAACTGGGTGGTTCAGTCAATTAAGCATCTGCCTTCGGCTCAGGTCATGATCTTGGGGTCCTGGAATGCACCCCGTGTCAGGCTCCCTGCTCAGCTTCTCTCTGTCCTTCAGCCCCTCTCCCCCAACTCATGCTCTCTTTCTCTCTTCTCTCAAATAAATAAAATCTTAAAAAACCACAACTGCTGTGCCTTTCTTTTAAATTGAAGTATAATTGACATTATATTAGCTTCAGGTATATAACATAATGATTCAGTATTTGTATATATTGTGAAATGATCACCACAATAAGTCTAGTTAACATTGACACAGCGTTACAGATATTTTTTGTTGTGATTAGAACTTTGAAGATTTACCCTCTTAGCAGCTTTCAAATATACAATACTGAAGCAGGAGAGCCAGGTTCTTATCTCACAGAGTTGAAGAATGAATCTCATGGACAAAGGAGAGTGAGAAAGGCGACAGAATTTCATTAAGCAAGAATACAGAAAAAGCTCTCAAGAGTGAGAGGGGTCCCAAATGGGTTGCCAGTGTGGGCCTCCACCTATAGTCTTTTTATTTAGAACTGACCAGGGAGCTTGTGGCCTTATCACTCTTGTGACATCTTGGTTTGAGTAAGGACTGGTGATAACATCTTTAATGGCTCACTTCTTCTTTGGGGTCTGGTCATTCTTTGTTGGTCACCATGTGACTGCCATAAAAAGACCCCACTTCTAATGCCCAGGGCAGGGTGGTCTGGTTTGTTCTCTTATCTCTGGTTTCCTTACACCTCAGCATTTCTGGGATTTTTGATGAGCCTGATGACGTAGCCCCCACTAGCCCCCATGTGAGTCTAGTCACGTAGTCCCCTACCTATCTCTCCCTACCTAGCCCCTGCTGTCCCTTACTCAATACAGTATTAGGAACTACAGTCACTATGCTGTCCATGACATCCCCAGGATTAATTTTATAAATGGAAGTTTAAACTACCTTCCTTTTAGGAATTTGTTGAAATCTATGAATCTTTCCCTGAGAAACACACATACCAACACACAGCTCCACACACCCACACATACCCTTTTGCATACAATTTTAGGGGGTGTATTAGTTTTCTATTGCTGCTGTAACAAAGTAGCATAAACTCAGTGGCTTAAAACAACACAATTACTATCTTACAGTTCTGAGGTCCGAAATCTGACACAGGTCTCACCAGACTATCTTTGAGGTATTGCTGGGCTGCACTTCTTTCTGTGTGCTCTGGGGAACAATTCGTTTTCACCTTTTCCAGCTTCCAGCCCACATTTCTTGGTTCGTGCACCCCTGCCTCCATCTTCAAAGCCAGTAATATAGCATGCCCCTGCCCCTACTTGAATGGTCACATCTTTTTATCTGACTGCCAGGAAAGGTTCTCTACTTAGAAGGGTTCAAATGATTAGATCGGGCCCTTGCAGATGATCCAGGAAAATCTTGCTATCTCAAGTCCTTAATTGTAAGCATATCTGCAAAGTCCCCTTTGCCACATAAGGTAACATATTCACACCTTCCGGGGATAAAGATGTGAACATATTTGGGGGGGGCATTCTGCCAACCACAGGGCTCTCAGAACCTCTGAAGCTACCTGTAGAGCTGTGTGGACCCTAGGTTAGGGGCATCTGTTCTGGGAACTGTTCATTCTAGTGTTGAGTTAGCTACAAATAACCAAATCCTCAAAAGCAGTAGCTCCTATGAATTGGTGTTTAATTTTTCTTATATAATAAGAAGTCCTGAGGAAGGCAGCCCAGGTCAAGGGTGGCAGCTGGAGGATGCTGGAACTGAGGTCTCTGTGATCTGGTCTTCACTTTGAGGTAGCTCTCAAGATGGCCTCTGCATCTCCAGCCATGACCTCTGTCTGTGATGCAGGCAAGAGAGGGGAGGACATAGGGCGAAAGCCACAGGCCATCTGAGTTGGCTCCCCTTTAAAAAACCTTTCCAGAAGCCCCACCCCCCACAGTGTACATTTATATCTCATTGGCCAGATGCTGTTATATGGCTTCCCCTTCTGCAAGAGAGATTGGGAAACATAGTTTCATTTACTTATTTTTTTAAGGTAGATACATTAATGCTCTGATAATTCCAAGCTCTGTAAGTTAGGAAAATGGGAAGTATAGATACTGGAAACTTACTAGCAATCAATGGAAACTTGGGTTTTCTTTCCTAAAAGTAGAATGGATCATTTTTTACCCTCACAACCAAAACTCAGAGAAAGTTAAAACTCTCCTTCAGAGTCTCTTCCAAAGGGTTTTATCTATTTATTTTAAAGATTTTATTTATTTATTCGAGAAAGAGAGAGTACGTTAGAGTGGAGGGAGGGGCACAGAGAGAGGGAGAGTGAGAGAAGCAGACTCCCTAGAGCATGGAGTTCAATGCAGGGCTTGACGGGGATTTGATCTCAGGACGCTGAGATCATGACCTGAGCTGAAATCAAGAGTCGATGCTCAACTGACTGAGCCATCCAAGTGTCCCAACTTAGGGCTTACTCTTTTTACTCAGCTTGCTTTTCTTCAAGCAGTTCATTCTTTCAACAATGTTTAAGCATCTGCTTATTTCTGGCACTGAGCTGGGCCTTGAGGATACAAAGATAATTAAGATATTCTTTTTTTATGTAGAGAATCTTACATTCTAGAAGGAATGTGATTAAAATATAAGTATTGAGATACAGGCATGTGAACACTGCTGTGGGAGCTCAGAGGAGAAAGGGGCAGAGGGAGTGTCACATAAAGGGTGAGGCTGGGCCAGAATATTAGGATAGGTGAGATTTTGCCATTTGGATAAGAGGGTGGGACATTTCAGGAAGAAAGTACACCCTTGGAGAAGGCACAGATGTCTGAAAACCCCTGCTGGATGCGTTTAGGGAACAGACAGAAGTTGAGTGTCAATGCTTTGGAGGGTTCATGGCAGTGAGGCAGAAAGGGGGCACAGGATGGGGCTGGAAATAAGGGTAGAGACCCCCTACCCTGCTTTCAGTCTTGCTAAGGAGCTCTGGCTCCAACCTGTAGGAGTGGGGAGGCAACAGGAGGTTTCAAACCATTTTCTAGTTTCTGTTGTGGAAAGGTAAAAAGAAGAGAGCACAGGTAGGGAAACCACAATAGTGTGGTCAAACTTCCTTGGCAATAAAAGAGCCAATTCAGTATGAATCTTAAATTTGTATCTAAAACAAGCCCTAAGTTATGTGAGAAAAAACTAAGACGGAACTAAATTAGAAATAGTCAAATTCACCATTGTAGGTAGAGATTTTAATTTATCTCCCTGAGTCACTTATAGGATAAGCAAACAAAATATCAATAAGGATGTATAAATTTTGAGCCACATGATTCATAAACATGACCTAATTGACATATATAGAATGATAGTTCTAACAATGTGTTCTACATTCTTTTTTTTAAGACTTTATTTTTAAGTAATCTCCATACCCAATATGGGACTCGATCTAACAACTCTGAGAGCAAGAGTCTCATGCTCCACTGAGCCAGCCAGGTGCCCCTACATTTTTTTTTCAAATGCACATGAAAAATTCACCAAAATTGACCACATGCTGGGTCATAAATCATATCTCAATGAATTTCAAAGGATTGAAAACATACGGAGTATGTACTATGACCATAATGGAATTAAGAAATCAGTAACAAGGGGTGCCTGGGTGGCTCAGTCAGTTAAGTGCCTGACTCATGATTTTGGCTCAGGTCATGATCTCAGGGTTGTGGGATTGAGTCCTGAGTGGGGCTCCTCGCTTAATGGGGAGTCTGCTTGAGATTCTCTCCCTCTCCCTGTCTCCCCCACCCCCACATGCACACGCTCTCTCTCAAATAAATAAATAAATAAATAAATAAATAAATAAATAAATCTTTAAAAAATAAAAAAGAAATCAGTAACAAAAAGATAGAAAATCTCCCACAACTTGGAAATTAAGGAATACATTTTCCATGGACCAAGGAGAACTCAACTGCAATTAGAAAATATTCTGGGGGCATCTGGGTGGCTCAGTCGGTTAAGTGTCCAACTCTTGATTTTGGCTCAGGTCATGAGTGGCTCAGTCAGTTAAGCATCTGCCTTAGGTCGTGATCCCAGCATCCTGGGAAAGAGTCCCGCATCAGGCTCCTTGCTCAGCAGGGAGTCTGCTTCTCCCTCTCCTTCTGCCCCTCTCTGTTGCTCATGATCTCTCTCGTGTGTGCATGCACTCTCTCTTTCTCTCTCTCAAATAAATAAATTAAATCTTTTAAAAAAATTGGTAACTCCTACCAAGACAGATAAAAACACAAGTTACCTGTAACAGGCATGAAAATGGGGACATCACGACAGATCTTACAGTTCTGTAATAATTATATAATTATAGTTCTATAATATTATACTTATTACATAATAATTGGGGCCCTTGGGACCATAGGTCTATTCTGATATGTGTGTAAGCAGCTGGGAGCAGGTGGTTAAGGAGGCAGAGCTCTCACTTTGTTTTCCCTGGGGAGCCTGTATTGTAACTTAGGGCTGGTTTTGGAACATGGGTTCATGCAACAACTAGATAGTAGGTTCTGCTTTCTAATGGCTTGCAGGGTATAGTTGCTTGAGGAAAATAAAGGTGTGTCAATATTGATATAGTATTGATGTGGTATGATTCTCAAACTTTAGCATGCATCAGAATCAGATTGTTAAACACACTCTTTTGCTAAATGGGCAAAGGACTTGAACAGACATTTCTTCATAAGATGCACAAATGGCCAATGAGCACATGAAAAGGTGCTCAACATCACTAATCATTAGGGAAATGCAAATCAAAGCCACAGTGAGATACCACCCATTATAATGGTTACTACATATATCTCTCTCAAAAAAAACCACCAAAAACCAAAAAAACACCCTGAAAATAATAAGTGTTAAAAGCATGTAAGGAAGTTAGACTTTTGTGCACTGTTTGTGGGATGTAAAATGATGCAGCTATTGTGGAAAACATTATGGCGGTTCCTCAAAAAAATTAAACACAGAACTACCACATGTCCAGGAATCCTACTTTGGGGCATATACTCTAAACACCTGAAGGCAGTTATCTCCAAAAGATAACTGTACTCATACATCCATAGCAGTATTATTCACCTATTCACAGTAGCCAAAAGGTGAAACCAACCCAAGTGTCCATCAAGGGATCAATAGATAAAGAAAACATATATATATATATACAGTATTATTCAGCCTTAAAAAGGAAGGAAGTACTGATACCTTTTACAACATAAATGAACCTTGAGGATATTACACTAAGTGGAATAAGTCAGACACATATGATTCCACTCACGGAGTACTTAGAGTAGTCCAATTCATAGAAAGTAGAATGGTGGTTGTCAAGGACTGGGGGAGGGGAGGAATGGGGAGTTATTGTTTAATGGATATAGAGTTCGGTTTTGCAAGACAGAAAAGTTCTAGAGATGGGTGGTGGTGGCTGCACAACAATGCAAATGTACTTAATACCACTAAACTGTACACTTAAAGATGGTAAGTTTTATATTATGTGTATTTTATCACAATTACACCCGTCTCCCCATGTACAGCTGGACCCCAACCCTCAGAGCTTCTGATTCATCAGGTCTGGAGTGGAACCGATTGGTGTGCATTTCTTACGGGTTCCCAGGTGATGTGGATGCTGCTGGTGCAGAGACCACACTAAGGGATCAATGGTGTAGGAGACCAGGTGAGTGGAATAGGGAAGGGTGCCCGGTTCACTCCCGCGTGGATCTGGTTGTTAGTAACAACCTCAGATGGCATTGGTTGAGCGCTTCTTCTCCCCTGCGTTGTCTCACAGCACGGGCAAGGGGCAGCAGATGGGCAGAGCTAGAATATAAACGCAATCCTTAATCCGGCTTCCTTTGGTCCTTGGTGTGGGTGTGAGACCAAGAGGGAACGGGATACCCCGCGACTCCCGCAGGGCGGGCGAGCACGCAGCTGCGGGGAGGATTAGGGAAGCCTGTGCCGGCCTGGGGGCCCAGGGCTCAGTGGGTGGTGCTGCAGCCCTGGGCCCCCCGGGCGGGTCGCCCACTCCATCCGGCCGCTGGCGCCGTCTCCGGTGTGGGCTCGCGGCCGGCAGAGGGCGCCGGCGCGCCGTCCCACCGCTCGCCTCTGGGCCGCCCACCCCGCGGGCGCGCCCCTCCGCAGTCCAGCACCGCCCGGCCCGGGACCGCTCGCTCCGAGCGCGCAGACCTCTCGGCCGGACTGAGGACGCCGCCCGCTCCGGGCCGCCCCTGCGCTCGCTTTCGGCGCCCGCTCGGCCTACCGCCCCCGGGCCGGCGCCGCTTCCCGCCAGCGTCGGAGCGCAGAGCTCCCGCCTCCGGGAGCCTCCCGGCCGTCGGCGGACCCCGCGGCCCCGGCGCCCGCGCGCTCGGCGCCCCGCTCACGGGGCACAGCGGAGGGCGGCGGCCGGCTGGGGATGGGCGGCCCGGCGGCGCGGAGGGGCGCCGGGGGGCTCCGCGCGCTGCTCCTAGCGCTGGTGGCCGCGGGGACCCCCGCGGGCGCCTACAACCTCGATCCGCAGCGCCCCGTGCGCTTCCAGGGGCCCGCCGGTTCCTTCTTCGGCTACGCGGTGCTGGAGCACTTCCACGACAACACGCGCTGGTGAGTGGCCCCGCGGCCCCGCGACCCCGGCCGGGCCGCCGCCCCTGCCCGCGCCTCGGCCCCCCGCCCGCCGCCGCTGCCTTTTCCGGCCGCCTCCACGCCGCCGTCCCGAGGGGGAGATTGCAAGGTCTCGGCGACGCGCAGCTCAGCCGCAGACGACAGGCGGGCAGGACGCCGGCCGCGGGTCTCTCGTCCCGCCGACGTTGCGGTGGGCGCCTGGGGTTGGAGGCGGCCGGGCCGGCGCTTCCCCGAGGTGCCAGCCCGGCGTGCGCGGGGAGAGCCCCGAGAGCGGTCCCCTCGGCCTCCCAGCCCGACGAGCCTTAGCTCTCTCGGTCGCTAAGAAACTTGGCTCCTCTGCCCCCGAGGGGCCTCCGCCGAATGCCCCAGGGCCCAAAGAGACCGGGCACTCGAGATGCAGACTCCTCGGTGTCGGGGAGCTCTTGGTGACACCCCACCCAGCGCTCCCCGGCTTCAAGCTACTCTGGTGCGTGGCGCCGAGGAAGTGCAGTGACCCCGGGACGTCAGGGGGACAGGCTGTGTGTGTAGGGGAGGAGTGGGGCTCCCCAGAGGTGAGTGTCTGGCAGCCCGAGGGGCACATTACTGTCCAGAGGCCCCCTCCTTCGGTGCACACTGCGGTCCAGAGGCCCCCTCCTACCTTACTAGACCTTCCTAGGAAGTGAGCAGAGAGGGTCCAGGATGCTGGAAAGGAGGATGGTCCAGGACCCTGAGTGATAAGGCTGGTGGGTGACTTCTGGGGCAGCCTGGGCCTCATTTCACATGGGTCCTCTGACCCGGAGATAAGCACCTGAAGTTTTAGGAGAGGGATGTGGTTCTGTAGAGGTCAAGGAGTCTGGTTGCTCCCTGAGAGTCCCAAAGGGTGGGAGCTCTCCCCATAAGTGCCATCGGCTAAGAGGTACAGTGCTTGAGTGCTTAGCCCCTGAGGAGAAGCTTTGAGATGGGGTTGGTCCTTCTTTGACCCTTTCCCTGGACAATTGGGAATCCCACAGCACACAAGGGTCACCTCTTCATCAGAGCGTTAGGCCGTGGACAGTTCCCCTATTCAAGGTCATGGCCCAGTGGGTCCCTGGGTGACAACTAGTCTGGAGTTGGTTTTATTGTGTGGTCACCAGTGTGAGTATCCTTAGGGGATGTAGGTTAGGAAGGCGAGGTCAGTAATGTGTGCTCTCAGCATGCGGCTCTGAGGGACAGTCCCTGCTCTGAAGCGGACAGAGGCTGACTGAAGAGTGGGTTTGTAGATCTGTCCTGAGGCATTTCTGGAAGGGGGTGGGGAGGGGGGGGAGATGGGACTCCGTGACTGGCCAGCCCGTTAACAATCATGTTTTTGAGGAGAACTGCCTTCAAGACAACCAAGTCCTGTGTAGCCCCTGTCCAGTTCCACATCTCCTTCCCTACCATTTACCCCAGTTGCCGAGTTTAAGGCCAGACTGTCTTTTTCTGCATTGCCAAATCCCCTTTTTAAAGCAAAGCAGGCTGAACACCTTTTCCACGTCCTACACGCTCAGCGGGCTTTGGATTTGGTAGAGAATGCAGCAGGAGCAGCTGGAGAACGCATCCCAGAAGCCCCTGCTGGGCTCCTGGACTGTGACCTTGGCACAAAGTGTGTGGGGAGAGTGGTGAGGAATAGAAGGGCTTCTCTGGGCAGGGGACTCTAGAGAAAAGGGTAGGCAGTGGAGTTGGGACACTGTGTGGGATCTGTAACTGCACAGGCTTGTGCGCCTCTGGGCTCTTTAATGGCTCAGCTCAGGGGAGAAGGGCCAAGACCTGATCACCTGGATTTGGACCGGCCACAGGTCAAAGCTGCCCTAGGTGGGGAACAACGGTGGGGGGGGGGAGGGGAGAGGCAAGAGCGAGTCTGACATGGGAAAAAAGTTGAACCTGCTTTGCTTCAAAAAGGAGATGAGGAAAAACTGTGTGATTGGAATAGACTCGGCGATTGCAGGAAATGACAGACTGGCCTTCAACTTGGCACCCAGGGTATACGGCAGAGGGGGGTGTGCAACTGGAAGGTAATGCTGATGCGTGGCCTTGGTGCCAGTGAAGATGTGGGGCAGATATTTCCGGGGTCCTAAGGAACCCATCAACAGCCAGGCTGCTGGTCTCAAAAGTACCCTGTCTGTGCCCGATATGAGCATATGAGCATGCTGCTCTAACCCACTGGGGGGATTGTCCCTATAGTTTTCCAGGTACTGACTAATCTTGATGGAAATCTTTTTAAAGCACATTTCCTTTTTCTTTTTTTGCCCCACATTGTGTTAATTTTTCATAGTTTTTGCTACGTCCCTGATATCTGTGCTTCTGGGGCTTTTTCCAAGTATTTTCCTCCTTATCCTTTTCTCTCCTCTCCCTTCCCCCAAATATTCTTTGTCTTAGACCTTGAACATTATTCTCAGCTGATGATGCTGCACAGACTTTGTCAGCTGTGGCTCCTGAAGCAGTAGACTTCCAGCCTCCCCTCCTTTCTCTTTCTTTTCTTTCTCAAGACTAGACTTACCACGGAGCTAATGAAACTTCCACCAAAGGCCCCTAACTCACATGGTCCCCTAGCAAGACCCTGTGCCTAATTTTATAGTCCTAATTTTGTATTTTCTTAAAGGTAGTCACCCTAAATTTACAAGATTCAGGCTCAGGGGAATCTGGATCGACCCTATGTCTCTATCTTAACTTTTAGCTTTGGGGTTGGTTGATTGACTTAGTGACTGATGGTCTCTTCCTATCAGGCAGTCCCAGGGCCCTGGATCTTTTAGCACCGCTTGAGGGACATGTAGGTTGTTTCCAATTACTCATGATTATAAGCAACAGCAGGGGTAAACATCCTTGTAACTAAAGCCTTGCGGACATCCTTAATTATTTCCTTCGAGTAAATTCCTGGGCTTAGAATTGCTGGGTCAGAGAGGGAGATTTTGAGGCGTTTTCTATGCATTTTTAAAGTGCCAGTGAAGTTAAAGTGTGTACTTTAGAGAAATGCATTGATTCAGGCCCTGGAGTTTTGGAATGATTTGCTAAAGGACTGATCCAGTGCAGGAGAGGAGCTTAGCCATCTACATGAGGGGAACTTAAAAAGATCACAAATAGTCAAAATGGGTGTGGGAAGTAAGTGATAGACATGAAAAGGAAAAGTAATACATTGAAACTTTGAAAAGAAGGAAAATGCTAATTTAACCTTGTATCTGGTGTCTTTCTTCGGAAATTACTCTTTAGCTTCTTAATTCAGCATTAGTGGTTTAGTAAGTTGGCAGCCTGCTAATTAAACACCTTTTTACAGGTAGAAGGATTTGTTGTAGATATGGTAAGGAGCAAGAAGAATGTGCTGGAGGGGGCGGGGATAGAGCCCAAGCACCAGGGTCATTGTGGGCTCTGCCACCGAGGGTCGGTGGCATTAAGGCGGACCCCAGGTACACATCACAAAGCACGTGTGTGTGCTCTGCCAGGAGAGCTAGGATTTGTTCTCGAATCCCATAACCGAGCATACCTGTCAGTTCTTTTTTTTAAGCCAAAATTGTCACGGGTCAGAAAGTCCTAGATCCCTGCAAGAGCTAGGGGTGACCTTGCTTTTCTAAACCCTGGGGCTTGAACACAGCTTTTGCAGTCCTGTCGCATCAAGAGCAAGAGCCCAGACCCAGAACCTGGTCCCTCTCTTGCTGTAGGCAGTGTGAGTTGTCCCCGTGGCCAGGTGGACCAGAATATCCTGGACAGTGTTACAGATGTCATTTGTCTCTGTTTGGATACAAACATGCACATGACTCAGTTTCCTCTTTTCCGACAGCACCCAGAGGGTGTCTGCCTGCCAGAGCTAGCTTCCTCTCCTGTACCTCTCTCCGCCACCCCTGCCCCCGGGTCGTCTTGCACCCTTTGAGCAACAGCAGTAGGTGCCAGGGAACATGGACAAAGCTGATTTCTGTCCCCTTTCCTTAGACGTGTACCGGTTCTTCAGCTGCAGGGCAGACAACTGTAACACCCTGTGATATAAATAAATGCAGCCCGGCTGGCGTCCAGCCCCCAAAGCGGGTTTCTTTCACACCCCTCCCCTCCCGTCCTTCCTCTCTGCCCCAGACGCCCTGGAGTCCGAGGTGATTGGGTGCATTGGCTTCCTTTCTGGCGACGTGCTTCCTGCCCCATCTCCCGGGACACATCAAGACGGCTGTGCTCAGGCACAGAGCAAGTGCTCGGAAATGGAAGACGTGCCTGCTTTCTGCTTTGTTAAGGCTGTCAGAGCATCGTTCAGTGAGGAATAGGAGGTAATTCAGAGCCAAGGAGAACATAACGTTCTCCATTTGCATTAAGGTTGAGAATTAAGAGAACGAGCTAGACAGTTCCGCACTGCCAACGCCGTTGCCATTAGCAAGACGGATGGCTATTTAAATACAAATTAATTACAACCAAATAAAATCAAGAATTCCGTTTCTCAGTCATACTAGCCACATTTCAAGTGCTCACCATCCACATGTGGCCAGTGGCTGTTGTATGGGACCGTACACAAAACACTTATCACGGAGAGTGTTGGACAGGGCCGGTTTAGAGCGATGAATTAAGTCTTAAAGGGCTAGACAAAGATCAGATGAGGATTGAAGAAAAAGGAAAAATCAACCCTTGGCATATTTGTGTATCAAAACAAGTGGGGGTACTTAAAGCGAGCTCAGGATTAATAGTGGACAGCCAGGGGGGCTGACTTCTTTGCCTTTTCCCTTGTCAGACACCGGAGTGCCTGCTCTGCTAAGGTGGAGGGATTCGGGAACGGAAACGTCACCTGCCATCTGATAAGTGAAAGGATGGTGTCCGGGGCAAAATCTAAGCTGTGGGCTCTGATGGGGGAGAGGCTTGTGCTTGGGCAGGCACTGGTTGTTCAGAGGGGCAGAGGGGGGAGACGTCCGTGAAGGTAAAACCTCTAGAGGGGGGGACCCTGGGATCATGGTCCCTGCTGTCCCCCACTACCCGTCTTTGTGAGGAGACATCCAGAAATGGCAGTGAGCGCTCTCCTGACCTGCGCGGGGCATGTCTTTGCGGAGTTCTGGCCCATGCCAGGCCCTCGGGTGGGAGTGTGGCTCCCCTCCCCATCTGGATTTTCTGGAAGTCGCATTTTCAGACCTTATTCCTGGTTCTTACTGCCCTGCAGTAAGCTCTGAGGGAGGCATGGCGTGTGTGTGAGGCCCGAGTTCTAAGGGGTCCCAGAGAGTGTCTCTTGGGGTCTCCAAGGTTTTTCCCTGAGGAGCTGGAGAATCTGGCAAGGGTGCTGTTTCCTGAGCTAGTGCTGAAACCTGGCAGGGGCAGAGGCAGCTGTCTTGCCCAGGGGAGAACCTTCTGGGGCAAGAAGACTACTCTTCTCAGCCAGTCACTAACAGCTCTGGGTGTGAGGGTGTGAAGAGCTGGGCCCCAGCCAACTCTGACTCCCCATGGACTTGCTGCTGGTCCGGAAATGGTCTTTTTCTGATAACTCTTACTGTGATTTGTCTAGGGAAAATGTTGTTTTCACATGTATTAAAAGCAGCCACTGTGTTCTCAGAAATCAAGGGAGTAGGCTCTAACTTTAAGAAATAAAAATTGATAATCCCATCAGAGAGTATTTGCTGGGCATCTATCTACGAGAGGTCAAAGGCTTTCACAGGCATCCTAGTCTTTAGTTGAATCTTCTGGACAAGCTGGTGAGTGGTTTGCAGTTTGCCAGTCAGAGAACTGAAGCTTAGTTACCTTGTCCAAAGCCTGCCCCAGTCTGGGCGATCAGTGCACATTGACTGGGGGCTTGCATCCGTGGGCGTCCTCTGGAAGCAGATGCTCAGGCAGAGATAGGAGTACGCCCCCCTCTGGGGGGCGGGTAGGGGCTATGAAAGAATGGGGGCAGGGAGCAGGACTGGCTAGGGACAGCCTCAGACTGTGCTGTAGATCTGATTAGGGTGTCTATCAACTCGACAGGGAACCCCCCTCCCCCCACCAAGATCATAATTGGTCATTGGCTGGGCCTGCCTGGGAGGAACATGGCCTCAGCTTGATTGCTCTGGCCATCCTGAAGGGGCTGCCGCTGGGGACTGTCAGCTGACTGCCCCCTTGCAGCTGAACGACATGAGGTGACGCAGGGGATGCACGCCTCCACGGCTGCCATGGAGCCCGTCATTTGTGAGTTGCTGTTAGGAAGGTATGAGATGTGCTCCTCGGCCAGCCGTCCTGGATGGGGATTATCTGTGCCTTTGCTTATTACACTGGGACAGCATGGGGAACATTAGGATTCTGACCTAAAGCAGACTCCAGAGCATTCTAGCTGCCGGCTGACTCCCAGGGTGCCTCTTCCTGATTTCAGGGATGTCGCAGGTGAAGGCTGGAGGAGGGAGAGAGCCCCCCCTTACCTTGAAGCATCGGGCAGCTGATGAGCTCCTGACCAGAGGGAGCAGTAGCCCCTCATTCCTGGTACCTTGTGAACCACAAACCATTAAGCCAAGTGGATTGGTGACCAACCAAAGCAGAAGAAAGTGTTTTATCATGACCTTTTTTTTTTGAGGGAGCCTTAGAAAGTGAGAGTGAATCCAAGATTGGGAAAAATCTAGAGTCTTTGAAACCACAGGCTCACTGGGTCCCAGTTTCTGCTCTGTGGGAGAGCAGAAAGGTCTTCTGGTGTGAGTTTCAGTTCACAGCTGAAGCAACATGATGGCGGCAGCCAGGCCCATTGAGTACTTAGCATGTGTAGAGTACTATTCTACATGCTTTAGATGCATCAGCTCATTTGATGTTCTTTGGTCTCAGCTGGTTGTCCCTCTAGCCCCATTCACAAAGGGGAACACTGACCCACAGGGGCATTGCTTGCCCAGGTCACATGGCCAAAGTGGCAGAGCTGGGGTGTGTGTCTTTGCCGCTCACAGTCAGGAGTCTGAACTTGGGGCTTCAAGGCATCCAAGCATCTGTCTCATGAGGTTCTGTCCTGCCTGGCTTTGCTGGGAAAGTTTTGGAATTATTTTAGTGGTAGCTTCCCTGTGGGGGACTCATTACTCATTCATGACCTACTGGCCCCCTGTGGGGGGAAACTGGGGTTCTGCTTTCCAGAGATGCTTGATCACCGAGTAAACAGGGACCCAGAGATTCTGCCAGGGACATTTGTAGGGCCTGCTCTCACACCACATCTGTGTGAGGGTAAGATAGAAGTGTCCTAGGAAAGATAGCACATTCTGGAATATTCTATATATCCATCCCAACCTCCCTGGGCTGCTTTTGTTACCATCTCTTTATCCCCATGTAAGAAGCAGCTCTGTTTGGAGAGGGGACGGGGAAGGTAGCTGTGGCAGCCAATGTTCAGGACTCACCCTTGGATTTGTAACTTTATTAAAGAAACCCGCCCAGTCAGACTTTCTGCGCCAGTGGCCAACGTGTGAGAGAGGATGCTTTGTGTCCCCCAAAACCTGAAACTAAAAAAACACAAAACCATCTTTGTCCATGTCCATGCATCCCTTGGTGTGTCGAAGCCCAGGTGGCCCCTCCTGCCCTGTCCTGACCGGCCGGTGTTCCGATGCTGCGATGTGTACAAAGCCTAGAGCAAAACCGGCATTGTGCAGGCTGTTCCAAAATGTGCACCTGCACCTCTTACCCACCGTGATGGGTCCTAGGGAGTGGATGGTCCAGACACAGGGAGTAGGGTTCTTCCTGGCTCTGCCTTCATTGTGGCCCCTGGTTTCCCAGCAACAACTAAACCTGTGGTTCCTATGCCTTAAAAGGGGGGCTGCCGAGAGTGCCACAAGTGCATGGCAGTGACAAGGGTGGGCTTCAAGGTCAGCCCCGCCCCCATTTAGCTGTTTCAGCCTCAGGGACATTTGAGGGGCCTTCAGTCCCTTCAGCTGTTTGAGTCTTGTTCAGTTCTCTGGAAAAGAGGAATAATAATTTCTCCCTCATTGCATTCTTGCCTTAAATGGGGTGATGTCTGCAAAGCCTGGAACACTACCTCCAGCACGTAGGAAACCCTGGATAAATACCAGTAGTTCTTTTTATTGTTACTGTGGCCTGGCCTTGGGAACTAATGATCATCTTCATCCTGACTTGAGATGCTGAAAGAGTGCTTTCAGTACGTTTGTTGACGCCTTTATTCATTTATCAAAATCAGAGTGTCCATACTCAATACAGAAATGAACAAGATAGTCCTGTGTAAGATGCACTCGTTATGTGCGGTCTCTAAAATTTTGGTCATGCTCTACATAAATCTGCAATTTTGTGTATTCATTTACATCCTACCTGCTTCTAGAAAGGCTCTGAGATGGCTCCTTTAATTGGAGACCTGTGGGATTGTATATCCCAGAGCTTTGTACGCTCCTTTCTTCTCTCAGCAGGTGGGAGGCCGCCCCTGTTGTGGGGAGCTCTGGCCCCCATTCTGGGCTCCACACAAGTCTGAGAGGTAAGTCTGTAGTTCTACAGTTGGGGGTGGTGGTGAGAATTTTAGTCCAAAAGAATAAAGGTAAAAGTGTTGATCTGTGCTTGGAGAGGAAAATTATCACAAGAAAACACCAGGAGGACCCCATGGCTTTTACTCAAATCTCCCAGAGGTCTGTAGCTTGCCGCTCTTGGATTTTAGCATTTACATGATGCTCTGGGGAAGGGGGGGGGGCAAGGAGAACATTGGCCCTTCTACCACGCTTCCTTCTCCAGCTGCTGCTCCTTGGTGCATCTGCCAAAACCCGACCCGAGGCCCTGGCCAGGGCAGCCGCCTCTGAGGACATTTTAGTCCCTGACAGAGCCTCCAGCAGGCTGAAGCCTCTCCAAGGAGGGGGACCCTGCGTGAGTGGCTGCTCTGTCTCATTTGGGCATGGAAGTCACCTGTTTCATTCTCTGACTCAGCGTTTGGATTGTACCCCTCTCCCGCCCTTTCTTTGCTCCAACCTAAAGTTCCCAGGATAAAAATATTATTGCCAGCCCTTTGTGAGTACTTTCTCTGTGCCAGAGGTGCTATGCTCCTGCTCACTCTGATGCAGTGGGGCTACTGTGAGCCGCAGAAGCCAAGCCCGAGGTTACCCAGCAAGTAGATTGCAGAGTTGCGATTTGAACCCAGATGGACTTGACTTAATGCTTGTCTGGCCATTCTCAGGGTCACCCTTGCTGCTGTCCCCTCTCCCATCAAGCCCCTGTCCAAGGTATCCATTTCCTAAGGAGGAAGAAAAAGTGCCCCGATGCTTCTTTTGAGAGCATTTGTCTGCTCTTGGCCTTGGCAGATGAAAACTCCTACCTGTTCTCAAAAGTCGGGCTGTTCTGGATGTGCCACCCCCCCCAACACTTTGCCATTCGCCATTCCTTTTTGTGCCTCCCTGCTGTCCTGGGAAGGGGACTGTGCATTTGTATCATCTTGTAAGGATGAGGGAGGTCCTGAGTGGCCAGGGGACTTGCCCGAGCTCACGGAGCTGGAGAGGAGGTGGCGGTGCATTCTTCAGGGCTGTTCCTGTCACCCCACCCTGCCTTTCCCATATCAGGGCCGTCAGTAACAGTTTGGGTCCTGGTTGGCAGTAAGATTCCTTTGGGGGGAGGAAAGGAGACCAGGGAGCTGGAGAACCAGTCATAGCAGTTCTCGGCTGCAGAGCTAGGTCAGTGGGCTGGACTCAGGAGCAGTTGAGGGACAGCAGAGGTGCCACAGGCCAGTTCCCTTCAGAAGGGGCCTGTCCTATCTTGATGATCTGTTTTCTATTCCCACAGTGTTGCTGCATCACACTGCCCTAAGCCTTGGTGGCCTAAACCAATCGCCATTTCTTAGCTCATGAATCTGTAGTCGGCAGCTTAGACTGAGTTCAGCTGGATGGTTCTTCTCTCAGCTGGGCTCATGCATGTGTCTGCTGTCAGCTTCTGGGTGGGCTCGCTGGCCGGCTGGTCTAGGATGGCTTCCGTTGGGGTGGCTCATCTCCATGTGGCTTTCGTCCCCCAGCAGCATGGCCTTGTACTCGTGCTGGCTCGGCAGGGTGCCAAGAGAGCAATCAGAAGGATGCATGGTCTCTTGAAGCCAAAGCTGGGAAGCCAAACCATGCCCCCTCTGTCACATTCAGTTGGCCAACGCAAGTTACAGGGCCTGCCCACTTTCAAGGTGTTGGAGGGTGGAAATAGACTGTACCTCCTGATGGAAGAAGTTGCAAAGCCCCATGGAGAAGGACATGGATACAGGAAGGATGGAGAATCATGGCTACTTTTGCAGTCTGCTGCTAGTGGTGAGAGTGTCCTAGCCATTCCTGGATTTCTATGAGCTCAGCTGAGGGTCTGAATAAATTCCTGATTCCAAGGAGCTCCCGGGAGTGCTGCCAAGAGGGGGAGCTGGGGTGATTTGGGTGCTAGGGTGTTTGGCCTACTGTCTAACATTCTCACCTTTCATTGAGCACCAACTTTGTACCAAGCACCGTCCTAGGTACTTTATAAGCACTATCTTAAACCTTGCAAGAACCCTTACTAGGTACATTTTAATTCTTCCTATTTTACAGAGGAAGAAACCTGAGGCCCAGAATAGTTAAGCTATGTGGCCTCAGATAAGTTTCTTGTCAATGGTTGTAGCAGAACTTGAACCCTGTGTTAGCCCCGTGCTTCTTACATGTTACCCCCCTGAGTAACTGGCCCTCAAAGCTTAGAATTCAAGCAGAACTATTAGTTTAAAACCCCTAAACACAGTTAGTATCCCCTGGCTTGAGTCAGAGCCTCAGTTTCCCCAACTGTAAAAAGAGGAGCTTCTGAGTCCTTTCAGGTTCACCAGCTCCAGGTGGCAAGCATTGGCCCTGGAGAGTCTCTCCTCTCTGGGAATGGAGGGTTCCGTGCGGTCAGAAGTGGCTCCCTGGCACCAACCAGCCTTCTCTCTGTTCAAGTCTTGGCTATTTTTTGCCCAGTGAGGGAGGCGGAGTGATTCCTGCGGTTTCTGGGCAGTGCGGTGGGACACACAATGATTAGATTCCACTCACGTCACTGACACGTGGGTCCCTGGGGAAGCTTTGGTGTTGGGGTCAAATGCATGAAAGTAAGCCTAATGCATGTAAGGTTTTCAATGCCCAGTTGCTGTCCTCGATCGCACTGTAATTTCGCCCTCAGAAACCATGGCTGTGGTATTTGTGGGTAGGGCAGGAGCCTTCCCCGGGGAGGCAGCTTGGGCCTTCTCTGTCACCCGCTAGCCAGGGCATTTACCTGCTGTTTGCTCTCCTGATGGGAGGGATGGGTTCAGAGCAGATGGGTGGTGGCGGAAGTGGAGTCTTTGTAGCCAGCTTGACCACTGAGGAGGTGGCCGTGTCGGAAAAATAGAGGGTGTTTAAACTGCCACAAGAGGAGGGAGTTTGGAGGACGGGAAGGAGGACGCCCTTGGACATGGATGCCCAGGGTTTCAATCTGAGCTCTGCTGCTTACCAGTGGTGTAACCCACCACCTCTGAGTAAAATGCACATGAGAAGCTGCCCAACAGGCTTACCTTGAGCAAGAGATCGGACCACCCGGGAGCATAACTGGTGCCGGCAGATGAACAGATGGGCCCCCATCTCTAGACAGGTGTGAGAGCTCTGGGCATCACTGTGCCAGCAATGTACACATTTTAGAAAAGCAAGAAGTTGATCGATAGCCTGATGCGGAAGGGTAAAGGACTTCTTTCTATTCTAAAGCCCAGTCCTTGGTCAAGACAGACATTCCCAATCGAAGTTCTAACCCGGGAGCCACCCGCAGAGCCTCATGAGGGCTTTTGCATGCAAAATCACATGTGGTGGCTGGCAGCAGGGGGCTGGTCGCTCCGCACTTGTTGGCTCCCGTTTCCTGCTCTCTGGCCGCTGTGGGGTGGGCAGAACAGTGGGGTTGGCACTGCACGTGACTGCCGGGGTGCGTGTTGCCATGTGGCACCTCACTGTGCTTTGTGGGCTTGGGCATGTCCCATGACTACCTTTGGCCACCTGTTTCTCCTTCTGTAAAATGGGGATAATCGTGCCTTCCATAGGATTGCTGTGAAGATTAAATGCAATTCTGCCTTTAAGGAGCCTTGCCCAGCACGTGCCCATTCCAAGTGCCCGATACCCTCTGGTTGTCCTTGTAATTAGAAAGCTAGAGTTGTGAATTAATGAGAGGACCCTAAAATGTCTTTGCAGTTTGAGTGCATTTTAACTGGGGCTAGGACAGGAGGAGAGTCTCACTTCTCGATTCATCTGTTCACACTGGCTCCAAATGGAACACGATGATTTGTAATTGGTGGAGGTGGTTATATCGTGCCTCTTAGACGGTACGTCAGCCAGAGAGCTGGTTAAGATGCACGTTCTGATTTAGCATCTGAGATTCTGCGTTTCCATCAAGTTCCCAGGTGTTCTCCAGGCTGCTGGTCTGAGGACCACACTTGAAGTAGCCCACAAAGGTGCAAATCAGCCTGATGATTTATTGACGGGAGCCTGCTGGTGGGGCCACTCGGGCCCTTCCATATGGTAACTGTACAAAAGAAGGAAACTTCTCAGTGTCTTGTCAGGAGTACCAGGGAAGATTTGGGGGAATCTTTGAAGTGGCCAGGCTGTCTCTTTATAACTCAGAGAATAATGAGAGAAAAGGCAGATGGCATCTTTGTGGTAGTTTGTCCTGAACTCTGGGCGGTTGCATGCTCTCCGTCTCTTGGGATCGGCCTGGCGGAGAGCCAGCTGAACTAACTTCAGAAGAGATGGGCTCATCGGCTGGCTTGCAGCAGCAGTCTTGCTGGCCGGCAGCCTAGGTAAAGAAGAGCGCCAGGCTGCGGAGGAAGCCACGGTGTTCTGTAAACACAGAGATACAAGCTCGTGCTACACCGTGCCATCCCAGTGAGCGCATACGTGTCTACACCACCCTCTTATCTCTTGCTTCATTTCCCACTACAAAGGATTTGGGACAAACCTTCTCATCTGACCACCTGGTGGAGAGTTGGACCCAGAGCATCGTTATCAGTGCTTGATCAGCCATTGGTCGAACCCCTGAGTACCTTGGGTTTGGAAGGGAAAAACAATTCAGTGGATCCTTTTTCCACCTGAGATTTTGATACAAACTTCGCCCCTCTGGGTCTCAGCTCTAGGCTGGAAGAAGCAGTACCTGGGATTTCCACCCTCCAGGGTCCCTTCCCAGGATAACCTGTGAACCTGGGTCGCTGAATTTGGCCCAGTGGCGCTGTCATGACCAGGGTTCCAGTGCTATTTCGGGGGGGGTTGGGATAGAGAAATGGCTTGTTTCTTGCAGCCATTTCCCTTCCTTGGTATAAGAATAATTCTCCCCTTGGTCTAATTTTTGTAATGTTTACAAAATGAATTGCAAGTGACATTTATTCACTGTGCTAATGTAAATTTGGAGTTTGTGGGAACTTTGGGACCCAGCCCGTCCCGCTGGGGTTTTTGAGCACAGGAGGCATTTTATGTTCCTCGGCTCCTACAACCTGACACGTGGAAAGGCCGGGGATGTTTCGGCCGTTTCGACCTGTCAAACTGCTAATTCTTCTCACCTGTGAAAACATAACTGGCATTATTGAGAGCAACCCTTGGCTTGCCCTGGTGGCTCTGAAGCTCAGCCCCAGAAGCCGGGGGCGGGGGTGGAAATGGATCCCTTAATGTGGCTTTCTTCTCACTAGAGTTGCGTTTTGCGTGTCATCATGCATTTGAGTCAGCCCGACTACCCTGGTGTGGTCCGTGTGGGAAAGTGCTTGCTCAGATTTCCGAGGGCTGTGGGTTCCAGCCCTGCTGCTGCCTGGAGAGTCTGCAGCTGGGGCCCACCGTGGGGAGGCCTCAGGAGCGGGAGCTGTGGGCAAGCGCCTGGAGGGGGCAGCTTCCTGGGGTGCGACTGAGGGGCTGCCGGGAAGCTTAGGAGCCTGTGCCTCTCAGACCCTGCACGGAATCAAGTACAGACTCTTGAGACCGACCTGGAAAGAAACACTCCAGTAAGGGTGGATTTCCCTGGCTCCCTGTGTCCTCAGCAATCCTTTGTGTTCTGGGCGTTGAGGAATCAGGCTCGGAGGCAGTGGGAATTAAGATAGGACCCACATGCTTTCGTGTGAACCGGATACCACGTCTCTGAGCCAGATTGGTATGGCTGTTCAGCCTTTGCTGCGGGTGCATCTGAGGGTCCCAGACTTCTGTTGTTTGATCTCTAGATCTCCACTCCTTTCAGCCAGGGTGCAGTGTCGCTCTGTGGCCAGGTTAGGGGTGAAGGTCATGATCCCAAGGTGAAGGTGGCCTTCAGGGCAAAGTGGGGGGAGCCTGGGCCAGCATTCCCCATCTCCGGGGAGGCTGTCCAGGGTCATTCTAACCTCTGCTAGCCCGCTTTCCCACTTGCATTCTATTCCAAGGCCAGTGGGGGATGGTATACTTCACAATGTGCCCGGTACCTTTCGAGGAGAATTGCATCTCCTTTCCTGGCTGCCAGACAGAAGGAGAAGCTCATGTTCTCCTTGAGCGGTGGCTTGGAATTTGCTACTCTTTGGACACAGGTGTAGATCTTGTTCAAAGTCTCACCTTACAAGGCCTTTTCCACATGGCTTGCTGCTCAGCACACACTGTGCCTGATTGGCACCAGTTAGTATTCTGTGCTATAGCTCTGTGCTTGACTGCTCTCTGGGAACAATACGTGCAAATGTAGGGGAGCTTGTTGCCAGTTTCCCCCATGTTCTGTGTCCACACAGCCCGAATGTGTTTCTTCTGTCGTCTTCAAATTCTTGCTCTTGTCCTCCGGTGGGGAGGGGCCCTGCGGGGGAGAGCTCATCCCCACAGCAGCCTCCTGTTCAAGATGAAGGATGTGCAGCTTCGTTCTTGCCCCTGTTCGTATGTGAACTCTTCTACCTCTGGTTGGCGTTGGGGTTGAGGATATGGTTTATAATTCTACCCTCCTGTTATTTCTTTTCTATTTCCCCCTAAATATACGTACTTTGTGTGTGGTGGGGGGCAAGGGGAAGAAGGGGGACATAGAAGAGAAATGCCATCTCTAAATTTCCTACTTTTTATTAATTTTTTTTTTTTTTTTTTTTTTACTGAAGTATCACACACATCCAGAAAAGTTATCACATTTGTGTAGACACTACTCAGGTTGCAAATAGAATATCATAAGCACCCCCGGAAGCCCCCCTTGCTCTTCCTGAGAGGTAACCCAGAGCATGACCTCTAGCACCAGTTAAATTCCAGCTGCTTCGGACTTCAGATAAATGGAGTCAGACAGTGAGTGCCTGTTGGGCCTGATGTCTTTTGCTCAGTGCTGTATTCGTGAGACTCGGCGTGTGGCCGCAGTTGCGTGCTCGTTGATTTTCATTGCTGTGTAGAATGCTGTTGTGTTTCTGTGCCACCATTTACCTGTCCGTTCTGGCACGGGTGGAACTTTGAGTCTCCTCCAGTGTTCGGTCATGACATTTTTAGCTGTGAACATCTTTGTCCATGTCTCCTGGTAGACCCACGTATGCATTTCTGTGGGGTATGTTCCTGGAAATGGGATCGCCGGGTGCTCGGGTAGGCCCCTGTTCCTCTTTCTTAGGAACTGTTGGCTAGTTCTCTAAAGTGGTCGTAATGGTGTGCACTCCCACCAGCAGGGTAGGAGGGTTCCAGTTCCTCCATATCCTTGCCAGCACTTGACGTTTTCGGTCTTTTTGGTGTAACCTAGTAGGCGTGAAGTGGTATCTCACTTGGATTTCTCTGGTAACTAATGTTGTTGAGCATCTTGTCATACGTTTATTGGCCATTTGGTTTTCTTTTGTCAACTGTCTGGCCCACTATTCTGTTGGCTATCTGGATTTTCCTTATTGATTTATAGGAGTTCTTTATAGGTTCTAGATAGGAACCCTTTGGTTGTATGTGTTCTCAGTCAGTCTGAAGCTTTAAATGTGCCTGGAGAAAATCTGACAGGTCCACTGCAGGAGGGTCTCTTGCCTGAGCCCCCTAGCACAGGATAATGCTGGGGTGTGGTTTCTCAGTGAGTGCTCAGGCAGCCCACCCATGGCTGGGCAAGGATTTAACCATCAGCCTCCTCTTTCCTGGTACTGGGTTGTGACAGAATGTTCTTTCTTCTTGATGTGCAGGGTCCTTGTGGGTGCACCAAAGGCGGAGTCCAAGTACAGCACTTCAGTGAAGTCCCCTGGGGCTGTGTTTAAGTGCCGTGTCCACACCAACCCCGACCGGAGATGCACCGAATTGGACATGGCTCGAGGTAGGTGGATGTCACTGCCAAAGTGGAGATGGGTTCCGTACCCTCATGCTTCCTCTTTGTCTTCTCAGGGTGGCCTGATCATTCATCCCCTCTCCCTCCCTCCCTCCCTCCCTTCCTTCCTTCCTCCCTCCCTCCCTCCCTCCCTCCCTCCCTCCCTTCTTCTCTCCCTCCCATCCATCTATCATGTGTCAAGTACCTATTACTTACTGAGCATGAGATCTATTGGTGAACAAAGCAGAGATCTTGCCCTCCTGGGCCTTACAAATTAGTGGGCAGAGAGACATGAAAATGAATAGTTGAGTGCAAGAAGACCAGAGGGGAGGTGGCTAGTTGATCTACACATGATTGGAAAGATTCACAGTAGTTAGCTGGGAAGCTACGGGAGGCAGAACCTCCAAGCAAAGGAAAGCATGTGCCATTTTAAAGTACTGAGTGAGGAGAGTGTAGCTGGAGTGCTGAGCGGGAGAGCAGAAGCAGAGGGGGTTGACGGGGTGGGCTGGGGCTGCCTCACACAGGCCCCAGCAGGCTGGGGTAAGGTGTGAAGATTTTATGCTCTGCATGAAGGGGGAGGCCATTAAAATCAATCTTAGGCTTTATATTTTAAGTAGGGAAAGATATGATGGATGGAGGTCTTAAAAAGCTCATTTCGGTCCAGTGGAAAATACATGATCCATCATCTTTCGATTCGGGTGACTGTGCCTGGGTTCAGAGCCCAGCTCTGCCAGTTACTAGTTGGGACTTACTGGGAAAATCCCATAGCCTCTTTGGCCTCAGTTGCCTTGCCTGTAAAGTCAGGACTAAGATACCTTCAGAAGGTTAAGTAAGAGAGGTGATACATAGATCTGTGCTTGGCACATTGTGGGAGCTATTTTATTATAATTCCTTCAGGTCCTCACTTTGTCCAAAATCCTTTCCCAACAAGAGCTTCTAGTTGTATTTTTTTAAATGAAGAATTGTTCTGATATCCTTTAGCTGAAAGGGAGAAGTGTCCACAGTGTTCTTTAGTGATACTCAAAATGACGGGTTTGTGAACCGCTTATTCCTGGTACGTAACAGATTACGGAGTCAGCTTCAGAACGTAAATCTCGGCACCGCTTCCTTCGCGGAGCAAGTCCTGTGCTGAAAAAAATATTGGCTCAACTAAACAGCCCACAGGACATTGTGAAGGAGTTGATTTTCACTTTGTTCCAAGTTCCTTATTTTCTCACTGGCAGGTAACCAGCATTTGGACTGTAGACCACCCTTTGAAAAGCAGCCAGCAGAACATCGTTTCTCAAAGCACATCTGGCTTTTCTCTTTCTCATCCAGGGAAGAATCGGGGCATGCCGTGCGGAAAGACTTGCCGGGAAGACCGGGATGATGAGTGGATGGGGGTGAGCCTGGCTCGGCAGCCCAAGGCTGATGGCCTCGTGCTGGTAAGGCCTCCTGGGGGTGCCGTGACGGGAGGGTGGTGCTCTGAGGACGAATGACCTTGTGATCCTGTAGGCAGGCTGGGTGGCACAGTGACAGGGGAATGGCCTTGAGGTTGCCTGCTCTGGACTACTGCTTGGACCAATGACTGATCTTTTTATTTTCTTTATCTGGTCAGATGTTTAATGTCTGTTCCAGGATGTAGAGATACGGTTGTTTTAACATGACAAAATATGTATGAGGAGTGCTTCGGAAATCTTGTTCCTTACATAAGCATTTTTGTGAGTGGGTGTTTTTTGAGGTATACTGTGCATGAAATGCACAGAATTTAAGATTATAGTTTGGGTTTTGGCCATGGTGCACTCCTGTGTAATTCCCCACCCCCACTGAGTCATAGAATATTTCTGTCATCCCCAAAAAGTTCTCTTTGTTCCTTTCTAGTCAGTTCGTCCCACCCCGAGGCAACCACTGTTATGACTTGTACTACTGAGGATTACTTTTTATATTTCTAGAACTTCATATAAATGGAAATCTACCGTGTGTGCTCTTGTGTAGGGCTTCTTTCACTCAAAATACTTTTGAGATTAATCCGTGTTGTGTGTATCAGTAGTATATTCCTATTTATTCCTACATAGTATTATATATTAGGAAATCCAGGTTATTTTTCATGCTTTACAGTTGACCTTTGAACAACACGGGTGGGAACTGCACGGGTCAACTTATAGGTGGATTTTCTTTAAATGTGTTTTCTCTTCCATAGGATTTTCTTAGTTTTTTCTTTTCTCTAGCTTACTCTATTGTGAGACTATGGTGTCTAGTATATATAACATACAAAGTATGTGTTAACTGACTATTTATGTTCTCGATGAGGCTTCAGGTTAACAGACTATTACGTTTTTGGGGAGTCAAAAGTTATATGCAGATTTTCAAGTGCATGAGAGTTTGGTGCCCCTAACCACCATGTTGTTCAAGGGTCAACTCTGTTTGGCTCCCAAAGTGCATATGAGGTGCTCAGGTTCATTAGGTGCTTTGAGGAGGTGCAAAGAAAAGTCTTTACCCTTGAGATTTGTGATATCCTAGGGCTATGCCATGCAGTGAGGTAGCTGCCAGCCACATGGAGTCAGTACATTTTAAATTTATCTAAATTAAAATTTTAGTTTTTCAATCATACTAGCCCCACTGCAAGTGATTGGTAGCGGCACATGGCTCCTGGCTACTGTGTTGGACAGCACACAGAGAAAACATTTCCATCACTCCAGAAGGTTTTATTGGAGGCAACAAAAAAGGAATTTGTAACTGCCTCAGAAGTTTTGTCTACTTTTTTCTCTGTCTTTTCCTCTTTCCTATTACGGTAGAACTCTAAAGTACTTACCCAGCCTGACGCAAACCACTTGGTGGGGTTTTCATATCCACACTCCTGCATCCCTGTTGCCGATACCAGAATGTTCCCTCGTGCGCCTCTCCACTGAGATAACCAGCATTCTGACTTCATGGGCCTTTTCTTTTCATTGGCTTTTCTTGGAAGCTCTATGAAGATTTTTCTTATTAAAGCATAAGATCGAGGAGGGAAAATATTACCAGCTGCTGCTCATTGAAGGCTTCCTTTGGGCTCACATGCTGTAAAGTTGAGGGCTTTACATATTTATATTTTCTCCCCGGGGAAACAGGTTTTCCGTATGGATCTAGGCCAAATGTCTCCTTCCCCTCTTTGAGGAGCCCACTTTTGTGTTAAGTTCTCAATGGCACAGGCTGTTCTTGTGAATTCGGCCTGCCTTCTCACCACAAATGTAGCATCTGCCCCTTGCCGGGCCCCCTGGGGAGGGAGGAAGCAGCTGGATGCTGTCACCCGTGTGGAGGGGCCTCCCTGTGGAACCATTGTAGATCCACTGTTTGTCTCCATGTCCAGCGCTTTAATCACTGTTGCGGGCTTCCTGGACCATCTCCAAGCCTCGACATTCCTCCAGACATAGTGGCCCGACCCTGACCAGACAGCGTGGCCCCAGGGGGCCTGGGATGCTGGTCTGCCATCCTCTGGAAAGGAGGGAAGGAGCTGATCCATCTCCAAATCAGGGTGGCCTGAGGTCGAAATTCAGAGCAGGGAGGTGGTGGTCTGCACAACCCACGATGCCCGAGAGCCAGAGGTTGCTCCTGTGAAAACGTTTCCTCTCCCCACAGATGGATAACCTCTGTGTGGTCAAGAACTTGTTTCCAGAGGATTCTGTGTCACTGCAAATCAGTCTGAGAAGGAGGCCATCTCTGGGGACATGAAAGCAGTGAGGATCACGGGACGAGTTAGCAAAGGAAGCCAAGAAGGCAGAGCTGGTGCTTAGTGGAGATGGTGCTATGATATGATAATCTGCTGTGATAATCCTGCTCTAATTCCTCACACACAGAGCTGTTGTTCTCTTGTTTCACACAATTACTGCTTCATCCATTCAATGAGCCACCCCATGGGTGCTGGAGAAGGAGGGACAGTCGTCCGCATCCATTTTCCTCATGGCCTTTTTTTTTTTTTTTTAAACTGTGGTGGCTCAGTCGTTAAGCGTCTGCCTTCAGCTCACGTCATGATCCCAGGGTCCTGGGATCGAGCCCCGAGTCGGGCTCCCTGCTCAGCGGGAAGCCTGCTCCTCCCTCTGCCACTCCCCCTGCTTGTGTTCCCTCTCTCACTGTCTCTCTCTGTCAAATAAACAAATAAAATCTTAAAAAAAACCCAAAAAACTGTGGTCAAAGACAATATAAAACTTAGTGTCTTAACCATTTAAGAAAAAAAGATTTTATTTATCTGAGAGCCGAGCCACCCAGGCGCCCCATCTTAACCATTTTTAAATGTGCAGTATAGTAGCATTACCTGTGTGCACTTTGTTGGGCTGCAAATCTCTGAACTTTTTCATCTTGTAAAACAAACTGTATGCATTGAACATTTGCCCCTTTCCCGCTGCTCCCAGCCTCTGACCACCACCATTCCTCTGTTTCTAAGAGTTTGACTATATTCGATAACTCACATAAATGGAATCATGCAGTATTTATCTTGTGACTGGCTTATATCACTTGGCATAATGTCCTCAAGGTTCATCCATATTGTAGCATATGACAGTATTTCTTTCTTTCTTTTAAATTTAAATTAAAAATTTTTTTTTAGAGAGAGCATGCACACATGCAGGGCAAGAGGAGGGGGAGAGGGAGAGGGAGAGAGGGAATCCTAAGCAGGCTTCTTGCCCAGGATGGAGCCTGATGTGGGCTTGATCCCATGACCCTGAGATCATGACCTGAGCTGAAATCAACAGTTAGACACTCAACCGACTGAGCCATCCAGGCACCCCTATTTCCTTCCTTTTTAGGGCTGAAAACTATTCTACTGTTTGTATATACACATTTTGTTTATCCAGTGATGGCTATTTGGGTTGCTTCTACCTCTTGGCTGTTGTGAATAATGCTGCTATGAACATGGGTGTGCAAATAGCTCTTCAAGATCCTGTTTTCAATTATTTTGTATATATATCCAGAAGTAGGATTGCTAAACTATTTTTAGTTTTTTGAGGAACTGCCACACTGTTTTCCCACAGTGGCTGCACCATTTTACATTCCCACCAACAGTGCACAAGAGAAGGGTTCCAGTTTCTCCTCATTGCCAACACATTTCCTTTCCTTTACTAGTGGCCATCCTAGTGGGTGCAAGATGGTGTTTTGAATTTCTCTAATGATATTTGAATTTCCCTAATGATTAGTGATACTGAGCATCTTTTCATGTGCTTGATGGCCATTTGTATACCTTCTTTGGAGAAATGTCTGTTCGACTCTTTTGCCCATTTTTAAATTGGATTTTTTGTTGTTGTTGAGTTGTCCTTGTAGCTTTTTGCTTATGTGCCATCTTGCTAGGAAAGGCTTGCCCTAAGTCTTCTCTGTTCCCAGCCCCCTCTATCCTCCCTGGGTTAGACTCAGCTTCCTCCTTGAAGCCTGTCATTTGGTAACGGTGCTTGCTGGAATAAGCTTAGCATCTTTTGGGTCATTAGGAACCGAGCATTATGTCGTTACCTTTGTATGTATTACTTATCCTGTGTGTGTGTCTCCTTTTTTATGGAAGCTGCTTGGGGAGAGGCTGCATCATTTACCCTTTTCACTGTCAGTGCTTGGAGACAATCTCTCTAAGGAGGGGTGTCTAAAGGTGTGTTTGAGTAATATGAGGGCTGAGTGTCACTGTTAAAACAATTAGGAAGCAAATCAGTTGCCATCCCTTCTTGGTGGCTGAGTGAGTGGTGGATAGAAGCGTGAGGCTAAATGCTGTAAAATGGCCTGAGAGATGATAGGTGACAGCAAGGTACAGGGAGTGGTAACATCATCCATGTTTACATTTTGGAGGCCTTTTATTCACTTGCTTTTTCTTTAATGTGTCAAGTCCACCTGTCAAGGCTTTTTGTGAGGCAAGTATTTATTTGAAAATTAAACACAGGAAGACGGGTGTTATTCAAACACCTTTGAAGGCTCAGGAGGTACCTGGGGTGTGAGCATGGGACCTGTATCCCCAAGGAACATAATGTTAGATTCCAGGGTGGGTTTGAAGTGGGGGGAGGTGGGGTGGGCTTTTTGAAAATGGCATCTGGTGCTGATTCAAACTAAAGAACAGATGGAGAATTTGAAAGCTGTGACAGGGCTTCAAGCGTCTCATTGACCAATGACGTTTTCTCAGCCCTGAACCCAGCAACCAGTTCTGGTGGGCTGACTTTGGCTTCGTAGCTGCTAGTCTTGGCTCACAGGTGTTGCGGTACCTTCCACTTTCACCCCAGCAAACAAATGATACCAGGTGCAGACACAGCATCGGCATTAGGGGCAAGCCTCTTGCCTCTCCACGTTGTCCTCTGGCACACCCAGCGTGCAGATGACAGTTTAAGAAATAGAGAAAAAGAAATAATTTCTTACCAACCCACCCGGCATAGGCATGGACTCTTATTGGATTTGGGAGGGCACCTAAAAGTGTTCAAGTCTGATGTTTCTGCTTTTCAGTCATCTCCAAGGCTCAGACGACAAATAATGGAAGCATCTAGATTATTTCTGGTGGCAGCGGTGTTCTCAGCTCTATGCCGCGTCCTTTCCAAATGCCAGGGCAGTCCCTGTCTATTTCACCCCTTTTCATATGTCCGCTGTTTTCAAAGCTGCAGGGTCCATTTCTGCATTTACTTCTGTTGCTGTGTTTCCTGGTGGTGGTGGTGGTTGTGTTTTGGGAACTTTTAATGAGCTATAACACATGCAAGAAAGTACATAAATAATTTGTGTTCACTTTGATGAATTGTCATTTGGTTAACATTCTCAGAACGGACTTTCCCAATACCCCAGAAGCCCCTTCCCTGTGCCTCCCAGGCCACTCCGTCCTCCCTTGGAGCAGGGGGTGGGGAGGCGGTGTTCCTTGCTGGGTAGGGGAGATCTGTGGCATCATGGCCCTGACCCCCTCCACCCACTGTTCTTGGTGGCCCACGGCCTGGCCCTGGCTGTGCAGGGTGGACCCGAGGCGTGGTAATAGCTCTGGCCATCTGTGTAAGAGGGTGGGGTGGGGACCTACGTGCCTTTGTGGCTGAGCCATTGGGAGAGGCCCAAGATCCCCTCCCCCTCCCCCCGCCCCCCACACACCGCCCACCCGGGAAGGACGTGCTGTTTCCATACAACAAAAAAGACCTTTGAAATAAAAATTGCTCATTTTCTCCTTTTTATTTTTTGGAAGCAAAAAAAAAGAAAAATTCCTTATAACTGGAAAGATGTCAGATTCTAAGATTTGGGGGTGATGGTAGACCCTCCTCCCCTTATTTGGAATTATTTGGAATCTGAGTTTGACTGGTCTTGCTGTTTTTAGAGAATGCTCTTCTTTTCCTGTTCTTCCCTGCTCTGCCCCCCTTCCTCCCTCACAGCAGAACTCATTTAGAGAGATTGATGGGGTTAGTAATCCTTTGGAGACAGTCCCTAGGAATTTTTTTTTAATGGAGGAGTCAGATTGACATGCGTGTGTATATATAATGATAATCGGGGCTAAACAGTCTTTTCTTTCTATAATTTATATTCAGAAATACTCTTCGTTGTTTTCCTACATGCATACTGCCTTTGACACTTTGATCTCTGACCTCACAGAATGCCTTAATTTTAGTTTAGTTTACTGTGAAAAACAATATTTGGATTTTCTAGGAATTCTTCAAGATCACTCCTTAAACAGTTTATGGCACTTAAAAAAAAACCAAAAACAAATGAGACAATAAACTAGACATTAAATGCAGAATGTCCTTCCTTAGAAGAGTCAGCATGTCCCATGATAAACATCCGCCTCTTTTTATGGTCTCTCCAGCCCAGAAATACAATAAAATGCAGTAAGCCCTTGAAGCCAAGGGCTTTGCTGAGTCTATAAGCTAAAATAGAAGTCATTTGCCAGCCAACTGGATGGCTTGCAAGCCATCGGAATTGAGTCAGAGCTAAAAATTTAAAAAATCAACTACTTAGTGGAGTGGAGCGATTATATGCTTTGTGACGGATTTGTACAGCTCCTTGAGAAGCATGCTGTGAGCACAAGACAGTATCAAGTGGGGAGGAATGAAGGTTTGCAATTTAAGGAATAACAAGAGATTTGTTTTATGTAGTTTAATGTCCTAGGGCAAGAGCCAGTGAGTGTGTGGGCAAATTCACCTTTCCAGTAGTTTAGCCCTTGGGCAGAGAGTGGCCTTGTCAGGAGTCCTGGGGGTGGTTGCTTTGAAGGAATGAAGAGCAGAGAGGCTGGCAGGGCGTGACTTTCACCAGAGGATGATCTGAGGGCCCCAAAGAGGCCCCTGTCTCCCTCGGTGCCCTGGGTATTTCACTGGGCCCCAGAGTGGTTATTGCAGGGGTATTAGGACCTGTGGGTAAGGCTGGGAGCCCAACAGCCACCGGAGCTATCTCAGGCGGTGGGTTTGATGGCTTCTCAGGCAGGAATTAGAAGTTTTGTTTGTTTGTTTAAAGATTTTATTTATTTATTAGAGCACAAGCAGGGGGAAGGGCAAAGGGAGAGGGAGAAGCAGATGCAGGGAGCCAGATGCGGGGCTCAATCCCAGGACCCTGGGATCATGACCTGAGCTGAAGGCAGGCGCTTAACTGACTGAGCCACCCAGGCGCCCCAAGGAATTAGAAGTTTTAAATGGAAAATAAAAAAAAAGAAAAAGAAAAAAAGAAAATGGAAAATGTTTTCTAGTGAGATGAGGAGGGCCCTGAAATGGTGGGTTCCAGTCCGGTTTGTAGCACTTGCTAGCTCTGAGCCCACTTGGGGTTCCCATGTGGAAAACAGGAATTTCGGACTCCTGTGCCCACCCTCCAGGGCTGCAGAAGTCAAATGTGGGCCATATAAATGCTGAACATTGTGGCCTGTTGTGCATTTGAGGTAGAGAAACCAAGATGTTAAAAATTCTGATTATTTTATTTATTTTTTTTTTTTTTATTTTTTTTTATTTTTATTTTTTTTTTTTTTAAAGATTTTATTTATTTATTTGAGACAGAGAGAATGAGATACAGAGAGCATGAGAGGGAGGAGGGTCAGAGGGAGAAGCAGACTCCCTGCCGAGCAGGGAGCCCGATGCGGGACTCGATCCCGGGACTCCAGGATCATGACCTGAGCCGAAGGCAGTCGCTTAACCAACTGAGCCACCCAGGCGCCCAAATTCTGATTATTTTAAAATGTGGTATTTTAAGGAAATACATTTGTAGGCTAGAGCGAAGTGACCCGATAGTGGAAGTGAGTGGCGCATGCGCATGAGAACCAGGCACGCCTTCGGAGTGAGCTGGTCGGATCCCGACCAAACTTGTGGATATTCGGACTTGTGCGGTCACACATGGAGTGCGCAGTTATGTCCGAGTGTGATGCTAGGGGTGTTCTTTGGTGGGTGGGGAAGGATGTACCCAGCCCACATTCCTGCCGCTGGCTGCCATTCCAGGGTCTGTTGGACCCCAGTGCTGAGAGGCTGTCAGAGAGCTGACTAAGGGGTCTGTCTGTCCCTAATGGCCTCATCTCACATATGCCAAGCTATAGCCCACCTCAGAGCCCTCCCAGCCATTCCCTCAGTTTCTCAGGCCTCTGCTCAGATGGCACCTCCTCAGAGTAGCCGTCTCTGACCTGCCTGTGGAAACCAGCCACTTTCTGGCATGAGGGAGCTTTGGGGTGAAATGGAAATGTTCTGTATCTTGCTTAGGGTCTGTCTACATGAGTGTACACCTTTGCCAAAGCTCATTAAATGGTATACTTGAGATTTGTGCATTTTGCTGTATGTAAATCTACTTTGAAAGAAGAACCATCAACATCTACTTGTAGTTAATGATGTGCATGCTGAAATCTTTCTGTAGGCAAAAATAGTCAAACACGGGCAGTGGTTCAACCTGCTACTTTGCCCTGAACCAGCTCAAAACAGGAGCTCCCCAAAGTGTGCCCTGCTGTCCAGCAGCCTCATGAGGGCTGGAGTCTGTCTCCCCCACCAGACTGACCCAGGGCTCTGACTGTTCATTGCTGTATCTTCAGGGCCTAGCACAGAGCCTGGCACACAGTAGGTGCTCAGTAAATACTTGCTAGGTGCCTAAGTGAACAGATGCACCTGTGAGGCATGCATAGCATACCCATCCTGGCCTGAGGGCCCCAAGGTGGCTGTTGGGGGTTGTCTTACCTTCAGCTGATTCCCTTTTCCTGCCTTTCCTGCTCTCCCCCACTCTGGCGGTTCCCCAGGGCCCATCAGCTCTACCCCCAGCATGCACCCTGAAGCCAGCCCCTCCTCTCCTCTCCACTGCCCCCATCCTGGGCCAGGCCAGCGTCCATTCTCACCTGGACGTTCACTTCCACTCTTGCCCACCTGCGGTCTCCACACAGTGGCTATGTTGTCCTTCTAAACTGTAGAGCAGATCGTGCCACTCACCTGTATGAGACTCTGTCAGCTTCCCCTGCACGTCCACTAAAGTAATAGTCCCCAAGGTCTACAAGACCCCCGTGGGCTGACCCTGTCCCCTCTCTGACTTCTTTCTTCCCACCACAGTCCAGAACCAGCCCACCAACGACCTTCCTTTCCCTTGAACCTCCAAGCCTTTCTCATGTGCTTTCTCAGCACCTGATGACCGCACCCTCGTGCTCAGCGTGGCTGGTGCTCTCTCCCTGACTTCTGTCCTTCCCACCCCCAGAGTCTCTGTCCCATAACCCCAGGTCTTTCCTTCCCAGGGCTCAGCACTAGGTACAACCCTTATTAGTTTATGTGTTTGTTTGCTGTTTCTTCCTAGTAGCCTCCCAGGGGCTTGTTCTTGTTTGTATAGGTTGCTGATACCCCAAACAGTAACTGGTGCCAAGCTGTGGCTGGGCAGGAGGGAGGATGGCTTTCTGGCCCCTCTGCCCCTTTCCTCCCCTGGAACCACTTGGCATTGCCAGGGCTCTGCTTTGGGACCTCCTGGCGCTGACGTTCCTGCTCTGACCCCCTCTCTGTCCTTTAGGCCTGTGCCCACCGCTGGAAGAACATCTACTATGAAACAGACCATATCCTGCCCCATGGCTTCTGTTACATCATCCCGTCCAATCTCCAGGCCAAAGGCAGGACGCTGATCCCTTGCTATGAAGGTGAGCGCTGCTGATTCCCCACCCACACCCCCACCCCACCCCACCCCTACCACAGTGCCCTGAACAACTCCCATCATCTCCGTTTCCCTCAACTTTCCAAACTCTAACTGGAGGGCAGCACTGGGTCCTCAGTGGGTCTCTTGGCACCCACGGCCCTGCCCAGGGAATGGGGGTGAGCAGGGGGCCATGGTTCCAGGCCCCACCCAGCCCCAGCCCTGCCCATCTCTGCCCCAGAGCTCACAGTGCTTACCTAGCTATATGAAGTCTCAGACCAAAATTCACCAAGCCTCAGCCAAATGATCAGGCAGAACTTGGTTTTCTGGCACTGCCACATGCTGGGCAGCCTTGGGAGACCTACTTTCTCTCTTTGGACCTCGATGTCCTTGCCTGAAAATTCAGAGGTTGGCTCAGATGGTCTCCATGGTCCCAGCTCCCAGATGGTCCTACAGCTCCTGTGGACAAATGTCCTGAGGCAGCAGGAAGAGGAAACCCAGGAGTCAGTCATTCCATAACGTCCCCAGGCTGACTTTCCTTCCCATCTGGTCCCCATACTCTCACAACAGTTTGAAGACCTCTTTGCCAAGGGGCACTTGGGATCTTGGAAGGAAATGTATTTTCTCAGGCTCCCTGCTTAAAACCTCCAAGCACCATTGAGCTGATCATCATTATTTTTTTAAGTTAAAAAAAAATCTTTGTTGAGCTGATCATTATTTAGCTCAGTTGAACTTGAGATTTAAGGATTCAGGAAATGCTCTCCTTTTCATCGGTTTTATAGTTTGTACACTCCGATGTTCTTTGCCTAATTCCGAGGGAGCTAGCTCTTGTTCCCTCTCTAAGTGCTGTGCTATTTATATTTTAATTCTCCCTCTAATTTACTTGCTCGGACCGAAGTCTCCACTAGCCTGTGTCCATGTTTCCTCTGGGCCTCCCTGGGGTTTCTTAGGCTTCCAATTTTGCAGCCACCAAAGATGGTTCTGAGAAATGCTGTCTGGACACATGCATTTTTCTGCCTCCTGGAGGACCCTCCAGGGCCCTGAAGGGGACCCTGGTGTCCCAAGCAGGTGTTCCGTGCAGTGGCCCCATGGAAGAACTGGCGGGTTCTCCGCAGGAGGCACGAACCCTGTCCTTTCATGAGGGCGAGCCTTGTTCTTTTCCTCTGTGTCAGCATTGAACTCTGGCCCTGTTTATCTCTGTATTGCCCCAGTCAGAAGAAAAACTCCATCTGAAAAATGGATATAATGTAGTTGACAGAGAGGGACAGATAGTAGAAATACATCAATAAGGGGTCAAGGCTGTGTTCTGACTGCCCCAGCTTATTCCTCACTGCCCCCCCACCCCCAAGAAGAAAAGGGGAAGCTCCTGGAGCAACTCCTCGGGTAGCTCGTTGGCCTGGGGAAAGGTGAGGGAATTGATGGGGGTGCTGGAGTCAGTGATTGTTGAATCCAGACTAGTTATGCAATAGGACCAGGATGTTGGTTTTCCCAGAAGACGTGTTGTGAAATAGGGACATGTTGCTGTCCCTGGTGATTCCTCTGTATTCCACTGTTAGCATCAGAACGCAAAAGGTGAGACCTTGGAAGAGGTTGCTAGAGCTTTGTAGCCACCGTGGCTCACGCTTGCACATGATGTGTCATTAAGTGGCTGTGAGCTCAGCACTGGGCCAGTGTTGGTTTGGGGACTTTATGCCTTCTCTCATTTAATCTTCACAACTCCCTTCACTTGGGTTTGAATATGGTTAGTTTTCTGTAGGTCATTCCAGAAGACCCCAGTGGGGGTGTGGGAAGCAAGAAGAGGAGGGAAGGCAGCCCATAAGGGATGCTACCTACAAGTTACCATCATGGGCAGCTGGGGCCCAGTCTTTGGGGAGCTCTGGGGCCAGCAGAGAACACACCTTGGGATTATCCACCTGAGGCGTGTAGGGGCTGGAGTCTTTCCATCATTCTGTCCTGCCGTGTGTGGGGGCAGGGAAGGCCCCCCGGCAGGGAGATGCAGGTGCTGGCTGCCAGGCTGCATCCTGGAAACGGTGAGGGCGGCGGGGTCTGGGTGGGGCCCCTGATGCTTGGCAGGAAGGTGGAAGCCCGCATGAGCCAAGGAGGAGCCACGGCAGGGCCCAGTGACCTGTCGGTTCAGGGTTGCTCCACATGTCCCTCATTCACAAGCGTGTGAGAGCTCTGAGCTGAGGCCTTAGGAGGTGTGGTGTGTTTCTTCCCCCTTTGGGTGCTTGGGACCCTCACCATGGAACGTGCCCCCTGTGACTCACTGATCCCAGAAGAGCTACGTGTGGAACAGACCTGAACCGAACCTGCAGCCGGAGCCCAACTAGATCAGCCAAAGCCCAGCTGATCTGTGGGAGTCGGAGTGGGACAGGAACGCTTGTCATTTGTCACAGACATTTCATGGTCGTTATGCAGTAATAGCTGACGTGGGGCTCATCGCGTGATCCCAGATTCCTCACACAGCGGTGGATGGACAATCAACCCAGGCTGCCAGGATTGCTCTTTGACTGTACCTTGACTTAATGGTGGCCAAATGGAGCCAGCAAAGAAATTAGCAAAATGGTGGTACCCCTGCCCAGTCTTCCTTCTCCATGGGCACACACACACTTCTGTGTGCTAACTCATTCATGGGGCTGGGGAGTGTTGGGGTATAAGAGCAGCCTCTAGAAGAATGGGGCACTGAGGAGAATGCTTCTGTGGTTTTTGTTTCTGTAGGAGGCAAGGGGTGGCAAACGCTCAGATTTCTCTAGAAGACTGACTTGGCAGGATGTTGTCCCAGTTAGAGGACCCTTGCCTGTGCTCTGTTGGCTTTGGGGATGTCCCCCTCCCAGTTTTGTGGGCTACTTTGGGTCTTAAAGCAACTATATTTTTCTCTTAATGTGGAAAAACTCAGTGACTCAAGCTCTCTGTTCCAAGTGAGGGATCACATTACAGCTAAGTACAGTACAACAGAAGTATTTCAGAATTTGACAAGACATTTTGGATATCATCTCGACGAGCCTATCTTTACTGAGGTCTAGAGATGTGGTGTGGCTTGCTCAAGGCCAAGTTTTTCTTTCCATTCTGTTATTCATGCGTCATGCAATGGAGAGGCAAAGTAGCATGGTGGCTAAGAACACAGGCTGTGGACCCAGACTGCCAGAGTTCAAGTCCTGGCTTTGCCCTTGTGAATGTGCCTAAGCTACCTCAGGGTTCTGTGAAGAGGATGAAGTGAGGTAAAACTTGTCTGTTCTCAGAGTAGTGCCCAACGTGTGTGTGTGTGTGTGTGTGTGTGTACACGCTAAGCCTATATATGCTGATATTCCATATTTTGTGCATACTATATGCTGGGCAAATGTGTTAATCACTGTGGGGTGACTAATTTGTCTGCTAGGAATAGAGTCCACATAATCTTTTTTTTTTTTTTAAAGATTTTATTTATTTATTTGAGACAGAGAGAATGAGAGAGAGAGAGCACATGAGAGGGGGGAGGGTCAGAGGGAGAAGCAGGCTCCCCGCCGAGCAGGGAGCCCGATGCGGGACTCGATCCTGGGACTCCAGGATCATGAGCTGAGCCGAAGGCAGTCGCTTAACCAACTGAGCCACCCAGGTGCCCGAGTCCACATAATCTTAAGTGCCTCATAGATAAAACCCAAGTGACACAGCCCCAGCTGTTGAGAAGTTCCCCATCTACAGGGGAAAACAGAGGAAACGTGATGTTCCCTAAGTGGGAGAGCTGTGTGGGGAGAGAAGTTCATGCCAGTGTGTCCCGCAGGGCACCTCTCCCCAGAGGCCCAAGCTGCATCCAAGCTCTAACTGGCATTAAGACGGCTTATTTCATGTGAACCTGGAGAAATGGATGCCCGCTTAGAGTCTGCTGCTGACGGGGGCTCCTGGAAGAGAAGAATGATGGGAATCCACTGTTGGTCATGTGCTGGGAGGGGAGGAAGGGGCCCTGCCTCTTCTGAGTGTGCCTGCTGTGGAATAGCTGAAGGACCACTGAGGAACATGGGGGCTTGGTCGGGGGCCACTCTTCCGTGCTTCTGTCTCTATGGCCTCAGGCCTGTGGCTGGGCCTCCATTGCATTACCTCTGATGGTTCTCATCGGGGGGCTCCTGAGAAAATTCAGAAGTGCTCAGAAAGACCACACATTGTTCTCTCACTGCGGCCTTATTTTGGGTCTCCCAGAGGGGCAACTGTGCTTGTTTCAGAACGTTGCCAGGTTGGTTGAATAGATAAAAGCCTCGAAGTCTGTGGGCCCGTGTCTAAACTGTGTCGAACTTTCGAATTCTTAAAACATCGGTCTTTGGCACAAAGACATTTTTCTCGTGACTTTTCAGGTGCTTCCTGTTTCTGGTTGGGTGGGAAATGCTATCAGAATATCCTGTTTGGAACCAGGAAATGTAGAGGGAATGGGAAACAAAAATGAATTTCGGACACAAAGTAAAATAAACCAGTGGAGCATACCATTATTAAGTCAGCCGCTTAGTTTGTGTGGGATATGAGAGCAGCATCATTACTACCATATGTTGTTTGGTTTTATCCGAGTGTATGAGAAAATGGGAAGTTCAGCGGGACGACGTGGGGGAAACTGTAAACTGAAGAGCGAACACTCTGAGACCTGTTACTATTAACCAACTTGTACTTTAGGGCTCCCCGAAGTTAAGTCAGTGCATTGTTAATATCAGGCACAGAGATTTCTTTCATCCTTTGCCCTTGAGCCCGCCAAGACAAGAAGCCAGAGCTTGGCAGGAGTGGGGCTGTAAACAAGTCATCTTTTTTTATTTTATTTTTTTAAGATTTATTTATTTTAGAGAGTGCACATGTGAGCGGGGCGAGTGGCAGGGAGAGAATCTTCAAGCAGACTCCCCGCAGAGCATGGAACCCCACTGGGGGCTCGATCTCACAACCCATGAGATCACGACCTGAGCCGAAACCAAGAGTTGGACGCTCAGCCGACTGAGCCACCCAGGAGCCCCCAAGTCATCTTTTTATTGTGACAAAAAAGCCTCACTAATCTGGAAAAATTGGGGAGGCTTTTTTTTTTTTTTTAGCTCTGCTACATTAACAAAAAGTGTTCCAGGTGAAACACAGATAAAGAAGCACAATTAGAGGACCATTGTATGTTAGACCCTGGCTTTTCAGGGTCTAACATACAATTTCAGAATCTGGTTTTACTGCTCACTTGTTCCCGTGGTTGAACCCATGGCTCCTACTTTGTCTGGGTGACTTTGGGTAAACCATCTGAGCCTCAGTGCTCTCATCTGTAAAATGGGGAGATTAACCTACTGAAGAGGTATTTGCTCAGTGTGAACACTCGATAAGTACGAATTTTTTAGTTAAGTATCCTTAAGCCTTCAGAGAAGGTTTCTAGCAAATCCTGCTTTAATGAATAGATAATGGAGGGTAGAAAGTAGGGTATTACAAAAATGATTTTAAGACTCCATGAAAAAAAAAGACTCCATGAAAAGATGATAATTTCTTAAGTATCTTTAAAGATCCTATTTGCACAATTTATTTGCCGGTAAGCACTCCTCTCCCCTTTTTGTAGATGATCTAAAGTTTAATTCATGCCGTGTTTAAATGTTCTCAAGTTGGGAATTGTTGGGGTCTGAATTTATCCAATTTCACTGTGCTTTAAAATTGTCCCATTGATTCCAAAGATTTCTGTGCCACTTTTTTTTTTTTTTTAATCTGGGGGTGACTGGCCTTTTATTCCCAGTTGCTTTTGGCATCTCTCAAAACAGTGCTCATTTCTAGAGAAGGAAATAGATCACCCATTCACATGTGAAGTTTTCTTTCCCTGTCTAGTGTTGAATGCTGTGGCTCCACAGGGGATAAAAATCAATCAAGAGCCATTTACAAATGAAAAGGACTTGAGGTTTTGTCTTATTTTGTTGTGTTTTTCTTTTGTTTTGGAGAGAACCATAAAAAGCTAAGTTGATCCATTTAAAAATTCAAGAACAAGCCCCATAAATTTTTTATTAAATAAAGAACTCTACATTTACATAGAATTTTATGGTTTCTAAAGAGCTTTCATAAAAATTATCTCATTTAAGTAAATACAGCAAATTTAGAAACAGATGTAGTTCTGTATTATAGCCAGTTAAGGCGGAGAGGGACCCTGAGGTGGAGAGAGTGGGAGGGAGGGTACCTGGAGGGAAAAGCCAGGGCCAGAGGAGGTGACCAGGTCTCTGGCAGTGGCTCTTGGGGCTCAGGGAACCCCATCGAGCTTTCAGTTTGGTGCCAAGAATTTTTACCATGGGCACAAATATATTCTATACTTCCAACGTGTTTCCATACATTGTGTGGAATTATTGACTGCTTAAGCTATATTGTCTAATATTTTCCTTACAGATGTCTAAATTTTAGGAATCTCCTCTTCTAAAATTGCTCATCTGTATGACGGGTGTCTTGGGTTTTTTTTCTTTTCAGAGAAACTGACAGATTCAGATTTACCTACTGGCTGCCAGGGATCATGTTAGGGTCCTTAACATATATGATCATACTGAGTAATGACCTCATTTTGGGGGTAAGAATTCTTATCCCCATTGTACAGATGAGAAAACAGTCTTGGGGAGGCTGATGAAGGTCACAGGCTCATTAAGTAGAGAAAGGATTGTTGGCATTGAAGTTCAATAGCAGGTTTCTTTGTACCACCTATTCTGACGGGAGGCTGGTTTTCTTTGGGGTTACTGGCATGCTGTGGCCCCTCACTGAGCAAAATCTATTATGTGATAATTTTAGTATGATTTTTTAGGACACTCTACTGGGGACTTCTCGAGCTATGTTGCAATTTTACAGTTGTAGGCACAAAATATAGAGTCCCAGCAGGTGCAGGGGGCAGGTGGGGCCCCTCAGCCTGATAACATTTTACTCGGAAGCCCCTCTGCTCTATGTCCTAGATCTTTCCTTACTGTAAGCATTTGGTTTTCACATCTGAACAGTGGTTTGACTGTCCATGTTTCAGTGGTAGTTATTCCATGAGTCTGTTCAGTTTTGGTCATCATGTGAATTTTCCTCAGCTCTGAGCTGGGACTCTCACTGAGATGTGACTGTCCCATGTTCAGGGTCACTTTTTTGGAGGGGTGAAAGATAACATAATGTACAACATCTTGGGCATTTCGGGCTGCTTGTAACAGATATACCACAGACAGAGTAACTTAAACAACAAACATTTATTTCTGACTGTTCTGGAGTCTGGGAAGTCCAAGATCAAGGCCCTGGCCTATTCAATGTCTGGTGAGAGCCCTCTTTTGTGTCCTCATGTGGTGGAGAGCAGAGAGCGGCAAGCTCTCTGAGGCCTCACAAAAGGGGACTAATCCCATTTATGGGGGCTCTACCCTGGTGGCCTTATCTAATGCTAATCACCTCCCAAGGGAGCATGGTTTCAATATACGGATTCTGGGGGGACACCTATGTTTATTTATTTATTTATTTATTTATTTTAAAGATTTTTTATTTATTTGACAGAGACACAGTGAGAGAGAGAACACAAGCAGGGGGAGTGGGAGAGGGAGAAGCAGGCTTCCCGCCGAGCAGGGAGCCCGATGTGGGGCTCGATCCCAGGAACCTGGGATCATGACCTGAGCCGAAGGCAGGCGCTTAACGACTGAGCCACTCAGGCGCCCCTGGGGGGACACCTATGTTTAGTCTATAACACACAGTAAGTTGAAGTTGCTTGCTTCTGCTTCTAAAGTAGGGAGTTGGCAAAGTTGGTACTAGATTCTGGGTGGAAGGAACTATTTAAAGATTACAAAACAGTAAAAATTTTTAAACATTTTTGTAAAAAATACATAACACAAAATTTACCATTTCAGCCATTTTTAAGTGTGCCATACATACATTCACTATGGTACAGCAACCACCATATCCATCTCTAGAACTTTTCCATCGTCCCAAAATGAAGCTCTGTCCTCCTGAGTTCTCTCCTTCCCCCCATCCTGCCCCCCCCCCCCCCAGCCCTGACAACTGCCATTCTACTTTGTCTCAATGAGTTTGACTTCTTCAGAGACCTCATGTAAGTGGAATTATGCAGTATTTGTCCTTTTGTGACGGGCTTATTTCACTTAGCATGATGTCCTTAAGGTTCTTCCATATCATAGCATATGTTAGAATTTCCTTCCTTAAGACTTAATATTCCACTGAATGAATGTATATACCACATTTTGTGTATCCATTCATCCATTGATGGAAAACACTTTTTTTCAAGGAAGAAAATGTTCTCACGGTGAATGTGCTCCATGAAGCAAGATGGTGTGGCGGAAACAGATTGGCAGTCAGGAACCCCACCCTTTAATCCTGCCTCAGGCTCATTTGCTGTGTGGCTGTAGACTACTTGCTCTCTCTGAGCAATAGTGACTTCATCTGTAAAAGAAATGGATGGGATTCGAATTATATAGACATGCTGTAAAGATCTCTTCCCCTCTTAAAGCTTCTCTTACATAATTGTAAGTTGCTAGCTTTATGCAGTTTGCCTTTAATGCCCACCATTGCTTAATTGTCCATTATTTTGATAAAATATTTTCCCTTCCTCTCTAACCTAGCTATTTAGGTCATTTACCTTTTTTCTCCTTCCCATTTAGACTGTGGTCCCTCACAACTGTGGGCAGTTTTGTCTTTTTAGTTTTATATGTTGAAATGGCCTGGTTACTAGTAGAGATCTGTCTGCCCAAGTTCATTGTCCTCTAAATTGTTTAATGACTAATTATTTGGTATTCATTCAGAAATTGAGTCAAAACTCAGGAATAATTTGAGACTAAAAAGCTGTTTTTTTTTCTCTAGTTCATGGCTAAGTTCAGGAGCTATGGAAAAAAACAATTTTTTTTTTTTTTAAGATTTTATTTATTTGACAGAGAGACACAGCGAGAGAGGGAACACAAGCAGGGGGAGTGGGAGAGGGAGAAGCAGGCTCCCCACGGAGCAGGGAGCCCGATGCGGGGCTCCATCCCAGGACCCTGGGATCATGACCTGAGCCGAAGGCAGACGCTTAACGACTGAGCCACCCAGGCGCCCTGGAAAAAAACAATTTTAAAATTGATGCATTAAAAAGACTATCTTTGAAAGAGATTAGTAGGAATAATATCTTACACTGTCCATAGATCTTGATCTTTCCATGGGTTGGTTTTATCCCACCAGCATTTCAGGAGGAGTGCAGGAAGTGACCCCACCCAGTTTAATTCTTGAATGAATTAAAATTCATTAGTGTAAGTTCCATGTATTGAGTTGTGGGTTGCGAACATGTGGAAACGAGTATTTTTTCCTCTCTGAATTGCCTTCTGTTTAAACAAGGTTTAGTAAAACCAGCAGCTAAACCAAGGAAAATACTACCATTTTTAGAGTGGAGGAACCATATAACTTAATGAATCATGTGTGACGCCGGCCAAGTAACTCAAACCCACCCACGGCAGAGAGACCGAGCTTTCCAACCTGTTCCTCCGTGCTCCAGGTGATTTTCAGGTCCCCTTGTTCAACCACATCTTTTGCTTCCGAGATTCAGTTCCCCTGGATTTAGCAGTGTCTGGTTGGTTGCAGGAGGACAGCGGGCTGCTGTCGTGCCAACCCTGATTCCCCTTTGCTGCTTCGAGGTGGAGAAATGTTTTGTTCCCTGGCGGCGAGGGACGGAACCAGCTTGTTGTAGCTCTCTGCCCGGCCACATCCTGGGGCAGGTGGCGACTGGGTGGACGTGCCCAGCAGCCGCCCGCAGCAGGGCCCCCAGCCTGTGTGTGCTCAGGAAAAGTGCTTCTGGGAACACCGGAGACTGGAGGAGGTCCCACCCCATCCTTCCAGCCTGCACTGCCTGGACTTCTCAATGGAGGGAGGGATTGTGACCTGGGGGGTTTCTTGAGGACACTGGGATGGGGCAGCCTCCTGTTTCCATACCTACCTCCCTTCTCAGGAAGGAGGAATTCTTCTTGGGTATTCTATCTTGTTCCTCCTGAGGCCCCAAAGGAGATGGGATTGCCCAAAGTAGAATTAGCCAGTCTAGGTTTGGAAAGCCCAGAAACATCAATCCTGTGGGTCCCTGCCGCGCTCCATTCACAACTACGACTATCCTTAGGCCTCTGGGGTTAGTGGTGTCTCTGGGTGGAGAACTCAGGATTCTCGGTACCCAGGACGCAACTCCTTTCCAAGCAAGCCTGGGGGTGGAGGTCAGGGAGCTTGACTGATTGGAATACAGAAAGCAGGGCTGGCAGAGCAGGGGGCCAAAGGTCCCAAGTAAGCAGGTTGGAGAGTTCGGGTCTCAGCAGCTGGAGGAAGGTACCTGGTCCTCTCACATTTCTGCCTGGGCCTTGAGTCTGTGCACAGAGAAACCTGTGTGTACACCTTCCCTTAGTACACCATACCAGTAACTGGCATAAGGCTGGTGTTGGGGACAGTGAGATCGATGAGTTCATCTTGGTGTTGAATAAACCGTAAGCTGTGATGAACAGACACATTTTGTGATGGGGAGAGGGTATCATTTACATTTCCCTGCAAGATCACCCACACAGAGAAGCTGAAGAGGAGTTCTGGAAGACCGTGGATGGCTCAGAATAGGAAAGTGTTTAATCCAGTCCCACCAGTTGAGCCTTCCTAGACTAGAGTTGCCACAGCTGCCTCGCCTCCCCCCAAAGTAGGTGGGACGGGATGGGGTAGGGGTAGAAGCATTAGGACTGGAGCCTGTTTCCAAGTTGAAGTGGTTAATCAAGAGTTACAGAAGTTTCTGGGAGGTCAGAGTTATGGGTACTAGTCAGGAGCCCGACATAGTTTGATTCCTTGTTCTAGAGCACTCCAAGAAGGCAGGTGTAGACCCTGGGGTCTCAGAAAGTCAAAGCCAGTGGGATGGTGCCTGTTTTCTGTGTGTCCCTGGCCCTCAGACCCCTGATGAGGTAGTCCCAGCTTGGGGACTCTGGGGCTGGCCTCTAACGGTACCTTGATGCTGGCTGAGGCTGGGATGCTGGTAGTAGGGCTTGACTTTGCAGGACTTTCTCCTGGGGCCAGGAGTGGGGTACTCCTAGCTCCCAGTATGGCTGTGGCCCCTTTAGAAGCCCTGGGTCCTGCTTCTGGCATAGAGCTGGCCAGCACAGTTTGGGGATGAGGTGGAGAAAGACAAGTTTTCATATCTACTATTTTTGGAGTTCCCGTTACAAAGGAGACCATGAGACTGTTTTCTTTAATACATGAAAGATCCCTACGTAATTCTTATTCATGTCATAAATGTATGAGGCTGAACTGGTGTGTCCTACACTGTAGCTTCGTTCAGCTGGTGGGGTCTGACTTTTCCTTGTTTTATTTGCTGGAGAGTTAGAGTTGGGTATGTAACCCCTCGAGTCAGTGGGGGTGGATATGCTTTTTGCCAGAACTTCCAGATATAATATAACTGTTCGGGTTGGGACATTTTGATCCTTCTTGCCATTATGCTATTTGATGTAGGATTTATTATTAATTTTTATTATTTCTTGCCATCAGGCAGTTTGATGCATGATCTCTTTATGACTTTGCACAAGCCCCCCTCCCAGCCTGGGTGCAAGACTTTGCAGAGAATAGGCGAGTCCCATCGTCTGTGGGTTGCTTTCTGGCAGGCCTGTGAGTTCTCCTTGGAATAACAGGACAAGGAGGGAGGAACTGATTTAGCCCTCACAAGGAAGAGGAGTAACTCAATTGACATTCCATTGTAATTTAGCAGTCGGTTAATGGCCACTTACTGGAAAATGTTACCAGGCTCTGCGGTGAGTGTTGTTAGAAACTGAATTACTCTGTGTATTTCCCCAGGGCCCTTTTCCCCCTTCTCTCTCACACGTTCTCGAGCTGCAGGAAGTGGCACTGTTGCAATCACAGCTGCATTGTTCCTTCATATTATTTATTTTGTTTCAGAATTAAGTATATTGCCTTTAATGGGGTACCGGAGATTTGCCAAGAGCCCAGGGGTGACATGGGGGATCACTGGGTTATTTTGTAGGGTAGCCCAGGCCTACAAGTGCCCAGGGACAGCCATGAGCCCTCGTCTGGCAGTGTAATTAATTTGAGTCATCTGAGCTGAACATCTCTCTTATCTGTCTTTACCCATGTAATGATTTCAGCTGGCTGGTCACTTCCTGGGTTTTGTGTAATCACTCACTCCGTAGAACCTTTGATGGGCCACAGAGGTGAACTAATGTGAATCTTGACTTTTGCCATTTAGTAGCTGTGTGACTTTGGGCAATTCACCTAACCTCTCTGAGCCTCGGGAGTTATACTACTCACAGATGGCAATATGCGCTGCCAGGGATGAGAGATCAGTGGAATGGCATGAGTGGATGTAGCTAACAAGGCCTAGAACATGCTAAACCCTCTTCCCTCCAACTTAAAAATACAACAGCAGCACAGAAAGCCCCTTTGTCGGGTCAGGGTGTTGGGAACTGTGAGGGAATGGTAGAGGAAAAGCACTTAACCATTTTTGTTTCTGTTGACCTGGAGAGATCTTCCCCTTTGATGGAAGATGGAGGTGTCCGCGGGTAGCGTCACCAAAACACCATTAGGGAGAGAGTCACCGTTGAGTGCTGGAGCAGGTCTAGCGGGTTTGTTCCTGTAGCCCCAGGCTCTGTTGGCTGGTATCTGGTTGGATGGCAGAAATCATCTTGCCTCCAGCTCTGTGGAGTGTCATGTTGGGAGGCTTGGTCGTCTTCCAGGGGACTCCACACAGAGATGGCCACATCATGCCATTTCCGGGTTATGTTTTCAGCTCCTTTTCCTACTGGGGCTCTCCATCCTTTCTGAAGTAAATGAAATAATCGTCACCAGCCTCCCACTTAATTACCAGGACTGTTGCCTCTCTTTCCCCACACGCGTGGAGGAAGTCTGCTGGGGCGCTTGGCAGCCTCAGGGCCCGATGGCACCAGAGCCTGGAGTTTTGCGGTCTGGTGGATTCCGGAGACTTTCCTTCCGCGCGCCAGTCTGGAAGGCGTCCCTGGGCCCAGCCCGCAGCGGTGCACAGGGAAGTGGCCAGCACTCTCGGCGGCTCCTCCACACGACTAGCACACACTGACGAGGCTGTGGTTTGCTTCTTTCCTTCCCTCCCCTCTAGAGTATAAGAAGAAGTACGGAGAGGAACACGGCTCCTGCCAGGCTGGGATAGCAGGCTTCTTCACTGAGGTGGGTGTCGGCTCTTGGGCATTTCTGCTTTCTTGCTGCTATTCGTTTCCTGATGGATTGTGGTCTCGGTAGTTCCTTGAGATGGAGTTGCCGATGCCCCCACATACTTGAGCTGTGAGTGAGTAGATTCTGGTCCCTGGATGTGACCTCCTGGGAAAGTGATTGACACAGGTGGGGGCTCCTGCTGGCCAGAGACTACTGGGGTGGGGAGTGGGTGGGCTCATTGGGAGGAGACACCTATTTGGACAATTTCTCTAAGGAGTTCTCTGGACCCTGCGCCCCATGGAAGGAACCGATTCGAAGGGGTGCAGGTGAGATGGTGCTCAGTCAAGTTTGTGTCTCATCGCTGGCAGTGAGGAGGATATATTAAGCATCACGTCCTATCGTTCTTCCAAACTCCATGGAGAGATTTTATGATTTTATACATAACTCAGCCAGCCCCTTTCCCAGATTCCAAAGGACAGTAGACTTGAATACTTCTGTATCTGTGCAGTCGTGCAGTCGTACCATGATCTTTGGCCGGACGGTACAACTTTACAGACTGTTCCTAAGTGATTCTTGCCTACTGTGAGTTCACCCTTCACATAAACTCCTCATTTCCCAAACATCTTTTGATTGTCTGCCGTGTACAAAGCTCCATGCCAGGTCCTATAAGTGGCTCAGGCATCCATGGAGTTGCTCAGGCCCAAACAAAAAAGTACTTTTTATTTCTAATTAATCTATAATCCTATTCTTTTAACCTCCTAAGCATATCCCAAATGTGACAGCTTTAATTTCCCACACATCACCCTTCTGGAAAAGCCATTATCATCACCTGGAGATATTCTGGTCTTGAACTGGTCTACCTGCATCTGTTCTTTTTTTTTTTTTTGGTAGTAAAATACACATAACATGAAATTGACCATTTTGACCATTTGGAAGCAAACAATCCAGTGGTATTTAGTACATTGACAGTGTTGTGCAACCACGGCCTCTCTAGCTTGAGAACATTTCCATCACCTCAGTCTACATCTGTTCTCCACCCCCGCCCCTGTATTTTCTGCACAGTAGCCTGAGGAATCTTTCAGAATCAAACCCTGTTATTCTGTCTCTGTGGCTTCCCATCACCTGGTAGATTAAAATCCACACTGTGTGTCCTAGCCCATGGGCCTGGCTTTCTGACATCCACTCTCCTTCTCCTGCTCCAGGAGAGCAGAGAGCTACAGGAGGGGACACCCACCAGTGTCCAGAGCTTTCTGATCTGGAGCAAAACTGCCTACCTTAATTTCTGCCGTTGCTATTTAGATTCAGAAAATAGACAATCGGCAATGCAGCATCTCATTCAGAAAGCATCATGGAAAGGGTAGAAAAGTCAGAAAAGGTGTCTTTCACTCTCAGACCAACAAACATGACATGCTTCTCCACCAACCCTGCAGTCTGCACCCTCTAATTCTTACTAAACCCCTTCGCTGTCACTTTGGTGAGATTCTTATGACCATCTATACAGAGTTCCGTGGGAGGCCCGGTGGATGGTGCCACCCATCGTCCTTGCTGCCTAGGCCCAAATGAGCAAGATTCCTCTCTTATTTCCTCTCCTGCATCCAAGCCATCAGGGAGTCCCACTTCCTGTGCTCCCAGAACCTATCCCAGAGGCCTCCATTTCTCTCTGCCTCCACTGTTTCCCATAAGCCTAGGGCACCATTGTTTTGCCCAGGACGCCACTGCAGGACCCTCCCAATTTCCCACTCCCACCCTGCCTCGCCACAGCCTCTTCCCACACAGAAGCCACAGCTACCTTCTCGAAATGAGAAAAATACTGTGGCGCTCCTTGCTCGGAACCTTCTGGATCCCCATCATACTTACAGTAAGATCCAGACTCTTCCACTTGGCCGCCCGGGGCTTCCTACCTTTCCTGCCTCCCCTGTTACCTGCCCTCCTAGTCTCACCTCCTCCAGCCTCAGAGACTTGGGACTGCTGCTGGAACGTACCAGACTCCCTGGCAGCATGGGGCTGGAGGTCCCCACACATGGCATTTTTGTGCACAAATACACATTTCTGCAGAAGAGAAATGTAGCAGAGGAATTGCTGGGGCCAAAGCTATCCAACATTTGAATTTGGGTACATTCTGGCAAATTGCACTCCGGAAGTGTTTGCCAACCGACAGCCCCCCAGTTGTGTGTCATTGTTCCTACAGCCTCTCACCAGTACCAGTTCTTGTCATTATAAAAAGGTACCTCATTTTGCTATGATGTCCCTTTATCTGATTATTAGTGTAGTATTCTTCAAATATTGGCCATTTGTCTTTTTAGAAATTGCTTGTTTATGTTCTTGGCCCATTATTCTCTTGTTTTTTCTTATTTTTGATTAACTGATTTTTAGGAACTTGCAAGATAGTTTCAACACTAATCTCTTATTTCTTGTATGTGTTGTCAATTTTTTTTATCAGTCTGAGTTGGCTTCTGGTGTCTTTATTGTACTGCTGTCCCACAGTCATGTTTGTCAAATCCATCAATCATTTTCTCTCTGGATTCTAGACTTCTCAGAAAGATCATCCCTCTCCTAAGAATACGAAATATCTACCTATAATTTCTTCTAGAATTTTTAGTTTTTTTTTTTTTAAGATTTCTCTCTTCAATACATCTTGGATTTCTTTTTGCAAACATTATATGGTAGAAACAAACTGCATTGTTTTCCTAAATGTGTAGTTGATTGTTCTCATATTGGCCTGCTAACCAGGTTTTCTTATCCCCATTGATTTGAAGTACCATCCTGCCATATGCCGAGCTCATGCTCTCCTTCCATCTCTGTGCACACTGAGATTATATAACCTCCGTGGCTGTCGTTTCTCTGGTAAAGTCTAGCAGAGTCTGACTCTGCCCAAGAGGCAACAGGGCACCGCTGTAAGTCCACAAGCAGGTGACGGGCACCATGGGTGCAGTGCTGGGAGAGAGACCTTGCGGGCTGGTGTGCCCAGGACTTTAAAAGTGGGAGCGCCAGGAGGGAGGCCAGGTGTGAGGCTATGATGTGGTCCAGCTACAAAACAACAGGAATGAAAAATGGCCAGGGGAATTGGAGAATATTAAGGCAGTATCAGTGGGCTGGGTGGCCAGAGGACTGTGGGATGGAAGAAGTAGGTTCTAAGGCAGGGTTCTGGAGAACAGTGATGCCCCAGTGGGAAGAAGCCTGTCTAGAGAAGAATCACTGGGGAAGGTCAACGAATGGGCCTGCTTTCAACACATGCAGTGTGAGGTGATGGATGGGACACTTGTAGGTGTTTTTAGAGGATACTTGTCTGCAGGGACCAGAACCCAACCTGAGTTGGAAGCTCTGATTTGGTCATTGCTAGTAGCTCTCTGAGGGGACTGGTGTGCTCAGGGTGGAGCTGGGGGTTGCGGGGGAGGGGACCTCCTTTCGACAGTGGGAAGAGAAAAAGTAGACTCATTGCAGAAATGAGAACTCATCAGAGATGTTGATGGAGAACTGAGGGACAGAAGGAGTTCCCAGGGAGGGGGTGTCATTATGGTCTCACCAGGCAGAAGGTCAGGGAAGACAGGGCATTGGGGCTGGGTAGAAGGAGGGCTTGGTGGGAGGAGCAGAAAGGGCAGGGGTGGAGGGGAGCCCAGGGGCCTGCGCAAGCTCCAGGTGAGCAAGAACAAGAGGACCTGTTGAAACTCCAGGCTCTGGGAACCGTGGGCAAACAGCAGTGGGGCTGTGGTACATGGATGGGGGTTTGTGGGGCCAGTGAGTGGGAGGCTCAGTCCTCTGACCCGGCCACTGTCTCCTGGCTGCCCTGAGCTTTGGCCTCCCTAAACAGGAGGTCTTTGAACTCACTGCCTCTCTTGTTTCTGGAACTTCAGCTGTTGGAGGCTGAGCAGGAAATGTGGTTGAAGGGGTCAGGCAGCACTTTTCCCCTCCCCTGCCCTCCTGCTGACCCCGTTACTTGGGCTGGCTTTTGCTGCGGACTGGGCTGTCCCTGCACAGGGCAGGCAGCTACCCCTCAAGCTGGATGTGCTTCTGTGGCCTTCCAGATGCAGCCATGTGGCTCCCAAGTACTCTGGCCCGAGGTGCCTGCTTGACCTGAGGGTCTGTGACCCAGGGGTTACCAAAGCTGTTTGAGCTACAGATGCCATGTGAGTTTTAGCCTGCCACTGAGGATAAAGGAGAGCTTCCTGGGAACCTTATTTATTTTTGTAGCCTAGGGTGACAGAGACAGATACTTGTGAGTAGCAAGAGAAGACATGGACCAACCCGCCAGCATTGGAGCACTGCCATGGAAGCCTGGAGACATCTGGGTAGAAGTCTGGAGTGCAGACTTCTGCTGTAGATCCTGAGTGCCCCTCTGCCCCCCTCCCCCACTTGCACCAGGTTGCAGCGGTGTACAGAGAAAAGTCCGTGGCTTCTCAGGCACACCCACATGCCCCTATGCCTCTGGAGGTTCTGCTAATAAATGTACCTTGGGAAAAGGCCCTCACTATTTATGGAAGGGATTCCACATGGGAGTTAGGTGGTGTGGCCTTTGGCTTGCAGAGAAGCTTGCGTTTCTGTGTGCCGTTTGCATTGGCTGTTCCTGGGTGGTGGGGAGCTAAGCAATGACACCATTTTCCTGGCACTGGTGAACAGTGACAAAGGGCACAGGCATCATCTCTACTGGATGGGAAAACCAAATACAGGGAGTTCCAGGAAGACGCTGTTTTCCTGCCCCTCCTCTGCCCCAGCCCCAGCCCCGTGGGTCTCAGGCTCGGCCTCAGGTTCTCTAGTTTGAACCGAGGGAGAAGGAGGCATGAGCATGAAGAGGAGAGGGCAGACAGACAATAGCTTTGGTTTAAAGGTTTTTGAGGAGAGAGATTACCTTGTCTTAACCTCTTTGTGGTGTTTGAGAGAGCGGGTGTGGGGATATGTTAGACATGAAGCTCTCATGGATTGGATTGATTTAAATCATCAGAAAACAATGTGTCTACCACCTGGTGTACCAGAGAGCCTTATGGGTCTCTGGTCATGCTCAGGGCTTTGGCTTATGAAGAGCTGCAGGTGGAGAAAGCTCTATATATGCTGTGTACTACAGGTGTTGAGGCCAATGGTCGTTATGTTCTTCCATGCCCTGTGTGTTTGGACACCCGATTCCAAATTCCTTTCTGAGCTCAAGGCCAAGGAAAAAGTCTCTCTCCTCTGATGAGCTGATCGTTTGTCTAATGTTCCTTCTAGAACTAGCACAGCCCCTTATACAGAAGAGTATAGGGGCAGGAGTGAATGAATGCACTCACCACCTATTTTTTCAGTGATGAACTCTGAGTGCAGGAAGTGATATGTTTTTATAAAACAGTGAGATGCCTCAGAATGTCCAACTTATCAACAGCTCCCTTGGGGGTGTGGCTAGGACCTCAGAACCTGAATGCAGTGTCCCTCCACAGTCTCTCCTGGTCTCCACCTTCCTGAATCACCAGCAACACGCCATTCAGGCAGGATCTGGTGGCTTGTCTTCTGTCTGTGCTCACACCCTCCTGTTTAAGGTTCTTTCCCAAATGGACCACAGCACATGCGTCGTTCAAAGCATTGCCCTGTTGCCACCACGGTTGCACACGTGCTCTCCTGCCTGTGAGCTCTTTCTTTTCTTTCTCTTTAGATGGCTCTGGCTTGTTCAGACATTTGCTCTCTGGGAATTCAGTGTGACTTTACGAATTGTCATCAGAAACTCAGGATCCTTGTAGTAAGATCTAGCCTTCAGGGACTTGTCAGAAAGCAGCAGCTTCTGACAGTGGTGAGGCCAGCTCTGCAGAGAGGGGTCAGCCTGGATGGATGTTTCTGAAATAGAACTCGAAGGGCCAAGGGAGCGGTGGGTGTGTTTTCGCACTGGGAGGCCTTGATGACATTGCGGCGTCTGGTGTCCACCGTCTGTATGGTCTGCACCTATAGGGTTTTTGTGCCGCTGAGGGGTTTCCCCTGAAATTGTCTTTATTTGAACCCTTTTGGATAGAATTTTTTTTCTAAACTATTTTGTATGTTTCCATGTTGCCTTCCCCTGGGAATGTCATACAAAGGGACTTTATTGATCTGTGTATCTAGTATAAGCTTTCATACATGATTGTAGATGCTTAGTATTATTGAATGAAAAATTAATGATTTTGTTAGGAAAATAATTTTTATTGTTTCTTACTGCAGTGTAGACATTTTGATAGATAATCAAAAGAAGGGATTCCCTGCTGGGGAAGGAAGGAATGAAAGCCTCAGCCGGGGTCATCCAGTGGATGAAAGGAGGCAGTGGGCACCTCTCCTCAGAAGTTTCCACACAGTGTGTGCTCGGCCGGTTTCCGTAGTGTAGTGGTTATCATGTTCGCCTCACACAGTGTGTGCTCCATTTTGCATGTGTTGTGCGTTTTCTGAGGTGACTTCCTTGTCAGTGTTTAATCATTGTTCTAGAATTTTGAAGAAACACTGGGTGCCTGGGTGGCTCAGTCGGTTAAGCGGCTGCCTTCGGCTCAGGTCACGATCCCAGGGTCCTGGGATCAAGCCCTGCATCGGGCTCCCTGCTCAGTGGGGAGTCTGCTTCTCCCTCTGGCCCCTCCCCCCAACCCCCCAACTTGTGCTCTCTTTCTCAAATAAATAAATAAAATCTTTAAAAAAATAAAAAATAGGATTTTGAAAAGCACAAAATAAATTTTAGGGATGAGAGAGAGAGTCAGAGACACAGAGAAAGAGAGAGTGACAGAAGAAGGGGAGAGGAGGGATCCCTGTAATCCTGTCACCCAGTGGAAAAAAAACCATAAACGTTTGGGGCTTCTCCTTCTGGTCTCTGTTTGTCTGTCTGTACACATTTTTTTTTTCCATTTATAAAACGTGATCATAGTCTGCATGTTATTTGGTCTGTCCTCGTTAACTCAGCACTTTGTGGCCCTGTCTCAGTGCTGTTACATCTACAGCGTTTTTACTGCTGCATGATGCTGTTGAATGGGTGTACCATGATTTAGGATGCCAGCTGCTAGATGTGTAGATCATTTCCGACTTTCTTTTTTTTTTTTTTTTAAGATTTTACCTATTTACTTGAAAGAGACCAAGAGAAAGCACGGGCAGGGGTGAGGGGCAGAGGGAGAAGCAGGCTTCCTGCTGAGCCAGGAGCCCCATGCAGGGCTCGATCCCAGGACACTAGATCATGACCTGAGCCTAAGGCAGACGCTTAATGACTGAGCCACCCAGGCGCCCCTAGATCATTTCCAACTTTCTTTAGCATAGTGACGATGCCTATTCTTGTGGGTGAAGGCATGTAGTTATCTGTGCTGACTTCCTTAGGTAGGTGCATCATTTGGAAGCACTTGGGATTCTCATCAGTATTGCTCATTAGATGGTTTTGTAGCACAAACCTGCTCTTGGCCCCATTGAGGGCACAGGGCCATTTGCCCCTGATGCAAATGCTGGAGACCACTGTGTCTTTGTGTTTCTGGGTCTTTTTTTTCCCCTAAGATTTATTTATTTATTTTAGGGAGAGAGAGCATGCACATGCGAGTGGGAAGAGGGGCAGAGGGAGAGAATCTCAAGCAGACTCCCCACTGAGCATGGATCCCAAGGGCTCAGTGCAGGGCTAGATCCCATGACCCATGAGATCATGACCTGAGCCAAAACCCAAGAGTCAGATACTTAGCTGACTGAGCCACCCAGGTGCCCCTCTTGGGTCTGTTTTTTTTTTTTCTTTAAAGATTTTATTTATTTATTTGACAGAGAGAGAGAGGGAACACAAGCAGGGGGAGTGGAAGAGGGAGAAGCAGGCACCCTGCGGAGCAGGGAGCCCACGCGGGGCTCGATCTCAGGACCCTGGGATCATGACCTGAGCTGAAGGCAGACGCTTAACGACTGAGCCACCCAGGCGCTCCTTGGGTCTGTTTTTAATAGCAGTGCTGTCTCTGGCTGTCAAAAGTCTCTGTCCTTCCCTTGGTGTGCCTCTCTGCTCTCTTGATTTTGTTGTGATTTTGCAATGGGCCACAGTGGCCCCAAAAGCAACTTTTAGTATGCCCACAAGGCTCTCAATAAGCAGGAGACATTTAGACTAAGCTCAGACAACTTTTACCTTTGTTTCTACATTCCTTTTGCATCCAGATTCTATTCTCTGGGAAGGGCATCCTGAGCGAGGACTGGTGGGGGGCGGGGATTTCCTTGGAGTGTTAGTGCACGGTTTTTTGCAAAGATGCTTCTGGTCATTGTTTTCTCCTTGCTCTGTATGGGGCAGGTGGGGTTGGGGGCCAGGCTGGGTGAGGGGGTGGTGTCTTTTCATGAGCACTGTTTCCTGGAATTCTGCGATTTAGGACAATGTGCAATATTTGTCATATCCTGATTTGATCCCGTTGTGAAGGTGAGGAAGTACGCAAGAGCTTATCCGTGGGTAGCATAGGAACCTGGTATGTTCCTCATTCTGTCACCTTGCTCGGCTATCTTCGTCTTTATTCCTGATGACCCTGCATGTATGATGGATTCCATAATGCCAAGGAATCTGGTGTTTTGTTTTTGTTGCTCAGCTGAAGAAAGTCCTTCATGTGAGGTATCTTTGAGTTGTTGGCTGTGGCTGTGTTTCTCATTGTACCACCTGCTCCCCTCCTCAGCTTCCTTCTCTGTTTATTTACCTTTGGGTTTCTCTTTGGTAGGAGCTGGTGGTGATGGGTGCCCCAGGGTCATTTTATTGGGCCGGCACGGTCAAAGTGCTGAACCTTACGGACAACACCTATTTCAAACTGAACGATGAAGCAATCATGAACAGACGGTACACTTACCTGGGTGAGTAGCTCAGGGACATGACAGGTAAGAAGGGGAAATGGGAGCGATTCTCACCTGGCTCACAAATTGTTGCTTTACTGGTGGAAAGAAGAGTTTGTTGGCTTTCACGTCTATTGTTCTAATTAGGTACGCTCTTAGCCAGGGCCCCTTATATCGAGCCTCACACCTAGTGGGTAGAGAACAAAGGAGGGGTCTGAATTAAAACTGTGATTTAATTACAGAGCTGACAGTTGGACCTCCAAGGAAGCAACAGTTTTTTCTTATTTGAGCAATTACTTAAGTTCAGATACAAAATGAGTGCAGTATAATTCTGGTTTTCCATGGTATTTCTTTGGTTGTGGTCTCTGCTTCCTGGTCACACCAGTTGCAAATAGAAATAGTAAGAACCGGGGGTGCCTGGGTGGCTCAGTCAGTTGGGTGTCTGCTTTGGGCTCAGGTCATGATCCCAGGGTCTTGGGATCGAGACCCAAATTGGGCGCCCTGCTCAGTGGGGAGCCTGCTTCTCCTCTCCTTAAAAAAGAAATAATAAGGAGGGTGGAGCAAGATGGCAGAGGAGTAGGAGACCTGGATTTCGTCTCCTCTCAGGAATTCAGCTGGATAGGGATCAAACCATTCTGAACACCTACAAACTCAACAGGAGATCGAAGAAAAGAATAGCAACAACTCTCTCATCAGAAAAGCGACCACTTTCTGGAAGGTAGGACGTGCGGAGAAGTGAATCCGAGGTGATATTCGGGAGGATAGACGGCGGGGGAGGGGCCTCCGTTGGCCGCTTCTGGCAAGTGATAGAACCGCGGAGCACAAAATCGGAACTTTTAGAAGTCGGCTCCGCCGAGGGACGTCACTCTGGTGGCTAAGCGGGGGGTTGGAACCCTCCGGGACAGTGTGGTCTCAGGACCCTTGGGGTCACAGAAAGACCGGGGGTGCCTGAGTGTGGCAGAACTCCCAGGTATCAGAGCAGGGAAGCCGGCTGCAGAGGCGGAGCCCAGGCGCGGGCTCTCAGCTCGGGGTTGCCATAAACCGTGATCCGCGGCACAGTCGGGCCACTGCTCCTCCAGCAGGGACCCACCAAGCGGCAGATCCGGGGAGACTCACCTTCCTCCCCCAGGAGGAGCCGCGCGGGAGTGCACCGCAGGGATCTGCTGGGTTTGGAGACCCCACCCGGGGTTGGGTGCCAGAGATAGAAACGCCTGGTCACAGGCTGGGTGAGCACGGAGTGCAGCCAGAGACCTGGGAGACGGGAGTGACTGACGGCTTTTCTCTGGGGGCTCACTGAGGAGTGGGACCCCGAGTTCTTGGCTCCTCCGGGGCAGAGATTGGGAGGCCACCATTTTCACTCTCTGCCTCCAAAGCTGTACGGAAAGCTCACAGGGAACAAAAGCTCCAGAGAGCAAACCCAAGCAGATTACTTAGCCGGGAGGGGGCAAGGGCGGGGCAATTCCGCCTCTGGCAAAGACATTTGGAAACCACGGCAACAGGCCCCTCCCCAGAAGATCAGCGAGAACAGCCAGCCAAGGCCAAGTTTACCGATCAATGAGAACAGCAGAACTCCAGCGCTAGGGGAATACTGCACATAGAATTCATGGCTTTTTTACCATGATTCTTTAGTCTTTCAAAGTTAATTTTTTTTAACTGTCTTTTTTTTTTTTTAATTTTTCTTTTTCCCTTTTTCAACCAACATCTTATCAATCCCTTTTTTAAAAAAAAAAATTTTTATTTTTCATTTTTAGAGTCATATTCTATCCCTTCATAGTAGTTACCCGTATTTTTGGCATATATATATAAGTTGTTCTCTCTTTAAAATTTTGAGATAGTTTCTTCTAACAGATTAAAATACACCCTAAATCTGTAGTATATGGTTTTTTCTACTCCCCTACCTGATCACATTCTCTCCCTTTTTTTTTCTTTTTCTTTTTTTAAATCCTCTTCTTTCTTTTTTCAAACAACTTCTTATCAATTCCTTTTATAAATTTTTTAATAATTTCCATCTTTACAGTCATATTCTATCCCTTCATCATATCAACCCTTATTTTTGTACATATATAAGTTTTTCTTTCTTTAAAATTTTGGGAGGCACTTTCTTCTAAAAGACCAAAATACACCCCAAATCTAGTGTGTGGCACTGATCTATATACCAGCCTGATCATATTTGATCACATTCTGGTTTTTTTTGTTGTTGTTTTGTTTTGTTTGTTTTTGTTTGTTTTTATCTTTATCTTTTTCATTTTCTTTTTTCTCTCTTTCCATTTCTTTTTCCACTGCTTCAGGTCTTTTCTGATTTGTTTAGAGTATATTTTCTGGGGACGTTGTTACTCTGCTAGCATTTTGTTCTCTCATTAATCTATTCTCCTCTGGACAAAATGACAAGATGGAAAAAATCACCTCAACAAAAAGAACAAGAGGTAGTACCGACTGCCAGGGACCTACTCAATACGGACATTAATATGATGTCAGATCTAGAGTTCAGAATCATCACTTTAAAGATACTAGCTGGGCTTGAAAAAAATATGGAAGTTATTAGAGAAACCCTTTCTGGAGAAATAAAAGAACTAAAATCTAACCAAGTAGAAATCAAAAAGTCTATTAATGAGGTGCAATAAAAAATGGGGGTGCTAACTGCTAGGATAAATGAGGCAGAAGAGAGAATCAGTAATATAGAAGACCAAATGATGGAAAATAAAGAAGCTGAGAAAAAGAGAGATAAACAACTACTGGATCACGAGGGCAGAATTCGAGAGATAAGCGATACCATAAGACGAAACAACATTAGAATAATTGGGATCCCAGAAGAAGAAGAAAGAGAGAGAGGGACAGAAGGTATAATGGAGCAAATTATAGCAGAGAACTTCCCTAATTTGGGGAAGAAAACAGGAATCAAAATCCAGGAAGCACAGAGAACTCCTCTCAAAATCAATAAAAATAGGTCAACACCCCGACATCTAATAGTAAAACTTACGAGTCTCATAGACAAAGAGAAAATCCTGAAAGCAGCTCGGGAGAAGAGATATGTAACCTACAAGGATAGAAACATTAGATTGGCAACAGACCTATCCACAGAGACCTGGCAGGCCAGAAAGGACTGGCAGGATATATTCAGAGCACTAAGTGAGAAAAATATGCAGCCAAGAATACTCTATCCAGCTAGGCTGTCATTGAAAATTGAAGGAGAGATAAAAACCTTCCAGGACAAACAAAACCTAAAGGAATTTGCAAACACAAAACCAGCCCTACAAGAAATCTTGAAAGGGGTCCTCTAAGCAAAGAGAGAGCCTAAAAGCAACATAGACCAGAAAGGAACACAGACAATATACGGTAACAGTCACCTTACAGGCAATACAATGGCACTAAATTCCTATCTTTCAATAGTTACCCTGAATGTAAATGGGCTAAATGCCCCAATCAAAAGACACAGGCTATCAGACTGGATTAAAAAACAAGACCCATCGATATGCTGTCTGCAAGAGACTCGTTTTAGACCCAAAGACACCCCCAGATTGAAAGTGAGGGGGTGGAAAACCATTTACCATGCTAATGGACACCAAAAGAAAGCTGGGGTGGCAATCCTTATATCAGACAAATTAGATTTTAAACCAAAGACTGTAATAAGAGATGAGGAAGGACACTATATCCTACTTAAAGCTTTGGTCTATCCAACAAGAAGATCTAACAATTGTAAATATCTATGCCCCTAACATGGGAGCAGCCAATTATATAAGGCAATTAATAACAAAAGCAAAGAAACACATCGACAACAATACAATAATAGTGGGGGACTTTAACACCCCCCTCACTGAAATGGACAGATCGTCTAAGCAAAAGATCAACAAGGAAATAAAGACCTTAAATGACACACTGGACCAAATGGACTTCACAGACATATTCAGAACATTCCATTCCAAAGCAACAGAATACGCATTCTTCTCTAGTCCCCATGGAACATTCTCCAGAATCGATCACATCCTAGGTCATAAATCAGGTCTCAGCCGGTACCAAAAGATTGGGATCATTCCCTGCCTATTTTCAGACCACAGTGCTTTGAAACTAGAACTCAATCACGAGAGGAAAGTCAGAAAGAACTCAGATACATGGAGGCTAAAGAGCATCCTACTGAAGAATGAATGGGTCAACCAGGAAATTAAAGAAGAATTAAAAAAATACATGGAAACCAATGAAAATGAAAACACAACTATTCAAAATCTTTGGGATGCAGCAAAGGCAGTCCTAAGAGGAAAGTATATAGCAATACAAGCCTTTCTCAAGAAACAAGAAAGGTCTCAAGTACACAACCTAACCCTACACCTAAAGGAGCTGGAAAAAGAACAGCAAATAAAGCCTAAACCCAGCAGGAGAAGAGAAATAATAAAGATCAGAGCAGAAATCAATGAAATAGAAACTAAAAGAACAGTAGAACAGATCAACAAAACTAGGAGCTGGTTCTTTGAAAGAATTAACAAGATTGATAACCCCCTGGCCAGACTTATCAAAAAGAAAAGAGAAATGACCCAAATCAACAAAATCATGAATGAAAGAGGAGAGATCACAACCAACACCAAAGAAATACAAACAATTATAAGAACATATTATGAGCAACTCTATGCCAGCAAATTAGATAACCTGGGAGAAATGGATACATTCCTAGAGATGTATCAACTACCAAAACTGAACCAGGAAGAAATAGAAAACCTGAACAGACCTATAACCACTAAGGAAATTGAAACAGTCATAAAAAATCTCCCAAAAAACAAAAGCCCAGGGCCAGATGGCTTCCCAGGGGAATTCTACCAGACATTTCAAGAAGAATTAATACCTATTCTTCTGAAACTCTTCCAAAAAATAGAAATGGAAGGAAAACTTCCAAACTCATTTTATGAGGCCAGCATTACCTTGATCTCCAAACCAGACAAAGACCCCATCAAAAAGGAGAATTACAGACCAATATCCCCGATGAACATGGATGCAAAAATTCTCACCAAAATACTAGCCAATAGGATCCAACAGTACATTAAAAGGCTTATTCACCACAACCAAGTGGGATTTATCCCTGGGCTGCAAGGTTGGTTCAACATCTGCAAATCAATCAATGTGATACAATACATTAACAAAAGAAAGAACAAGAATCATATGATCCTCTCAATAGATGCAGAAAAAGCTTTTGACAAGGTACAGCATCCTTTCTTGATCAAAACTCTTCAGAGTATAGGCATAGAGGGTACATACCTCAATATCATAAAAGCCATCTATGAAAAACCTACAGCGAATATCATTCTCAATGGGGAAAAACTGAGAGCTTTCCCCCTAAGGTCAGGAATGCGGCAGGGATGTCCACTATCACCACTGCTATTCAACATAGTATTGAAAGTCCTAGCCACAGCAATCAGACAACAAAAAGAAATCAAAGGCATCCAAATTGGCAAAGAAGAAGTCAAAGTCTCACTCTTTGCAGATGATATGATACTTTATGTGGGAAACCCCAAAGACTCCACCCCAAAACTGCTAGAACTCATACAGGAATTCAGTCAAGTGGCAGGATATAAAATCAATGCACAGAAATCAGTGGCATTCCTATACACCAACAACAAGACTGAAGAAAGAGAAATTAAGGAGTCGATCCCATTTACAATGGCACCCAAAACCATAAGATACCTAGGAATAAATCTAACCAAAGAGACAAAGGATCTGTACTCAGAAAACTATAAAATACTCATGAAAGAAATTGAGGAAGACACAAAGAAATGGAAAAACGTTCCATGCTCATGGATTGGAAGAACAAATATGCTGAAGATGTCAATGCTACCTAATGCAATCTACACATTCAATGCAATCCCCATCAAAATACCATCCACTTTTTTCAAAAAATGCAACAAATAATCCTAAAATTTGTATGGAACCAGAAAAGACCCCGCATAGCCAGAGGAATGTTGAAAAAGAAAAGCAAAGCTGGCGGCATCACAATTCCAGACTTCCAGCTCTATTACAAAGCTGTCATCATCAAGACAATATGGTACTGGCACAAAAACAGACACATAGATCAATGGAATAGAATAGAGAGCCCAGAAATGGACCCTCAACTCTATGGTCAACTCATCTTCGACAAAGCAGGAAAGAATGTCCAATGGAAAAAAGACAGTCTCTTCAACAAATGGTGTTGGGGAAATTGGACAGCCACATGCAGAAGAATGAAACTGGACCATTTCCTTACACCACACACAAAAATAGACTCCAAATGGTTGAAAGACCTCAATGTGAGACAGGAGTCCATCAAAATCCTAAAGGAGAACACAGGCAGCAACCTCTTTGACCTCAGCCGAAGCAGCTTCTTCCTAGAAACATCACCAAAGGCAAGGGAAGCAAGGGCAAAAATGAACTATTGGGACTTCATCAAGATAAAAAGCTTTTGCAAAGCAAAGGAAACAGTCAACAAAACCAAAAGACAACTGACAGAATGGGAGAAGATATTTGCAAATGACATATCAGATAAAGGGCTAGTATCCAAAATCTATAAAGAACTCATCAAACTCAACACCCAAAGAACAAAGAATCCAATCAAGAAATGGGCAGAAGACATGAACAGACATTTTTCCAAAGAAGACATCCAAATGGCCAACAACACATGAAAAAGTGCTCAATATCGCTCAGCATCAGGGAAATCCAAATCAAAACCTCAATGAGATACCGTAACCTCACACCAGTCAGAATGGCTAAAATTAACAAGTCAGAAAATGACAGATGTTGGTGGGGATGCAGAGAAAGGGGAACCCTCCTACACTGTTGGTGGGAACGCAAGCTTGTGCAGGCACTCTGGAAAACAGTATGGACGTTCCTCAAAAAGTTGAAAATAGAGCTACAATATGATCCAGCAATTGCACTACTGGGTATTTACCCCAAAGATACAAAAGTAGGGATCCGAAAGGGTACGTGCACCCCGATGTTTATAGCAGCAATGTCCAGAATAGCCAAACTGTGGAAAGAGCCAAGATGTCCATCGACAGATGAATGGATAAAGAAGATGTGGTATATATATATATATATACGATGGAATATTATGCAGCCATCAAAAGGAATGAGATCTTGCCATTTGCAACGACATGGATGGAACTGGAGGGTATTATGTTGAGCGAAATAAGTCAAACAGAGAAAGACATGTATCATATGATCTCACTGATATGAGGAATTCTTAATCTCAGGAAACAAACTGAGGGTTGCTGGAGTGGGGGGTGGGGTGGGAGGGATGGGGTGACTGGGTGATAGACACTGGGGAGGGTATGTGCTCTGGTAAGCGCTGTGAATTGTGCAAGACTGTTGAATCTCAGATCTGTACCTCTGAAACAAATAATGCTATATATGTTAAGAAAAAAAAAAAAGAAGAAGAAGGTAGCAGGAGGGGAAGAATGAAGCGGGGGAAATCGGAGGGGGAGACGAACCATGAGAGACGATGGACTCTGAAAAACAAACTGAGGGTTCTAGAGGGGAGGGGGGTGGGAGGATGGGTTAGCCTGGTGATGGGTATTGAGGAGGCACATTCTGCATGGAGCACTGGGTGTTATGCACAAACAATGAATCATGGAACACTACATCTAAAACTAATGATGTAATGTATGGGGATTAACATAAGAATAAAAAAAAAAAAGAAATAATAAGAACCAGAAATTAGCATGGTGGATGGCAGCGTAATGCTGAAGGTTAATCACAGGCTCAGAAAAATTTCTCCTATTTTCGCAACTCTTTCAACCTTCTAGAAAGAAAATAGATACAATTTAACAGCCACCAGACAAGCATGACACTGCACCTATTGAGGGACAGATAGGCTGTCTTTGCTTGTGGTCTTGAAAATTTTGTGTGGTTCTTTTCCTTAGTTCATGTCCTAAGTGCTATCATTCTGGATACTACTACTTTTTCTTCCTGAAACAACCTTATGAGGCAACTATCATTACCCGCATTTTAGAGGCAAAGAAACTGAGGCACAAAGAAGGACATAACTTGCCAAGGTCACATGGCTCGTAAATAGCAGAGTGGGGGCTTAAACCTATGGTTTCTGAGCCTAGAATCTAAATGCAGAGCTGCATTGGGTGTAGCTTTAAGGTCCAGGATACGTCCTTTGACCTTGAGGGGCCGGTGGCTTCTCCCTATATACCAGAGACCCTTACTGCTGCAGGGCTTTCAAGGTGACCTAAGGTTTTGATATCACTCATAATGCTCTTAGGTAATGTGGTCGGGCCACAGGGTCAAAAAAAATTGATCACAGTATGGTGTCATCACAAAATCCAAACAGCTTGTGATCACAGCATTAGGGTTTGAAGGTGAAGACAAGGTTTGGGGAATATATGGCCACCCGTAAGGGTCTCTGCTGGCTAAAGGAGAACTTTCAGCCTGCCCACAAGGCTCTCAATAAGCAGGAGACATTTAGACTAAGCTCAGACAACTTTTACCTTTGTTTCTAGATTCCTTCTGCATCCAGAGTCTTTTCTCATCCATACCCACCCCCCCACTGTCAGCTTCTTTCTGCCTTCTCTTAGAAGGGAGGATGGCACAGTGGTTAACAGCAGAGGCTTTGGAGACACCTAGATTGGATCTGAATCTTGCCGTGTTATCTGGGGCATGTTACTTAACCATGTTCAGTCTCAGTTCCTACATCTGGAAAATGGGAGAAGTAATCATACCTTCCTCATACAGTTGTGCAATTAAAATTTGCCGGCGTCCAAAGACACGCATAGGAACGTTCACAGCAGCTTTATTTATCGTAAAGCTGGAACAGCTGGGAACGGCCCAGATGCCCAGCACGAGCATAAAGATGTTCTGATCTCTTTGTACAGCAGACCATTGCTCCACAACAAGAGAAAACAGCTGCTGTTATACTCGGCATGGATGAGTGTCACAGGTGTTATGTTGGGTGAAGCTCTAGAACAGGTGAACCTCATATACAGTGATAGAAACATGAGAGTGGCTGCCTGTAGGAGAGCACTGACTTGAAAGGGTAGGAGGGAGCCTTCTAGTTTGGGGTCTGTATTTATATTCACTCTGGGTGGTGATCGCATGGCTGTGTACATGTGGACGCTTTCACTGAGTTCTACACTTCGGATGTATGCACTTGACTGTATGAAAATTATATCTCAAAAAGAAAAAAACATATATTTAGCATAATACCCATTGTAAAGAGGACCCTCAGAAAACATTCTTTCCTGCCCCCATGTTTTTGTGAACCTCACTTTTTGTGAGATGAGCCATTTCAGCACGAGAAGACTGACAGATATAATTTGTTTCCTGGGAGGTTACGTTCCAAGACTAGCTGGGTCCTCACTGTCCAGACAAGGGCTGCTTGAAACCCTTTTTCCTCGGGTGGATCTTTTTCTTCCCTGCCCTCTCTCATCCTCTCCTCGGTTAATGCCCATCTCTTACAGGCTATGCGGTGACGGCCGGCTCCTTCTCTCGCCCGTCCACCACCGATGTGGTAGGAGGTGCCCCCCAGGACGAAGGCATCGGGAAGGTGAGGAGAAAAGTCTGTGGAGTAGCACGGGGTCAGACACCAAGGGCGGGTGTGCTGCCCCTGGTGTAGCGGTTGGTCATTGATTTGATCTGAACATTCTCCTGGGTGGCTGGTGGGTAAATGATGAAGTAATGAGGAGTCTCCCGTCACCCTCCTTCCAACCACTTTTGAGAGCGTACTTTAAAGCGTAATCAGAGAGTGAGTGCTACTCCCAGACCTCTCCATTCTCTGCACGTTCTCTGTGTTCAGCAGCTGACTCTGTGTGAGACTGTAAAGACTGACCCTTGGCATCATGGCATCCTCCAAAGGAATGGTGTCCGGCACTATCCAGCTTTAAATTCTCCACTCTGCCAAGCCCTTCCCAATTTTGACTTGGACTTAATAGAGCCAGGTCTAGTCCCAGGTATCTTTAGGACTTTATTTATTTATCTTGGGGCCTACAGTTTCATATTTACTTCCCCAGTGTTTTAGAGTCAAGACTGGTTCAGTCCAGTGGCTGAACTAGGGATATGTAGGTCAGTTTTCCTAAAGGATCTGCCCAGAGTATAGAAAATACCCCATGGATCTAGGGCTTTCTGGTCCCTCTAGGAATTGTGGCCTCTATGGGGCCGAGAGTATGAAGAACTGTGCTTGCTGATTCCTTAGCTCCAGGGTATGGGAAATCTAGATTGGGTAGGTCTGCTTGAGTCAGGAACCTGCATTTTTAACTCCATAGGTTCTCTGATAGAAAACTCTGAACAAGGGAATGATCTCTGGACCCGAGCCCATGGGGTGGACCTTGGATAGAGTATGGCCATATCTCCAGGGGCTCAGCGAAGTGGGGTCTGAATTTTAGAGAGGCCTAGATGAGCCAAAACCAGTGTTCATTGGAGCCTTGAGCCAGCATGTCAGTGGACTGGACTTGACTGGTACATCATGAAGGTCATTTCCTTGGATCCTCCTGGGCAGGAGTTAGTACTCTCAACTCTCGTTTCTGGAATCTGTGCCTCCCTCCCTGCTAACGCTGGTGCGAGGGAGAAAGGATCTCGAGGAATGAAACCAGATAAAAATGCAGGGCACTGAGCCAGGGGAGGCATGCAGATGAACTCTGATAACGTTAGGAAAGAGGTGGGTCCTTCAGGGTCACATGAATTCCTCTACATGGTAGAGGGAAGAAGCACCGAGAGCTGTCCCCACGCTGATAATGTCATCCAGGAAAGAAGCTGCGTGCGTGTGACCAGGCTTCTCTGTAGCGTTGGTAACAGCGCCTGCCTCCCAGCTCACAGCCGTGCAGATGCCTCAGTGCTTCCTTTTCTCACCAGCTACACAAACTTTGATCTGATTGCATTGTGTTCTCTGCAGATGCTTGCGATAATCTTAAGACAGCCAGTTCTTAGGATGAGAACAGTATTTATAACTGATAGAACCAGACAGAGAATCCTGGATTCAGCTAACCACAAAGAACCTGAAAATGCTTCTTTCAGTTGGATCATGTGAGAGGTGCTGGGGAAACTCGTCGTAGTTGACAAAGTTGCCGACTCTCCCATTCCCGGGGACCCTAGACTAGACCTCTGGCCTGAAGGATTATTCTTTTCTGGTGTCAGGGCACAAACACATTCTCACTAGGGTGGCGGCTTTTTACCCCACAGGAGGGTTCCCTACCCTGGTTCTCATGGGACGCTATTCCTATAAGATGCAACTTGGAAAAGAACTCCCGTAGTCCTGCCATTTGGGAAGTTCTACATCAGTGATCCTCTTTGTGGTAGAGATGCGTGGTGCCTCAGGATTGAAGGACACTCATTTTTGCAGAGTTGGTAAAGTGCAGGGAACCTCATCAGCCAGCTTAAGTACACCTGCCATGTGCCTGATTGGCCTTAATTTAAGTAGGACTCTCAGGAGGATGCTGGTTAATATCTTTGGTCATGGCTTCTATCTTAACTAGATTTTTTTTTTTTCCTTCCATAGGTTTATATTTTTAGAGCTGATCGAAGATCAGGCACCTTAATTAAGATTTTTCAGGCATCAGGTAAAAAGGTGAGATTCTGGGTACTGGTGTCTTTTTGCTTGTGAGATGTCATCCTGTGGGAATCAGTTCACTTTTTAGAAAATCAGTGTAGAGGCCCTACTTATGCCCTAAGTTTGTATGGCGGCCCTGCATGCAGTTGCCTTAACCTCCCCAGCATTGTGTGTAACCTATGGATTGTGGAATTCATGCTCATTGTAGGACACAGGTAGCAAGATGAGTTTGGACACAACCAAGTTACATCACAGAGTTCAAAAAGGATTTCCATACTTCAGATAGTCATCGGAATTACAACTTGCTGTGTGTCTGCCTTTTTTTACCTCTCTGACCTTCCATCTGCCTTTCTCTTATACCTACACATCAACACCCCAGAGAGATCAGACACAGTTAAGTATGGTAGCAAACCCATGACATCTAACTGAGTAGGCATGCAGGCAAATGGCTCTCACTCTCCCTGCGTCTCTGGCCCAGCGCTGCCCCTCCTCCTGTTATCCTGAGCCCCCCATTCAAGAACCTTGAAATAGAAATAGCTTGGGATGGCTGCCTTGGAATTAGTCCCGGCCAAGGTTTATCTGCATGCATTGTCTTGTCTTTGTCCTGGCCCTAATGCTCTCTCTGTTTCCATTAGGCTGCGCCATAGTCTGAGATGAAGGTAGGTAGAGAGTCCCTGGATTAATAAGCCATGTTTTTCATGGGCTTGTTAGTCCTGCACACCTTAGCATGGCTCAGACCAGCAGGATCGTTTAGGGAGATTGGTTGCTCTCTGGGGACACACATTTAGGCTGGGAGGCCAGGGGTAATTTGGAGGCTTGCCTTGGTGTGGAGGCCTTAGTGAGCTCTGGGAAGAAGCACAGGATTCTGGGACTTGGGAGGGAGATTCCAGGAGATGGGAGAATGTGGAAGGTGGTTTTACTTACCATCACCCTAAGAAAAGGGGAGAAAACAGTTGTTTTCTTTGTGGGTAGGCCACGTGCCCCAGCCCAGTTCAGGTCCTGCCGGGGGTTAGACCTGCTCTACAAAAGCCTGGCACCATTACACACTGTTCTGATGGTGCATATTCTCATTTCACCAAATCCTACTCACAAGTAGAATTGTTTTTTTCAATTTTAACGACCTTAATGTGTGTACTTAGTAGAGAATTGTCATAATCTTTTCAATAAAAAAAATGTATCACCAAATGAGTTTTGCAAAGTTTTCCCTGAGAACAGCTCTGCATTCCCCTGGGAACTGCACTGGCCTGTGTTATTTTAACATTTCCAAAACCCCAAAGCAGCCACACTGGAAAAGGACTGTGAGCAATTCTACAAAAAAGGTTTTCCAAGCACCCCTGACAGACAAGAAATAACACAGCACCATTTGTGATAGAGCCCTAGAGCAAGGAGGGTGTGAATGCCCTTAAGCCTAACATTTTAGGTCTTTCTTACAAAAAAATAATAAACGGGTGAGTGTGTCTACTCTGGGAAACCCAGACCCCTACCCCCTCCCCTTCAAACATACCTGGGTTTGACAGCACAAAATGAAAGGAGTCTCCCCCACCCCCCCGACCCAGCTTTATTGAGATATAATTGACATATAGCATTGGGTGAGCTTAAGGTGTTCAATGTGATGATTTGGTCCATGCATATATGGTGAACTCACATCCATCACCTCATGTAACTACTGTTTAAAGACTCTGAAGTGATGTGTGGAGAAGGAGCACACCTGTCACCCAGTTTTCAGAGTTTCTTCATATACATTTCCACCTGTGTGTCTCCTCGCCTGCTGCCTTTGTCTGCCCCCCGCCACCCCCCCGCCCAGCTGCCTGTGCCCAGGGCAGGCCCAGTTAATGCCGGTCAACCTGGCGAAATTAACAGCCTATAATTGTGCCCCCCTCCTTCTCAAAAACCTCCCAGGGCAGATGACAACTTACACAGCCACCCATCTGTGACAGGTTGCAGTCAGGTTTGGGGCAACAGATGTAAGAGGGGGGCGCCTGGGTGGCTCAGATGGTTAAGCATCTGCCTTTGGCTCAGGCCATGATCTGCAGGTCCTGGGCTCAAGCCCTTTGTCGGGCTCCCAGCTTGGCAGGGAGTCTGCTTCTTTCTCTCCCTCTGCCGCTCCCCCTGCTTCCTTGCTTGTGCTCTCTCGGTCTCTCTCTTTCAAATGAATAAAATCTTAAAAAAAAAAGAGTGGGTGGAGGGAGAAGTAAACATTTGAGAAGCCACCTGTGCACACTTCCTGAGGATTTCACGACGTGGAGTCCCAGGGCAGACTGGCTTGCGTATCTGCTTGAATGTCCTTGTGAGGTGTTGGGGCTCCCCGCGAGGGGACTGGAGGGCCAGGTGTTTCACCCACCAGCTCTGTGACCATGCCACGTCCTCACTTTGCACCATCCTAGCTAGAGTCATTCCTTCCTTGTGTCACTCACTCTTGCCCTCCTGTGTCTCTGGCAGAGCTCTGATTTTAAAAAAGACCATTACTCTCTGTATACATCTTATTCTGCTTTTTGCAAGAAGAAATGGGAAATTCTAGCCTCTCTGACTTCTGCATTATTTCAAAGGGAAAGGACATGACCCCAGGCTTTCAAAGGATGCCTGTAGCTTTACCCCCGTGTCTGGAGCCACACACATAGGGGAGGGTTCTGACTCAGTCGACCACTGGTCCACTTCTGCTTTTGTTTGGCCAGAATTTGTTCGGGTAGTCCTGTCTCCTGGCCTTACCATAAGAAAAACAAAACAACAAAACCCCAAAGTTCCAGTTTTTAGTGGTTGACATCCTTCATATAGTACATCTAAGAAATCATCAATATGTGCACAATCCAGATGTTAATATAGTCACAGGTCCCTGCATGTCCAGGCTGATGGGAGAACTCTGATCAAGGAACACCGCCCCCCCGACCCCCGCACACACAAAGCATGTCATTGCCACATATAGGAGTTTTATTGCGTTAATAGGGTATCTGAAGTGTTTGTATGTCAAAACTTAGATAGGAAACTTGACGTTCAGGGATTTCTGATTGAACACCAATGAAGATGCCAAGTTAAATAGCCCATTGGGCTAAAACAAATAGTTCCCCTGGGGCTCAGCCAGAGAGAACAGCCAGCAACTTTGGTCCTCGGGGCCTTGTGTGGGTCTCACCAGCTTGTTTGTTTGTTTGTTTTACTAAAGTCCAGATAGATCGGCAAGGCCACTGAGTTAGTGACTGGCAACTTGGTCTCTGCTGTGAATCCAAGCGTTGCCTACACCCTTCTCCTTTGGGAATGGGTGTTGGCAGGGCGGGGTGGGTTGAGCACAAGTAGCGTGGGACTGGGGAGGGGCTCCTGTCCCCGGGTTCACTGCAGGAAATGGACCGGAGTGCCCTCCACTGCTCTCACACTCCCTGGGGCAGCTGCCAGCAAACTCCAGCTCCGAAAGAAAACGCTTGTTCCCATCAGCAGAACCACAACCCTTTTATCTGAAAACATTTATTTTAAAAGAATGGTCTTTTTTTTTTTTTTTCTTTCCAACAGAGGTTGCAAACTGGCAGCCTTTGGGAAGGATGCAGCCCATAAAACTTTTTGTTTGGCCTGCCCACTATGTTTGTTTCTTCTTTTTTATTATGAATGAGTTGCCCTGCATTTTAGAAAGAGGCACCTCAAATAAAATTTTAGAATTTTGGCTTCTCTTGAAAAATGGGAAGGTTGATCTTCTCTGGGTCAGCCTCCCTCATGGCAGCAGTTGACTGCCGCTGGGTAGGAGCGGCTCTGGTAGCTGGCTGTGTGGGCCCCAGTTTGCCACAGGCCCTACCACTCTCTATTGCCTGTTAGACACTGAAGCCAGGCGTCACTTACCACCTGTGAGCATACTTGCAGTGTTACTTGTTTTTTCTTATACCTCTTCTATCCCCTGCCTGGATCCCATTGCCATTTGGGTTTGAGACCTCTGGTTTACGATAATAGGCATTGGATTAAGCTCTGATTCAAGAAGAGCCAGTGGAACCTGGCTGTGCTCCCTTATCCATTACATGGTCTTAGGAGCTGTACCTTCTCCTGTCACTTGAGTTCAGGCCTTTCTGGTTGGCTTTAGCTCTGCGCAGGCCCGGGAGAGGGTAATCTATTTCCCCATGTAGCATTTCTTTTCATGCTTGCCTTGTATTATGAAATTTCATATTCCTACTTGGTTAGCCCTGTCAAATGTCTGTTATAGGAGGCTCTTTTACTATGGTTGTAACCTGTTTTGTAACCCCAGCTTGCATTTTTAAAAACCGTACCTTATTCTCCTGGAATTGGTCCACTTGTTTTCCCCTTGGTAGGGCTCCAAGGAGGGAGACTCTGAGCCGGTTAGCTTCGGTCTCACGTGGACGGGGGCCCAGCATCGTTGCTGGGAGCCAGGGAAGTCAGGCATTTCACCACTGGCCCAGGCATTCTGGCTTATGGGGCAGCACAGCCATCACAACCTCTGAGGGGTTTGGGGGCAAGAGTTTCTAAAGCAGTGGGCTAGAGGAAAGCGAGGGCCTCCTGTGTGAGGGCAGACACTGAACGCTTTGTTGCAACTCGACTTGGTTGCAGATGGGCTCTTACTTCGGCTCCTCCTTATGTGCAGTTGACCTGAATGCGGACGGCCTCTCTGACCTGCTTGTGGGGGCCCCCATGTTCTCTGAGATCAGGGATGAGGGGCAGGTCACCGTCTACATCAACAGAGGAAATGTGAGTACACTGCTGGGCACCAGGTGGATGGGTGTGGGAGAGGGACATCTGTCCAGCGAGGAGTGACCGAGCACACTGCTGGGCCGTGCGCTGGGCCCCATGACCCAGAGGAGGTGAAAAGACTTGCTTCCTACCTTCAGAAACCTCAATATTCCATTAATGGAAAGCCGGACACAGTGTTATCACTGCAGACATATAGGGATTGAGAAAAATCGTAATGTGTTTGATTTTGAGTGTTTATTCTGTACCTGAAACTATTCCGCCTGTTTTTTATAAATGATTTCCATGTAATGTGCACAGAGTATCAGGGGTCTCCATTTTTCAGATAAAAAACGAGGCCCGCGGCACACAGCTAGCAGCAGTGGGCTAGAATTTGAACCAGGCCAGCTGGCTCCCTGGAAGTATGTGCACACGAGCCCAGGGCAGCCGAGCAGCCTCCTAGAGGGCACAGTGGCTGGGGAGAATCTTGAAGGACCAGGAGCTAGGCAGACAGGCAGGGGTGGGCTAGCAGCTGGGCAGGCGGGTTGAGGCCTGGGGCAGCAGGACCACTTAGTTCTGGGGGTTGGGTGGGGGCCAGTGCAGTGGCCAAGGGCTGTGATCACGATGTCCCTTACCCTGCAGAACCATGGAAGGGGTGTGATGGCATCAGAAAGATGCTTCTGCCTCTCTGCAGCCGAGTAGAGGGCTGGGGGGGACAGGGATGGGAGCAATGCATCAGTGAGGCGAGAAACCGATGAGAAAACACAATCTTTTCAGCATCTAGAATTAAGGATGTCCAACAAGAGAGTTAAATGCATCAATTTTGTCACTGAACATAAGAAAATGCTTACAAGGTAATCAGTGAAAAGCAGGATAAAAACTGCCTATACAAAGAACCTTTAAAAATATACAAAATACGTAGAGAATGTTCATAACAGATCTTTGTGGGTGGAAAGGCTGGGTAGATTTTTAGTTTTATCTTTATCCAAAGAGCAAGAATGTAATACTTTCTAATTTAAAAAAAAAAAAAGTGTACTTTTAAGCAGTGACAAAGATGCTAGTTATCCTAGTTGGATAACTCATTCAATTGGAGGGGGCAGTGGTGTTTAACTATAGGTGGGCAGATGTCACAAAGAAAGGAAGCCATTTGAAGAGAAGTCAGGGAATGTTAGAGCCTTGGGCTTTCTTGGATGCTTGCAAACTCTTTGAGAAAGTGGATCTAAAACCTGGGAACGAACGTACTTCCTGGGACCTGTTGCAGTGATGCCTGGCACTTGCATCCCCATTGAAATTCCAGGAAGAGGGCCAGGCAGGTGTGGGGAGAAATGAGGTAGTCATATGGAGATGAGAACAGCTACATTCCGTGGCCACTGGCTACTATATTTGTAGGAGAATGAAACATTCGTGTAGGTATGAACTTGTCAGGTAGTAAGGAGACCAGTGCAATAGCTCGACAGTGTGTCTAAATCAGGGTGTGGAATCTTGGAGCAGGAGAATTCCCCCAGACACATTGTGCCCACACACTCCAACCTCCAACCAATGTATCTTAATGCCATGTGGCTACCCTGAGTACCTGGACATTATATCTTTTGGACCTCACCCTGTCTGGTTGATGATGATGAAGTGGTGCAGAGGAGTGGAAACATGGTGACTTTGGAGATAGATGGACCTGGACCTTGTTTTTTTTCCACTTACTAGCCTGTGTGATGTGGACAAATAGCTTAAAATTAGTGGCTCAGTTTCCTCATCTATAAAATGGGGAGAATCATAAGGTCCAATCTAAACCCAGACACTCCCTGGGATGGCTTGTGGGTGTGCAGTGGGTCCAGAGTACCTCTACACTGGGGCAGGTTTTGACATTCTTATGCCTCAAAATCTTAGATTGTATTTTAATACTCTGATACTGACATGTCAGTGATTTGGGGTAGAATGGGTATCCTCAGATGGCTTTTACTTCCACCATACACCATTGACCCCTTCCCTCTGTTGGGTGGTGTTTGCTCAAGAAATCCAAATCTGAGCCCCACGATAATGGGCACAGGTGGTGTGTGTCCCCACCCCTTCCCTGGCCAAGAACGCTGGTGTTGGGTTTTCTGAACCATGACTCTGTCAAGATTACTGATCACATGCACCTTGCAAAGCAGCTTTATAAACTTGTGTTAAATGGGACAGGAAAGAAAAAGTAGAAATATGCATGCCCACATAAAACAGCTTTGGGGAACAAAAGGTAAGGGCAGCTAAGAGGATTTTGTGGCGACAGGTATGTAGGTGGGTAGGTTTGTGGAGTGTCAGGACAAGGGAGAGGTGGAGTCATTGGCCAACCTGAGAATCCTCTTCCCTCTAAAAGGCATCTCAGGCTGTGGGAGACCCTCCTGCTGCACAGGTGAAAGGGACTTATTTTGCCACCAGGAGAGAGAAGCTTGGGTGCCCGTGATTCTGCCCAGGTGTTTCCTGTCCATGGGTGTGCTCCCGGGGTGGCATTCGGAGCTTTGATTTTATTGGGGGTTGTTTTGGTTCTGGTTTTGTTTTGTTTTCCATTTTTTCCTCCATCCTGTTTCCCAGGGAGCCCTTGAGGAGCAGCTGGCCCTGAGTGGTGATGGCGCCTACAACGCACACTTTGGGGAGAGCATTGCCAGCCTGGGCGACCTTGATGATGACGGGTTCCCAGGTCAGTGAGCTCGCACCGCCCTCTGGCTTCGCCCTGGCATGAGGTGCTCCTGGATTTGCCTCCTGCTTGGAAGGCCCCTGCAGGGAGGGGTGCCTTAGAGAAGATGTTCTCTGTGCAGACACTCAGGGCTGGGCTCTGAGCCCACTGCGCTTCTGCTTCCACGTGGTACCTTCTCAGCAGTCCCGAGGTCATGGCTACCATGTGAGGGAACCTAGGGCTGGGCCACTGGGGCTTCTTGTTGCAGATGTGTTTGAACGGGCTTCCTCGTGTCTGAGCCTCTAAGGTTCTACCACGTGGTTAGTACAATGAGTGAGGAGGGACTTAGTCTCAGCCCCGAGAAGGACAGCATGGGGATGGACTTGAATATGCCCCTGCTGAGAGGGTAGGGCTGTGTGTACCTGATGCCAAGTTCTGTCTGGACTGCAGATTCCTTCCCAGTCTCTTGGCTCCTCGCTCTGGTCTGTTCAGTGCCCCCTCCACTTACTGTATACGCAGCAGACGGACATCAGGACCTGTGAGAGCCACATCACTAGGGAGACAGCTGAGGTGGAGGACAGGCTGGGGGGCAGCTCTTGCCTCAGGCCAGACATCCAGGCTCCTTTGAAACCCTCACACGCCTGGCCAGAGAGAATCCTGGCTTGAGGTCGTGTGAGACTGTGCCCCTCACCCTTGACCTCACTTCTGCAA
>NC_058403.1:148717837-148838679 GCF_002201575.2 Neomonachus schauinslandi | reverse complement strand
ACCCATGGACGGCCCGGCCATCATCACCCAGGTGACCAACCCCAAGGAGGACGAGGGCCGCGCGCGGGGCGCCGGCGAGAAAGGTGAGCGGGGGCGCGGGCGGGCGGCCGCGGGCTGGGGGCGGGCGCACTCCCCGCGCGGCTGCCGGAGTTGGGCGCCGCGCGCCTGTCCCGGCCTGGGGGAGGGGTGCGCCCGCGCCGGAGGATGCGTGGGTGTGGGGGTGCGCCCGCGGGCTAGGCTGTGAGCCGGTGGCGGTGACCCTGAGGGGCTGCTAGTTTGGGTTTGCGCTCCGCCGACCGAGAAGTTGTGAGCGTGTGTGTGTGTGTGTGTTGCTGGCAGTCTGTGAGTGCGTGTGCCCTGGTAGGTTTTGTGTGTGCATGAGACTGAGAGGTGGTAAGGGGGTGTGCACCTACCAGAGAGGTGCTGAGTATGCTGTGCACCTGACAGGTTGTGAGTGTGTATATGTGCCTGGCGGATTCTGAGTGTGCACTTACGTGTGTGTGTGCGCACATACCAACTGAGATTGTAAGGGTGTGTATGCACCTACCAGAGAGGTTGTGAGTGCAGGTTTTCCTGCCAGGCCACGAGTTTTTGTACGTACCTTATGTAGAGGTTTTGTGTGTAGCTGACTAAGGTTGTGGAGTGGGTGTGTGTGTGTCTGCATGAGCGTGAGCCTGCAGAAGGCTTATATGTGTGTTCCGTCCTGACGGAGTTGGTGTGTGTGCGCAGTGTGTGCTGGCAGGTTGACTGCGTTGTGTCCGTGGACGGCAAGGGTGTGTGTGTTTGTGCACTCATACAGGGAGGCTGTGCGCCTGCTTGTGTCGCAGGTATGCACCACTGAGGCTGTGTGCCTGGCTGTTTTAGCTGGTGGTGCAAGTGCTGGGGGAAGGAGGGGGATGGGCAGTGCCTAAGCCGTCCCCCCTTTCTCCGACTGTGCAGTCTCAGTGACACCAGCCTGTTGGGAGTGCCAGTAAGGTCTGGTTCTCCCTGGGCCCTTTTAGGACCTGCCTCTAACGAGCACTCAGAGAGCCCTTAGGGTGCCAGGTGTGTCCCTTCCCTCTATGCTGCAATGCCTGGTTTTATTTTAGCACGTTGGACCCCAACACCGTCTTCTCTTTCCTTCTGGTTCTTCTTTATGTCTCTGCCCCTCTCTGAGACTCGGTGTCCCCTTTTCTCATATGCCCTGCTTACTGTCCCTCTAGTGAGTTGTCCTGAGGTTGTGAAGGGCCGAGGAATCTGGCTTGGTCTGTTCTGGTGACTAAAGCCCTGCCTCCCTCTCTTCCTGCTGTGTGCCCCCAAAACACCTGGATTGATGTCAGGAGCAGCCCACCAGGACACCCTCCCCTCACCCAGCCTTCCCTGCTCATGGCCAACTTTGGGAAAGAATTAGTTTTCTTTCCATGTGTTACCACCCTTGCTGTGCCACTGGGGTGAGGTGTGCAGCCCTTCTGAGGAAGGGGGGGTGGGGTGGGAGAAAACAAGCCTCTGTCTCTTTCCAAGCAGGGACCACTGGGCAAGCCCATCGGAAAATGCAAGAAACTGCCAGAGGTACCCTCAGATTGGGGATTTATCAACCCATTTGCACTTTTGTAGACCATAAACATTATGTGTCTACAGACTTGTTTTCTTTTATGTAGAATTAGAAATCACACTCCCCCAGGCATTTTTTCTGTGCCTTACAAACTGGCTAAAAAATTATGCAAAGAGGGTGCTTCAGGTGAATCTCTTATGTCTCCCTGGGGCCCAGGTGGGCAACACATAGGTTCTTGCCATTGGGGGCTGTCAGTTCTTGGGGCCCTGGCATGCAAGCTCTGGGCTGGGTGTGTCCTCTTGGGAAGGTTTAGTGGGAGGCATGAAGGTGGTTTGGTATCTGCGCTTCTCACCCACTCCAGATTGAGTGCTTTGTGTGATGCTTTGCCAGAGAGGGAATCCACAGCTCTTGTGAGGAGAGGTGTGGCATAAAGGAGGGAAATATTTGTCAGGGTCTCAGCCCTCCTCCTGCCCCCAATCTGAGTCCCAGAGCGGGATCCTTCCCAACTTTCTCTTTTCCTCTAGCTGCTGGGCTTTTTAGACTCAATTTAGCCAAAATCCAACCATGTACAAATACTCAAGGATGGTGCTTGTTCTCTTCAACCTGTTTACATTTCTTTTCATGACGATCTTTTATTATCTTTAACAGCTTATTTTGTTTATTTTCTAGTGTCAAGTTGGCTGATTGTTAACTGATTAGGCGAATACTTGCTGCTCTGGGATGGAGTGGCTAGCTATAATAGGTTGTTCTTGCTGAAGCATTAAAATAGTGCTCAATTCAGCTTTTCACTTTAAAAAATGGGGGAAAAAATTGGTCAATTACGATGTGGCAGTAAACTTCATGGCCAAACTTTGGAACAGCTTCTTCAGATTCCTAATCCACTGAACAGGTTCAGCAGTGTTTCTAGCTTAAGCACATTGATCTATTTAGATAGGCACAATATAGTTTACATACTTTTAATTTTAGGTAAACAATCACTTTGTTTTTATTTATGGGGCCTGGAATGTTGTAAGTTTTTGTGGTAGGAAAGAAACTATTGGTTTTATTTATTTATTTATTTTTTAAGATTTTATTTATTTGACAGACAGTGAGAGAGGGAATACAAGCAGGGGGAGTGGGAGAGGGAGAAGCAGCCTTCCCACCGAGCAGGGAGCCCAATGCGGGGCTCGATCCCAGGACCCCGGGACCATGACCTGAGCCGAAGGCAGACACTTAGCGACTGATCCGCGCAGGCACCCCAAGAAACTATTGGTTTTAAAAGTTTCCTTTCATCATTTATTCTGTGAAACAGGAATCAAAATGCTGCTCTTGGATTTGATATGAGGGTTAAATGAGATGATGTACATTAAGGACTCTGCCTAGTGTGCCACTATTCCATAAGCCTTTCTTTAGGTGTAGATTTGTTTAAAAAAAAAAAAAAGTACTAGTAAATATGGGCTATGGTGTTTTGCCTGAGTTGAATTACTTCTTGACGCATTGCCACGTGGTGATGCACTACTTGGAGATGACTATCAGGATTGTCACTGTCAGCCTGGCCTGTCAGGGAAGATGTATTTCGTAGTTGTGTTGGATGGGGAAGACGTATTTCTTAGTTGTGTTGGATTGGGTTGATAGTTCACCTCAGTCTGCTTTGCTATCTACAAATTTACTCTTACAAATCAATAAGAAAAAGCTAAACAATACAGCAGAAAAGTGGACAAGGGAGATAGGAACAAGGAAGTCATAGAAGAGGAAATCTGTTCAATAAATGTATGAAATGATGCTCTTCATGTGAAATAGTTGCGTGCATCAGCTTGGCTGAACATTTAAATGACAACAAGGTAAATAAAAGTTTTGGGAAATGGACACTCTTACAGACTTTTGTTAGAGAATAAAATAAATACAGACTTTTTAGAGAGTATTTTAGTCCTGAATTCTTTAGGAACCCATTTGGCTGCAAGTAAAAGAAAATCAGGCTTATGCTATGACTTAAACCAATAGGAGTTTATTCTCACATAACAAATAGTCTGGAGGTAAGCTCCTGCTGGCTTTGGTTCAGCAACTCATTGATAGCAGGACTGACATCACGGAGATTCTCTAGGCTTTCCTTCAGTGTTGTAACATGGCTGCCACCCCTCCAAAAACCACAGCCACCTTCAGGGCAGAAAAAAGGGACAGTGCCAGTCATGTCTATCCCTTTTACCTGGAAAGCAAAAAACGTTCCTAGGGACTGCTCAGCAAACTTTTGCTGATGTTTACTTAGCTAGAACTGGGTCACATGGCCACCCCTAGCTGCAAGCAAAGTGAGTTTGTTATGGGAGGCAGGAGATGATCAGAAATGGGTGGGAGCAGGTATTGGTTGGCCAGTCAACAATACTGGCATACCTTCAATGCTTCAGTTCTACTTCTGGGTTTTTGTCCTAGAGAAATGTCCTCATATGTGATCAAAGAAACATGTACAAGCATTTTCCCTGATGGGCACATTACTTGCCTAGCAAAAAAATCCATTCTGAGTTAATTTTTTTTATAAGGTGAGAAATTTAAGTTCAGTTTGTTTTTGTTTTTGTTTTTGTTTTGCCTCTGACTGTCTAACTGCTTCAGCCACATTTGTTGGAAAGACTGTCCTTCCTCTCTTGAATTTGTTTTGCATCTCTGTCAATCTCTGTCAGTCAATTCAGTGTAGGTCTCTTTCTGGGTTCTTTATTTTGTTCCACTAATCTCTGTGTCTATACCTCTGTCTATCCCATGCAGTCTTGATTACCATAGCTATGTATTAAGTCTTGAAATAGAATAGACTGATTCCTCCAGTTTTTGTTCTTTTTCAAAAATTGTTTTAGCTGTTCTAGTTCTGTTGTTTTTCTATATGCATTTTACGATAGTCTTGTCTATATCTGCAAAAAGTCTTGTTGGGATTTTGATAGGAATTATATTAGACCTGTGTATAAATCTGGGGACAACTGACATCTTTATGATGTTGAGTCTTCTAATCCGTTAACATGTTATGTTTCTCTATTTATTTAGATATTCTTTGATTCTTTCATTAGGGTTGTATAGTTTTCAGCATATAAGTCCTGTTGATATTTTGTCAGATTTACATTTAAATGTTTCTCTCTCTTTCTTTTTAAGATTTTATTTATTCATTTGAGAGACAGAGAGCAAGCACAAGAGACCATGAGCCAGGGGGAGGGACGGCGGGAGAGGGAGAAGTAGACTCCCCACTGAGCAGAGAGCCCCATGCAGGACTCGATTCCAGGACCCCAGGATCATGACCTGAGCCGAAGGCAGAAGCTTAACCGACTGAGCCACCCAGGCGCCCTCCTCTCTCTCTCTTTTTAAGTGATCATATTGTACTTTTAACTTCGGTCCGAGTATTCAATGCTAGTATGTAGAAATATAATTGATTTTTGTATATTTGTCTTATATCCTGTGACCTTGCTGAGTTCACATATTAGTTGTAAGAGGCTTTGTAGATTTCTTGCAGTTTTTTACATAGACAAACACATCATCAAATAAGAACATTTATATTCCTTCATTTCTGATTTGTGAACTTTTTGTTTCTTTTTCTTGCTTTATTGCACTCACTAGAACTTCCAGAAGTATGTTGAGCAATAGTGGGGAGATTGGACAACCTCGCCTTGTTCCCAGCGGGAAGCCATTCAGTCTGTTACCATGAAGTATAATGTCAGCTGTAGGTTTTTTTGTAGAAAATCTTTATCAGATTGAGGAAGTTTCCTGTATTCCTATTTTTCTGAAAGCTTTTATCAAAAATGGATGTTATTTTGTCATGTGCTTTTTGTGCATCAACTGATATGATCATGTGAGTTTTTGTCTTTGGTCTGCTAATGTAGTAGATTATATTGATGGATTTTTGAATATTGAACCAGCCTTCCATCCCTACAATAAACCTCATGGTTTTATGAGGTATATAATTCTTTTTATATATTGATGAATTCTGTCTGTTAAGAAATTTTACATCTGTATTCATGAGTGATACAGTTTCTTTTTTTTGCATTGTCTTTAATCTGGTTTGGTATCAGCTTCACAAAATAAATTGGGAAGTTTTTTTTTTTTTTTTTTTTTTCTGGAAGAGATTATGCAGAATAGGTGTTAATTGTCCAATGAGATCATCTGGGCCTGGAGATTTCTTTTGGGGGGAGTTTTTAACTACAAATTCAATTTCCTTAATAGTTATAGAGGTATTCAAATTATCTCTTTCATATTGGCTAAGTTATAGGTGCTTTTTTTTTTTCAAGATTTAATCCATTTCATATAATTTGTCAAATTCATGTGTAGAGTTGTTCATAGTATCATTCCCATATTACCTGTTTGATGCCTGCAGGGTTTGAAGTGATATACTCTGTTTCATTCCTGATATTGGTCATTTTTGTCATTCTTGCTAGAGGTTTCTCAATTTTCTTGATCTTTTCAATGACCCAGCTCTTTGTTTCATTAATTTTCTCTATTGCTTTTATGACTTCAACTTCAATGATTTCTGTTATTTTCTTTATTATTTCCTTCCTTCTGCTTGATTTGGGTTTATTTTGCTCTTTTTCTTGGTTTTTGGAGGAGAGCTTAGATTATTGATTTGAGACTTTTCTTCTTTTTTTTTTTCTTTTTTTTTAAATGTTTATTTATTCATGAGACTCAGAGAGAGAGAGAGGCAGAAGCAGAGGGAGAAGCAGACTCCCTGCCTAGCAGGGAGCCTGATGCGGGACTCGATCCCAGGACCCTGGGATCATAACCTGAGCCAAAGGCAGACGCTTAACCATCTGAGCCACCCAGGCGCCCCAAGACTTTTCTTCTTTTCTAATGTATGCATTTAGTGCTACAAATTTTTCTCTTAACTCTACTTTTGCAGTGTCCCACAAATTCTGATGTTACATTTTCACTTTCACTCAGTTCAATGTATTTTTTTAAAAATAGACTATTTTTTAGGGCAGTTTTAGGTTCACAGCAAAGTTGAGTAGAAATTAGAGAGAGTTCCCATATAACACTGACCCCACACATGCACAGCCTCCCTCCACTATCAGTATCCTGCACCAGAGTGGTACATTTACTGCACTCTGTGAACCTGCATTGACACACTGTTATCACCCCAAGTCCACAGTTTATATTATGGCTCACTCTTGGTGTTTTACATTCTGTGGGTTTTGACAAATGTGTCATGGCATGTATCCACCATTAGAGTATCCTACAGAGTAGTTTCACTGCCCTAAAAATCCTCTGTGTTCTGTTTATTCATTCCTCCCTCCCCGCAACCCCTGGCAACCACTGATCTTTTTACTGTTTCCGTAGTTTTGCCTTTTCCAGAATGTTACATAGTTGGAATCATACAGTATGTAGCCTTTTCAGATTGGCTTCTTCAACTTGGTAATATGCATTTAAACTTCCTCCATGTCTTTTCATGGCTCATTTCTTTCTAGAGTAGAATAGTATTCCATTGTATGGATGCACCATAGTTTTTCCATTTACCTACCAAAGGACATCTCAGTTGCTTCCAAGTTTTAGCAGTTATGAATAAAGCTGCTATAAACATCTGGGTGCAGGTTTTCCAGGAGACACAAGTTTTCAGCTCCTTTGGATAAATAGCAAGGAGCGCCATAGTAAGAATATTTTTAGTTTTGTAAGAAACTGCCAAACTGTCTTCCAACGTGGCTGTACCATCTTTAGTTTTCAGAAGTTTAGTTATGATATGTCTTGGTGTGGATTTCTTTGGGTTTATCCTGTTTGGATTTAGCTCAGCTTCTTGAATTTGTAGTTTGTGTCTCTTGCCAAATTTGGGAAGTTTTCAGCCATTATTTTCTGAAATATTTTTTCAGCGTTGCCATTTCTCTTCTTCTGGGACTCTGATGACACAAATATTAAATCCTTTGCTATAGACCATGGATTTATCAATACTTACTATTCTTTTTTCTTTTCTCTCTATTAATTCAGATTGGATAATTTCTATTGTTCTATCTTCAGGTTCATTGATTTGTTCCTAGTTCCCTCCATGCTGCTAGATATCTCCCATCCACTGAGCTTTTTATTTCAATTTTTGTATCTTTTAGTTCTAAATCTTCCGTTTAGTTTTTCTTTATATCTTGTAATTCTCTCCTGAGGCTTTCTGTTTCTTTGCTGAGGCTTTCTATTTTCCTCATTTGCTTTAAAGTGTTCCTAATTGCTTTTATCATAGCTGCTTTAAAATCTTTGTCAGATAAGTATAACATCTCTGTCATCTTGGTGTTGGCATCTATTGATTGTCCTTCTTCACTCAATTTGAGAATTTCTGGTTCTTGGTATAATAAGTGAATTACAATTGAAACCTGGACATTTTCATACTATGTCATACGACTCTGGGTCTTATTTAAACCTTCTGTTTTATTTGGTTTACTCTGAACTGCTCTAGCAGAGAAGGTAGAGCACTGCCTCATTATGCCAGACAGTTGTAGAAGCCCAGGATCTCTACTTGGCCTCTTTTGACACCCTGCTGGGCATGGAGGGAGTTTCAGCTCCCACACAGCCTCTACTGAACTGCAGTGGGAGGGGTCTCATTACACTGGTGATGGGAAAGCCTTGACTCTTCCTTTGCCTCCTCTAACACCGCCCCAGTGGGAGAGGGGGAGTACCTCATTATTGCTAGGTAGGGATGGAAGTCCATGCTGGCCACATGGTCTCCACTGATACCTCTGGGAGACGGGGAGGCTATTTACCAGTTGTCAGGGATGAAAATTCCTGCTCCCTCCTTGGCCTTCTCTGACACTACCCCAGCCACCTTCCACCCTGATGACATGGAATTCTAGGTACCCATCAGATTTTGCTGGCATGGGTGAGGTTGGGACTGGAGTGTGTGTGTATGTGTGTGTGTGTGCACACGCACACGCGTGTGTGTGTGTGTGGTGTTTGGCTACAGTAGAGAAGTTACTGTCTGAAAGTTTTCTGTCTTGCTAGACTATCCCTTTTCTGGTCTTTGGTTATAAAGAATAGTCTTTTGAGGGAACTCTTGCCTGCAACTGTTGGTGTTCGCTTTATCCAGCTTCTTCAGCTCAGTCTGGGCTATTAGAGAGAAAAAGAAACCCCAGAGATCACTGCAATGTCATTTCAAGTCTCAAAGTCCCTAGCTGGTCTATCTTCTTTCCACCTTTCAGAGTCTTCTTATGTTTACTTTATAAACAGTGTCCAGGGTTTTTAGTTATATTTAGTAGAAAGAATAAGAAGAAATATGTCTATTCCATGTACCTGGAAGCAGAAGCCCCTGATTAGCTTTTAGACTGATCCAAAGTAGTATTTTAAGAAAGACTGGTGTTGGAAAGTTGTCATTTTAAAGGTTTATTTCAATACTGTGTAATGTAAAAGTCAAAGTGAGTTAGTGCTTTGAGAATCTTGATTGTCCCCTAAAAAGAGACAGGATAATGAATTCAGTGTGAAATCAAGGCTAGATCAGTAGGGCTTCAGTGACAGCTGTTGTTTAAATAACCTTAAAAAGATGCATTCATAAGCTTTGGTCTTAACACCAGAATTTTAGATCAGAGTTCATAATATCTTGATTTAAATATATTTTTGATCTAATATTCCATTTGATTGGCAAGCATGTTTAAACTCATATCTTTGATTTTATTTCTCAAGCAAGAAGCATCAATTTAAGTAAATAGAAATGTTTTCATAGGTTAAACACAGAGGAGCTTATCTCTGAATTTAGCACTCATGACCGCCCGGACATGGCTTGCTGGCCAGTGACTGGAAAAGTCTGCTTTCAGTCTGGGCTGCTCTGGAAGGAGGTTTTAGGGCTTCAGAAACTTGAGCAGACTGCACTTGACAGTTGGAGAGTGGCCCCATTTGGAATGGCAGGACTGGGTTTTCAGGAGGGACCACAGAGCCTTGTGTTTAATTCTGAGGTAGGTATGTATGTATGTATGTATGTATTCATTTATGTACTTATTTATCTATCTTCCAGTTTTATTGAGATGCAATTGACATCCAGCACGCTTTAAGCTTAAGTTATATGGCATGATGACTTACAGACATACCTATTGTGAAATGATTACTAAAATAAGTTTAGGTTACATCCTTCACCTTGTATAATTACAAAACAGAAAATTCCTTTTTTTTTTTTCCTTATGATAAGAACTTTTAGGATTTTCTCTCTTAGCAACTCTGAAAGATACCATACAGCAATGTTAACTGTAGTCATCATGTTGTACGTTACATCCCCAGTGCTTATTTATCTTGTAACTGGGAGTTTACAAGTTTGTTTCTTATGATCACCTTCACCCAGTCCCCCTCCCCAACTCCCTGCCTCTGGCAGCCACAAAGCTGATCGCTTTTTCTATGAATTTGGTTTTTTTGGATACCTCAGATGAGTGAGATCATACAGGATTTATCTTTGTCTGACTTACTTCACTTAGCATAATACCCTCAAAGTCCATCCATGTTGTTACAAAGGGCAGGATTTTCTTCTTTTTTATAACTGCATAACATTCCATTGTATAGGCATAGACCACATCTTTATCCATTCCTCTACTGATGGACACTTAGGTTGTTTCCATGTCTTGGCTATTGTGAATAATGCTGCAGTTAGCATGGGGTGGGGGCATATGTCTCTTTGAGATAGTGATTTTGTTTCCTTTGGATATATACCCAGAAGTTAGGTAAACGCCTTTTTCTCTTTTAGTGAAGTTAAGGGTAGAGGAAGTGGGATACATGACAGTACCAGTGGGTTCACTGGGTCTTTTCAGCCAGGAACTGGCAGAAGTCAGGAAACACTCTGGCCATCAATGATTCTAGATTTAAATGTACATATATATATATATATATATATATTTTCAAAGATTTTATTTATTTATTTATTTGAGAGAGAGAGAATGAGAGAGAGCATATGAGAGGGGTTAGGGTCAGAGGGAGAAGCAGACTCCCTGCCGAGCAGGGAGCCCGATGTGGGACTCGATCCCGGGACTCCAGGATCATGACCTGAGCCGAAGGCAGTCCCTTAACCAACTGAGCCACCCAGGCACCCTAAATGTACATATATATTTTTAATATATGTTTTTTTCACTTGCTTTGTCAGTAATGTATGGTGCCAGGGTCAGGGAATGTAAGGAGTCTTGAGTAATATTAAAGGTATGATATATACCTTCAAACTTATTTTCCAGATCTTAAATCCTGATCAGACATTTAATGTTTAGTATTTTAATGAACTGCCTTTCTTTTTTAAATCGACTTTCTTTAAATAGTTTTCTTCCCTTTAATCTTTTAACATACATTTTCCTATTTTCAAAAAAGTCAAGATACATATTCAGTGCTATATTTAAAATAAAATTAAGCAAATATTTGCCTCTACGGCTCTGAAATGACATCGTATAATGGAGCAAAGGCTTAGGAACTGTTTGTAGCACTAGGTTGGGATGTGGACCTTTTTGTGTTTGGGATCAGGACTGAAAACATTAGTGGCATATAGTTCTCTGGAACCAGGGCATAATCAACAGTGGTCTTTATGGATGCTAAGGATTATGTAATCACCTAAGTAATAGCTCATTTTGATTCTGAGTAGCTGCTTCAAGTTAAAAACTGAAAGGTTTCTTTGTAATTATGATTTGTATTAAGGCTATTTGCCAAAATGTTTTAAAATCCTCGTACTTAAAGCACTTTAAAAACTTAAGAGAAATGGCTTAACATTTGATGACTGATACTATTCTTATTTTTCATAATTAGTACTTAGCCTAAGCTTTAAATGTTTCAGGGTATCTTGAAGAAAAAACTGCACCACCTTGTCAACAAGGCTTGAATGAAATGTAGCCTTTTAGTACCAGAGAGAAGTCAGTGTTCCAATGAGAACGTATACTGTACTTTACATTGTATAGAATATCTCCCGCATTCTGATCAAGATTCAGCTTTCATGCTTAGCATATCATTAAATTTGTTCTAAGGATTTGGCTCACTTATGTTCAAGTCAGAAACCATTGACCTTAATTCCATAGACTTCAGTCAGAGCCATATTTTCTTTCCTCTTTTTGAGGAAACCGCTCAACACATTGATTTTGGTTTTGCTTAGAACAAATACATTTCATAGCAGTCATCAAATAAGCATGCAATTTCAGTAGCTTATTAACTCAGTTAGATGTTTAAACAGTTATTAGTGAGCATTAATTTTTCTGCTTTGCGGGCGCCTGGGTGGCTCAGTTGGTTAAGCGACTGCCTTCGGCTCATGTCATGATCCTGGAGTCCCGGGATCGAGTCCCGCATCGGGCTCCCTGCTCGGCGGGGAGTCTGCTTCTCTCTCTGACTCTCCCCCCTCTCATGTGCTCTCTCTCTCTCTCATTCTCTCTGTCTCAAATAAATAAATAAAATCTTTAAAAAAAATTTTTTTTTTTCTACTTTGCTGTATACCCAGTATCGCTGCCATAGGCCTGACTTCTTTTTTAATTTTTTTAAGTTTGCTTTTATATCGAGGTAAATTTGCATACAATAAAAAATCACTCACTCTGGTGTAACCCAAGGTTACAAATTTCTGCGAGTGCTGACAAACTCGAGCAGCTATATAACCACCTCCACAGTCAAGGCAGAGAATATTAACATCAGTCTCAAAATACTCCCGGTGCCCCACTGCCCCTATCCTCCCTCTACACTCAGCCCCCGACAGTGATCTGTTCTCTCCCGTTTTTTGCCTTTTCTGGAATGACATATACTAAATGGAATCATGTAATATGTAGCCTTTTGAGTTTGGCTTCTTTCATTTAACCTGATGCTTTTGAAACTCATTCAGATGGTTGCATATATCTTTCGTTTGTTTGCATTTATTGCTGGGTAGTATTCACTTGTATGGAAGTACCACAGTTTAAAGGTATATGTTTCACGGGGCGCCTGGGTGGCTCAGATGGTTAAGCGTCTGCCTTCGGCTCAGGTCATGATCCCAGGGTCCAGGGATTGAGCCCTGCATCGGGCGCCTGGCTCAGCAGGGAGCCTGCTTCTCCCTCTCCCTCTGCTTCTCCCCCTGCTCATGCTTTCTCTCTCTCTCTGTATCTCTGTGTCTCAAATGAATAAATAAAAAAATCTTAAAAAAAAAAGTATATGTTTCACTTTATAAAAAACTGCCAAATTATTTTCCAAAGTGGTGGTACCATTTTGCATTTCCATCAGCAGTGTATGACAGTTCCAGTTGCTCTCCATCCTTGTCGGTACTTGGCACTGTCAGTTTTTAATTTTAGCCATTGTAGTAGGTTTCTAGTGGTATCTTGTCATGGCTTTAGTTTGTATTTCCCTAACAACCAATAGTGCTGAGATTCTTTTTATGTGCTTGCATGCCATGTAAATAAGTTCTGTGCTAAGTTGTCTGTTCAAATTGTTTCCCAGTTTTAGAAAATAAGATTGATTTCTTTTTTAAAAGATTTATTTATTTATTTGAGAGAGAGAGCACATGTGAGCAAGCAGGGGGAGGGGCAAGGGGAAAGGGAGAGAGAGAAACCTCAAGCAAACTCCCCTCTGAGTGCAGAGCTTGACATGGGGCTCCACGCAGGGCTCGAACCCAGGACCCTGAGATCATGACCTGAGTCAAAATCAAGAGTTAAAGTAAAGCCACCAAGGCACCCCATGGATTGTTTGATTTCTTTATTGAGTTGGAAGGTTCTTTATATATTCTGGATACACATTCTTTGTTGAATATGTTTTATAAGTATTTTCTCTCAGTCTTTGATTTGTCTTTTCATTCTTTTAGCAATGTCTTTTATTTTCCAATTTTTAACTTGTGGTGAAATGCACACAACATAAAATTTACCATCTTAACCATTTTTAAGTGTACAATTCAGTGGTGTTAAGTACACTCACACTGTTGTGCAACCATCACCACCATCCATCTCCAGAACTCTTTTCATCCTGCAACACTGAAACTCTGTACCCATTACACTAACTCCCCATTCCCCCCTCACCCTAGCTCCTGGCAACCCACCATTCTACTTTCTGCCTCTGATTTTGACTATACTGGGTACCTCATGTAAGTAGAGGCAGGCAGTATTTGTCTTTTTATGACTGGCTTATTTAACTTACTATAATGTCATCAAGGCTGATCTGTGTTGTAGCATGTGCTATAATTCCCTTCCTTTTTAAGGCTGAGTAATATTCCATATATACAGTTAGTTGACCCTTGAATAATTCAGAGGTTAAGGGCACTGACCTGACGCAGTTGAAAATCCACATGTAACTTTTGACTCCACAACAACTTAAACTGCTAATAGCCTTCTATTGACAGGAAGGCTTACTGATAGCATGAACAGACAATTAATACATATTTTGTATGTTACATGTATTATATGCTATATTCTTACAATAAAGTAGGTAGAGAAAATATTGAGAAAATCGTAAGGAAGACAGAGTACACTTACATTATCGTATGTAAAAAATCCACATATAAGTGGACCCATATAGTTCAAACCTACGTTTTTCAGGGGTCAACTGTATTGTATATGTATGTATATATGTTACATATACAGTACATATATATATATCATACATATTGTATAAATTTTATATACCACATTTTGCTTAATTATTCATTTGTCAGTGGACACTGGGTTGCTTCCACGCTTTAGTCATCGTGAATGGGTATATATCCAAAAGTGGAATTGCCGCATCATATGGTAATTCTATGTTTAATTTTTCAGGACCAGCCATACTGTATTCCATGGCAGCTACACCATTTTACATTCCCTTCAGGTATATAAGGATTCAAAATTTTCCACATCCTTGCCAATACTTGTTATTTTTGGTCTTTTTGGTAGCAGCTACCCTAATGGGTGTGAGATGCTGATGTCTTCTGAAGAACAGAAATTGAGGTTTATTTGTTTGCATATGGATGTTGCGATTGTTTCTGCCTCATTTATTGAAAAGACCATCCTTTCTCTATTGTACTGCCTTTGAACCTTTATTAAAAATCAATTGACTACATATAGGTGAGTCTATTTCTGGATTCTGAACTCTCCTTAAATTTTGATCACCTCCTTAATGTGAAGTGGTGTTAAGCTTAATATAGTACCAGCCCTCCCTCAGAAGTAAATTTTTAGTCATGATTTAAGCAGAAGAGAAGACCAAGACATTTTACAATCTGGCAGGGAAGATTTACTCTGCATTTTGTGGTGAGGGGGGCTCTGAAAGACAAAACCTATGACTTCCTCCAGTCTTTTCTTAGGAACTTACCCAAACAGATTTTGCATGGTGTATCTTTTTTTTTTTTTTTTCAGATTTAGATTTGGGGCCGAGCGTTTTTTCTAATCTTGAGTATCCTTCTACAGAAAGCTAATACAAAAGTACGAGATGAGATAAATAAGCATTTGAGTTGAAAATATAGTCTCCCATAGTTATACAATAGTATAAAAATAGTGACTGTCTTGATGGAGTCTAAGTGAACGAAGGAGTAGATTGGCACTAGGACAGAGAAATGTACCGAAGCTCCAGCTCTGCGGATACCTTTCAGGCTGTCCGCAGATGTCTGGAGTGGTGGACGCAGGGAGAAGTGCTTATACTACCTGAAACAAAAGGGCAGAACCAGCTCATTCACTGGATAGCTTCATTTCTTTTGTCCCCAGGTAAGTAAACAGGTAAAAGTTTCCCAAGAAAGAAGTCCTCATCCAGGAGTTGTGACCCAGTTTGTATAGAGATCACAGTTGTGTTGGCCATTAATGTCAAGATGTCACTTAGAACATGGTATAGAGATGATCAGAGTCTCAGAGATGGGAGAGCCTGGGCAAAGGCCTAATATCCTTTTCTATCTTCCTACCTCCTGTCTGAGCTCTCATTCCAGCTCTTCATCTGTGAGGCTGCTGGAGGTAAATTTCTAAAGCACAGCTCTGCTCATGCTACTGCCTACTTAATTCTGTTCTGTTTCTCTATGATTCCCCATTGGCCCCAAGATAGGAACATGATGTTTCATAGCCTGTAAGCCCTTCATGGAATGACCCTAGACCACCTTTACAGTCTCCTGTCCAGGGACTCCTCTTCTACACTCTAATGAACTACTTGCTGAGCCCAAGCAGGCTGTGATTTTTTGCTCCATTGGCATGTACTGATTCACCTTACTGGGATGCTTTTTCCCTTACGTGCCTGATGGATTCTTAGTCCTCCTCTAAGATCCAGTTCGAGTATCACTCACTTTCTCTTAACACCTCCTGTACTGCCTAAGCAGGATGCGATAAATAGAATGTAACGTTCGAAGGCATAGGCTTGGGTTTGAATTCCATCTCCATCATTATGAATTGTGTGAACTTTGACAAATTAGTTAATCTCTCTGAGCCTTGATTTTATTGTATTTTATTTTTTTTAAAGATTTTATTTATTTGACAGAGAGAGACACAGAGAGAGAGGGAACACAAGCAGGGGGAGTGGGAGAGGGAGAAGCAGGCTTCCCGCGGAGCAGGGAGCCCGATGCGGGGCTCGATCCCAGGACCCTGGGATCATGACCTGAGCCGAAGGCAGACGCTTAATGACTGAGCCACCCAGGCGCCCCTGACCCTTGATTTTATAGTACCTAATACTTCATAGGATTATTAAGAGGATTAAACAGTATATGTGTATTTATATAATGCATATCAAAATACATAAGTGTCTGATAAACATTTCTTCTTGTTATTATTCATATTATTTCTAATTCATTTATTCAGAAGCATTTATTGAGCACTCATTATATGTTGTTCACCCATACCAGGTGCCTGGGATGCACAGATGAATGAGATGTGCCCATATATTTGAAGTGTTCAAGCATAGTGCTCTAAGAAGAGGATATACAAAGTGCCATGGGAACTATTATTTATTTTATGCCTACTGTATGCCAAGTACTTTACATGCATATCTCATTTCATCCTCCAACAACCTTTAGATGTAGGTATTATGATCCATATTTATATCGGTGGAAACAGAGTCTTAGAGAGGTTAAGTACTTTGCTTATATGATGTAGATATAGACCTACCAAGTAGTAAAGCCAGGAGTTAAACCTAGTGTGTGTGACTCCGTTAAAAGGAAACTTAGGAAATATTTGGAGAATACCATATGCTCAAAAGATTTACATCTTGAAAGACAGCAACCATATTTTTCCAAAAGATGCTTCTTTTTGCTTCTGCCAGAGGTGGCATATTTAACAGGATAAATTCTAGGGCTCACCCAAGTTGACAGGCCACATTTTCTTACAATTCATGCTCTGTTATTTATATAACAAATTCTGTTTCCTTGAGTCTTACTATTAACTCTTCACCCTCTTCATACTCACTTGTGTACTGTAAACAGAAATGAGAGAAGTTGGGGCACCTGGGTGGCTCAATCATTGAGTGTCTGCCTTCGGCTCAGGTCATGGTCCCAGGGTCCTGGGATCGAGGCCCACATTGGGCTCCCTGCTCAGCGGGGAGCCTGCTTCTCCCTCTCCCACTTCTCCTGCTTGTGTTCCCTCTCTCACTGTGTTTCTCTCTGTCAAATAAATAAAAAATCTTTAAAAAAAAAAAAAAAAAAAAGAAATGAGAGAAGTTAAAGGCCAAGAATCCAATAGTTTTTATCTCTAGAGTTCTGGAAGAAGTGATAGGTTTCCCTCTTACCATTTACACACTATTTCTAGGTGTGTCATTAAATAAAAGTGGAGTTTTGAGGTGTTTTTGGAAGGAAAAGCGCTAAGAAGGCTCTTAAAGATGCTTGAATCCCATTGTATTGGTCGGAGTTCTTAGTGGCAAACCACAGAATCCATGTGAACTGTTTTAGACAGAAAGGAGTTTGTCAAAAGATTTTAGTGACTTTTAGGCCTTCTGATATGGCCAAAGAATCAGACTTGGCTATTTTACAGCCAGAGCAAAATGCTTAAGTACACCTTAGAACTATACTAGTGAAATATATGACTGCCCCCACCTGCTGATGATTCAACTTAGCAACATCACCATAACAGTCCTTGTTCTCTCTTAAGAGCTGCTCATTTTCTAGAAACTACTAGAAACAAAGCCAATTCCTTTTTTTTTTTTTTTTTTAAATAAGCTCTATGCCCAACATGGGGCTTGAACTCTCAACCCTGAGATCAAGAGTCGCATGCTCTACCAACTGAGCCAGCCAGGTGCCCCAGGGAGCCAACAATGAAATTGTATAAGGCAGTTAAAAGGAATAAACTAGAGCCACATCTGTTAACATGGCTAAAATTTTAAAATGTAACATTGAATGAAAAAGCAAGTTCCGTAGTAACGGTTAGAGTGTGATGCCATACATAAATTTGAAAACATACAAAAATAGTTTATAATGTATGGATATATGCATATATTATAAAACTGCAGGAACATCCTTAGGATTGATGAACAAATTCATAATAGTGGTTATTTCCCAAGAGGGAGGAAAGGGAATGGAATCAGGGAAGGCTACATAATATATAAGTACCTTCAGGTGTATACTGAATGTTTTGTTTTTTATAAACTATTTTCTTGAGACGAATACAGCATGATTTTAAGAGGTGCTAGAGCTGGGTAGTTGGGTAGCCTAATATACAGTTGTTTGTTATATTTATTCCTTGTACTTCTCTTATGTTTAAATATTTCATAATTAAAATGTTAATTCTGGACTTTGAGTATTAAGATAAATTTATCCTTTAGATAAATTCAGAAGTGGTAAAGAGGCAGTTATTGAATTTAGTTGGTTCTTTTCCCAGTGGGAGTGTTCAGGAAGATATCCAAAAAACTTGGTCATTGAGCTTTCCAGAGGGGGTTCAAGTGATCTCAGTGCTAACTCAGGCTGTGCTAGATACACAGGTTGGAGCCAGGTCACACCCCAGTCCTATTATGTTTCTCTCAGGTGACCTTTCAAAGGGTGTTGTGAGTGCCTGGTCTTCAGTCAGGTTGGCTTTGTGTAGAGTGCTGGCCACAAAAGTCTACGTTGGTTTAAAACATTCTATTTACAAATGTGTAGTCAAATAGCTTGGGTATCATCAAAGGGATGATTTGTTTGATTTGCCAATTCTGCCCCATTATCATGGGGATTTATTTCAGGAATAAAGGAATTGAAATGTTTAGTCAAGTCCTTTATATTAAGCAAAGTAAAATCATTTTGGAAGGAGAACAAAGAAATGTGTGAAATGCAAAATCAAAAGGAGTCATCTTAAAAGAAATCAACTGAAAAAGTGTTTGAAGACCTGTGGCATCCCTCGCACAGAGGCCCTCACTAAGGTTTTGAACTGATGGGATCAACATTTGGACTGGAGCTCTGGTTCCGTAGTCACCTGGGCCACCTCCAGCACTGGTTTTTCAGTGAAGGGCCTTTTAACCTGGAGTCCACAGATCCCCAAGTGGTCCATGAATAGAATTCAGGGAGTCTAGCAACTTAGTTAGCAAAAGATACTACTTCTTTTTTTTTTTTTTTTAAGATTTTATTTATTTATTTGAGAGAGAGAGAGCACATGAGAGGGGGGAGGGTCAGAGGGAGAAGCAGACTCCCTGCTGAGCAGGGAGCCCGATGCGGGACTCGATCCCAGGACTCCAGGATCATGACCTGAGCTGAAGGCAGTTGCTTAGCCAACTGAGCCACCCAGGCGCCCAAAAGATACTACTTCTTAATTTTCATTGACCCGTAACTAAAATTGAGTGTTTTTCTCAGTTATGAAGATAACTGGAGATAAACTGCTGTAGTATTAACAGTGCCCGTAACTTTATCGTCATGTCCAGAAGAGATTGGCCCATGGTTTTCTTTTCTTTCAATGTCGTTGTGAGGTTTTGGTATCAAGGTTATAATGGCCTCAAAAAACAAATTGGAGAATTTCATTCTCTGGAAGATTTTGTGTAAGGTTAGTATTATTTCTTCTTTAAATATTGAGTAGTATACATTGGTGAATCCCTTTGAGGCCTGGAATTCCTTTGTGGGAAGGTTTTTAAATGTAGATTTAATTTACTTATTAGATCTAAGACTATTCAGATATTCTATTTCTTCTAAGTTTTGGCAGGTTTCTTTTTCCTAGAAATTTGTCCATTTCATCTACATTTTCAAAGTTGTTCAAACTATCCTCTTTTTAATATCTATAGAATCCGTAACACTGTCCCTTTTTCATTCCTTTTTTTTTTTGAAGATTTTATTTATTTATTTGACAGAGAGAGGCACAGCGAGAGAGGGAACACAAGCGGGGGGGTGGTGGGAGAGGGAGAAGCAGGCTTCCCGCGGAGCAGGGAGCCCGATGTGGGGCTCGATCCCAGGACCCTGGGACCATGACCTGAGCTGAAGGCAGACGCTTAATGACTGAGCCACCCAGGCGCCCCTCCCTTTTTCATTCTTGATATTAGGTAAAATTTTTAAACATGAACAAAACTCAGGGTTCAGAAGGGTTTAGGGAAAGGACAACTTTTTTTTTTTTTTAAGATTTTATTTAGTTTACAGAGAGACAGCGAGAGAGGGAATACAAGCAGGGAGAGTGGGAGAGGGAGAGGCAGGCTTCCCGCTGAGCAGGGAGCCCGATGCGGGGCTCGATCATGGGATCATGACCTGAGCTGAAGGCAGACGCTTAACGGCTGAGCCACCCAGGCACCCCAGGGAAGGACAACTATTGATGGGAGTTGAAATTAGTACCGTCTTTCTGGAAGACTGTTTTGCAGTGTATATCAAACAAAATGTGAGTATATTTTATCCAAGAACATTTTAAAAAAGGAATTTACCATAAATAATTTCACAAATGCAAAAATATTCCACACAGTGTTATCTATAGCAGCAAAAAACAAACAAGCAAATGAAAAACACCTGGAAACAAATCAATGGGGGACAGGGAAGTAATTATGTTAGTTACATTCATTAGAATAACTTTTATGGTTTCAAAACTTAGGACAGGACATTGACGTAGAAAAGAGCTGGGGGATACTATTGGCTATAAAAAGCAAGTCTCAGACGAGCATGTACAGTGTAGTCTCTTCTATGTTAATACATACTTCTATATGTGAATGTATACAAAGAAAATCATTTGGAAGTATAGTCACCAAATTTTTTTTTAAGATTTATTTATTTATTTGAGAGAGAGCACGCAAGTACATGAGTTGGAGGGGAGGGGCAGAAGGAGAGGAAGAGGGAGAGAGAATCTCAAGTAGACTCCCCCCTGAGTGCAGATTCCCCACTCAGGGTTCGATTCCACAACCCTGAGATCATGACCTGAGCCAAAATCAAGAGCCGGACATTTAACAGACTGAGCCACCTAGGAGCCCCAGCCACCAAATTTCTAACAGCAGTTGTTATGGGTGGTAGAATGTTGGGTAAGAGTTATTTCTTTTTGCTCTTCTGTATTGTTTAAAATGTTTGCATGAACATGCATCATTTCTACAAAAATAGCAAAACTTTCTAAAGAGCTTGGCAGTCACAAGATGAGAGGGTGGTTGGGGAGGGGAGTGTCAAAGCATTTTTCTTGCCTGATGGAGAACAGCCAGGAAGGAAGGAAAGCTTGAAGCTATAAGAAAGAAGGGACAATCAGTTGAGTAAATCCCTTAGAAAGACAGGAGGGCCTGGATTCAGACACAGAAGTTAGCCTTAAAGGAGCAGGACAACTTTTCTTACTCGAAGGGAGGAAAAGACAACTGGAGATATGAAGAAGCTCAGAGCCAAAGAGAAGGGAGATAAGAATGTTCACAACTCATGGCTGCCGATTTCTTAGTGAAATCGGAGGTAAGACCATTTGCCAAGAGTGGGAAATGAAAGTGGAACAGGGGTCTTGAGGCAGGTGGTTCTCTCATAAAGTTGGCCTTATGAGAGGGATGTGGGGTGTGTGGGCAGCTGAGCTGACTGGGGGCCTACTGAAACTTTTGAAAGGGCCCAGTGGTATGGCTGGCACTTTTTATCTAGCAGAATGCACAGTTGGTGTCAGGTTTTAGGGTGGTGCAGCAGGCTTAGCAGAGCTTCAGAGGATGACAGAATTCAGGATACTGATGAGGGCAATTTACTTAATTGGCCTTGGAATCCAGGATGCTTGGGAGGAAAGTGAATTAGAGAGAGTGCTAAGGATTGGTTATTGAGTTGGAATATGAACATCCAAGAAGCCAGAGGACGGGTATTCATGGTCAAAGTGGGGTTTCAAGGTTTGACATGTTCCAGGGGACACAGGGTTGGCTAGGTGGCCACGGAGTATCAGGAATGGTTGTAGAAGTTGGGAAGGTCAGGATTGTGATGCGGGAGTTTTAGTGGTCTTCCTCGTCGATGGGAGTATTTCCCCAGGGTGGTGATGGGAACTCTGGGGAAGAAGGTTTTGAGGCAGGTACTAAGAGATCTGTTTCGAGGATAGAAAGAAGGCTGACTCCTCAGAGAAGGCTTGATGAAGAAAGCCGGGAGAGCCCTGGTCTGGAGCCACTACAAGTGAGAAGGGAGTTTACTGACTTGCCGTATAAAGTCTCAGGACGCTGGGATGCAGGAGGTCTGTCCTTGAGGCTGATGGGCAAAGCCAGGTTTGCAATGCAGGAGGCTGGCAGGAGGAATTGTCCAAAAAGAAGAAATGCTCTGTTGAAGCCCCTTAGCAAAGGGACAAGGGGCAGGGACAAAGGGGTGCAGATGAGTGTGCAAACAATATGAGAAAGGGGGTTCTAAAGAGAAATGTGCTGGCGAGAGGAAGGGCTGAGCTGCAAAGGGGTGGAGCTTTATCTGCTGGGTTCCCAGAGGAAATGCTGAACTGTATGTTTCTTTTTCTTAGCACAGAGCAATATCTGCTCACTACAGAGAGAACAGAAACTACAGATAAGCAAAAAGCAAAAACAAGTAAACAAAAAACCATAAGAACCACCCACGATCCCAGGGGCTTGGAGCTTTTCCCATTGACATGTCCTTCCCCTCCTGTTCCTACTGCCATAGATCCAGGTCAAGGCTACATCATCTTTACAATAAGCCTGTCCTCTGGGTCATAAATCTCTCTCCCTAGCTGAGCCCCCGGGCCTGCCCCAGCTCCTCTCCCAGCCTTCCCTTCCTGCATAAGCCAACATAGTCATTTTCCCCAAATGCCACTTTCCATTGTCACTTTTCTTGGTAGGTTCCATCATATACTACATCCCCTCCCTGGACTTTCAAGGGCTTCTCTAACGTGGAACCATCTTATTTCCCTACGCTCATTTCCAAATATTTCTCTTTTCTTAGACATGCTTTATTTCCCTCCCAGCTTACTTTCCCATATCCTCACATCTGGGTCTCTGTCCCCTCACTGTGATGCCCCTGTTAGGACAACCACCCCATTCCAAAATCCACCCCTGTGAAGGCCTGGTGCCCTACTCCAGCCCCTAATGACTGATGTTTGGCCTCCTAAGTACTCATCTGACCACCTCTTTTTAGGACCTCATCAGTTGGATTTCAGTAAACACTTAGGTGTGTCGAGTATACTTGGGTACACTAAGGTGGAAGCACAGGATTTAGAGCCGGGAGGAACCTAGTCCCCTTATCTTACTGATGAGGAGCCTAAGATTCAGAAAGGCCAAGGAACATCCTCATAGTCAACCAGCAAGCTGTTAATAAAGCTGAGACTAGAACCCTGATTCTCAGATCTAAATGCTACATGTTGAATTGAAATTTGCTTTTAAAATACAGACTTTCTGTGATACCTGGTTGTGAAGCTCCAGAGACCTAAAGCAATGATTATCAATTTTTAGAGTACATTAGAATTACCTGGGGAGGGGCACCTGGGTGGTTCAGTCGGTTAAGCATCTGCCTTCGGCTCAAGTCATGATCCCAGGGTCCTGGGATCGAGCCCCATATTGGGCTCCTGGCTCAGCAGGGAGCCTGCTTCTCCCTCTGCCTCTCCCCCTGCTCATGCTCTCTCTTTCTCTCTGTATCTCTGTGTCTCAAATGAATAAATAAAATCTTTAAAAAAAATAATTATCTGGGGAGATTTCTAAAATTCTGGACTTATAAGCCCAATAGGGGGAAACTCTGATTCAGTAGGGGTGGAGTAGAACCTGAGTTTCCTCATTAAACAAACAAAATAAAACAAAGACAACTCTCCACATGACCCTGATATAGATGATCCTCAGATCACCCTTTGAGAGAGTTTGTGTCTTTCTGTTTTGAGCTCTCTGATATTGCCCCTGTAGACACTCTTAAGCTTTTCTGAAGCTTCCTGTGTTAGGAGCAGGTTTGGGTTAACCCACAACCAGATTCCCACCCAGAATGTACCAGCAACAGCTCTGTGCTGTAGTCTGCATACCTTCTCAGGCTCAAGCTGGCCTGGACCCCAGCTGCTGCCCTCCCTTGACATGCTTGGCCATTTGGCCCCAGGAGCCAAATTATTTTTTCAAAGTACTTTTAGGCACAGTTTGGCAAAATGTTGAGTGTAGTGGAATTCTTGTTGGAAACAGCCCACGTGCCGAGGTGTTTCTGAGCACCTTCTGAAGTGTGGATGCCCAGCCAATGCGGCCTGCCGGCGGTCTGTGCCACAGGACACCCAAGTAAGCCACACCCAAACATGCTCCTCACGCTCTCCAAATCAGCCCGTGTGGCCCTGGGCCAGTGGGCCAAGGCGGAAAGGCAGTCTGTTACAGTCATTAGGGCAAGGCTCCAGGCGTACTGCCTCCCGCTCGGGGTTTGCACCTCAGTTCCACCGTTCCCAACAGCACGACCTCCGACATTCTTTCCCCTCTGTTTTCTCATCTAGAAAGTGAGGATAAAAATGATTTAAAAAAAAAATTATGTTATAAAAATAAAAATAATTCTTACACCATAGGTTGGTTACGAGGATAACAAATCAGTGCATGTAAAGCACTGGAAGCAGCGTTTAGCACATAGTAAGTGTTCAGTAAGGGACTGCAGTTACTATCATTGTTTCATGGAAACCCTGATGAGATCGTGAGACCCTGAAGGCGTGACTCATGGCCCAGCACAGTTATCAGTCTAAGAGTTACCAATTCCCTCCTTGTTGCCTGAGCGCGCATCAGAGAAATGACTAATAAGGTGGGAAGAGCTCTTCAAAATGTAGCCTGGACCTCTGAAGACAATGAAAATATGCCAGGTATTTCCTAGCAATAAGGTCAAGCCTTGCATAATTTAAGAAACACACAGCTGTTCAGCGTTTTGGTTCTTGAGAAGTGGCAGTTATATAACAGGCTGTAACCACGCAGATGAACAGAGCCAAAGGTGGGGGAGAAGGTGCTTTGAAAAGATGTGTTAGTGCTGGAATGAAGGGTGTGATCGATGACAGACGTGGCGGCAGTTAGGGCTTCATAAAGTTTGGGTCCGGGAAATCCATGCATGCCCATTCTGGCACATGTTGGCTTGACAACAGGAAAAACATCTCTCGACATTTACTATCAGGCTAACACCAATGGGAGGTTTGAAATTTTTCTCACATGAGCCATATTGCCAGTATTTTCTCACTCCCTGGTAATATTTTTAAGCTAAAAGTAAGATTGCCTCGGTCTCTAAAGTGATACAAAGCTGAATTAATCTCTGAAATTACAGGTTTTTCAAACTTTTCTTTAAAAAAAAAAAAACCTCAGCTGAGAGGGTTGCCAAAGCATCACCTTGCTGCAGTCATTGTGCCAAGTTAACCTTTCTTGGTGCTTCAGACGCAGTGGTGCCATGCTTCAGATGCCAAGCACAGGAGAGCACTGGAAGGGTGCTGAACCACAAGTTCCAGCAGCTAATCTTTTGGGGGATAGGAGATGTTAGTCCATGAGCACCTACCAAGTGATCTCATGTGCTACCAAAATACTTCTTGGACTGCCCTGTTAGAGTTGTGCGATATTCTTTAAAAGAGGACTGACTGATTTAAATAGATTGCTTGGTGTTTGTCACAACCTCAGGCTCAAGCGTCTAGAGACTAGAAAGCCAGTTTGTTTCAGGAGCTATCTTTAGGCCAAGCATCATTCTCATCTCCTAGGAGGAGCCAGAATAGTTCATTTACTGCCCACGTGTTTTGGAGATGATGCTCAAACCAGGGGTCTTTAGACCCACAGATAGGGAGAGCGCCAGAGGGAGCTGCTGTGGGCCAGGCCAGGCCAAAAGCCTTACCTCTGCCTCTGCACTCAGTAGGCTTCTGTTTACCGTAGCAAGGTGCTGCCGTGGAATGAGTCCCTGGAATGGCTGAGGCCCAGGAAATCTTTGTTGGATTGAAATACACAGTCTTACCTCGGGGTCTTTTAAAATAAATACTTTTTAAAATATTTTTAAATGAGAGAAAATTTGAGATGAATTTTTTTTTTTTTTTTTTTTTTTTTTACTGTGGCCTGTCCAAGCAGAATGCTAGCTTGATGGCTGGGTAGCAGGCAACAGCCAGGAGGCCATAGCTAGCTATCACTTTTATTTATTCACACGATACCTCCCATGCAGGACATGGGCCACACTGTGCTGTAGAGGAAGGATGATGACTGTACAGTCTCACTGAGCACACGTGTGTGTGAGGCATTATTTTGAATACCAGTTTGAAATTTTTCATAATAAAGTTTTTAAAAAGTGAATTAGCATTTAAAAAGTGAATTAGCATATTTGAGAACAAGAAGGAGATACTGGAAGATAAAAATTGTAACTAACTTAGGGGCGCCTGGGTGACTCAGTCGGTTAAGTGTCTGCCTTTGGCTCAGGTCATGATCTCGGGGTCCTGGGATCGAGTCCCATATAGGGCTCCCTAATCAGTGGGGAGTCTGCTTCTCCCTGTCCCTCTGTGTGTGCTCTCTTGCTCCCTCTCTTTTGCTTTCACTGTCTCTCAAATAAATAAATAAAATCTTTAAAAAAAAAGTGTAACTAACTTAAATGCTTGTTAAATATGACAGAAGGACTGGAAAACAAAATCAGGGTGTTTCCAAAAGGTAAAATGAAAAGATGAAGTGAGAAAATAGAGGAAGAATAATATTTTAAAAAATAAATGGCACATCTAGGAGTTTCAGTGTCTGACTAACAGGAATTCCAAGGAGAAAGAACACAGAAATAGAGAGAAGGAAATTATCCAAGAAAAAATACAAGAGAAGTTTCAGAACTGAAGATCAAGTCAAGGTGCTCTAGATTAAAACATGCAATGAATGAGGGGTGCCTGACTGGCTCAGTCAGTGGGGCATGCAACTTTTGATCTCAGGGTTGAGTTTGAGCTCCACATTAGGTGTAGAGATGACTTAAAAAAATAAAATCTTAAGAAGTACAACAAATGAAAAAAAAAATTACCCAAACCCACATACATTGTCATCAACAGTCAAAACTCCAGAAACAGTGAAAGCTTTTGGAGGGGGGAAAACTTGTCACAAACAAATGAATGAAAATCAGAATGCTATCAGAGTTCTTAACATCAGTACTGGAAGCTAGAAGACAATGGAACAAAGTCAACAAAAATTCTGAGGGAAATTTTCCATCTACAATTTTATACTCAGCTGAACTTTCAATCAAATGTGAAGATAGGACAAAGACATTTTTCTTTTTTTTTTTTTTTTTTTTTTTTTTTTTTTTTTTAAGATTTTATTTATTTATTTGAGAGAGCGAGAATGAGAGAGAGTACATGAGAGGGGGGAGGGTCAGAGAGAGAAGCAGGCTCCTCGCCGAGCAGGGAGCCCGATGTGGGACTCGATCCCGGGACTCCAGGATCATGACCTGAGCCGAAGGCAGTCGCTTAACCAACTGAGCCACCCAGGCGCCCCATGGACAAAGACATTTTTCAATCTGCAGGGACTCAAAACTTTGCTTCCTGTGGATCCTTTTCTAGGAAACAACCAGACTAAATACAAATCAGCAAAATGGGGAAATAAATAAAAAAGGCGAAAGAAACAGAATCCAGAAGGCAGGGAACCAACACAGGAAAACAGTGCAGAGAAGCCCAATGTGTATAAAATAGACTCAGCTGTTTTGAAATTCCAGATTATCTGACATATTTGGCCATTTAGAAAATAATATTTATTGATAATTCAGGCAGGGTGTTTAGAAGAATTTGAATAAAAGTGCATAGAAGATTAAACAAATGAAATAAAAAGGGAAATGTTAACTCCAAGGAAAAAATGGTACACAGAAAAAAAAAATCAGACTGAACTTCTTGGCTTTTCAGTGACAAGTTCATTTTCGTACTAATGTAAAGGAAGGGGAAATGTGGTAGATGGTGTAAAAGAGCTGAATTCTAAATTATAACAAAATCAATAGAAGAAGGATAAGTGGATAAACCAAGAAATGGCAATATTAACGTATTCCTTGGTTTTTAAAAAAACTAAAAGCATTGAAAGTGTTTACCTCATTGTTTGCCTAGTGTTTTTTTAATTCAGTATTTTTCAGAAATTTGATTTAAACCAGGTGATTTTGTCTGCTCTGATAAAAATGAAAATTATTTTAAAAAAATAATAAAAGGTCCAAAGTTCGGCCATCGGTGGGAAATTCAAGCCTGCATCGTTCAACAAGCTTTTGCCAGCACGGGCATCACCCATGTGGTGGGTGACAGCACACAAAGTCTTGATTGGATCTGAGCTGTCTCCAGGTTCCTTGTCACAGGATATCCTTCCTGTCCCCTGGCAGGTGACTAGGTTTTCTCCTGCCCCAGCCATACCAAGTTTCAGGTGAGGTTGTAAGACAGAGCAGGGGTGTGTGCCTCTTAACAGGAAGGGAGGAAGGGAAGGAGGGAGGGGAGGAGGAAGGGAAGGAAGGAAGGAAGGAAGGAGAAAATCCCTTCACAGATGAATTTAGAAAACAATTTGCCACTTTGCTATTGAGACAGCTTCAGAGAAATTCTATCCAAAATGCATCCAGCTGGATCTGGCATCAGATGACGATTCCACTTTTTCACCACGTGAAGCCTGTTGGTGTGACTCAGTGTGTCTCAAGGCCAGCCCCAGGGAGTAGAGTTAACTGGTGGGCACACCAGCCTGTCCTGTTTTCACCACTGCCCAGGTTGGAGTTGGGTACTAAGGGTTCCAGGCTGGCCCAACCTGGGGATGGCCGACCCAATCGACCTAGAAAACATAGACTGGGCCAGATTTCCCTCCCATGGGTAGCCTTCTCTCCACTATCACCACTGCTCACTGGAGGTGCCTTATCATAAATCTGGGACCTATCCCAGTCCAGACTAATCCACAGCTGGGTTCACTGAGTCTCTTAGAATTGGACCATCCAGACCATGGCCATATTTCAGCAGCCATTCAGTTCTCTATACTCTACTCCTGATGATCAGCACTGGCTGAAAGAAGTGACTGCACAGGAAAGCCCTTTCTCCTCCTACACACAGGTATGTGCAGGGCACCAGACCAACTATAGGCTAGGACACGCTGTTTGTGTACATAGGTCTGTGTTAAAGCCCAGACTGTCCTCTATTGCAGTCTTGGAGTGCCATTTTACAGTGGAAATGACTGTACCAAACTCCTAGTTGGAGAGGACCGCTTGCACTTTCAGTTAGCTAAGGTTTAACCTGTTTATGGAAGTGTTTTCCTTTGAAAAGAACACCTTTTATTTTTTAGGTGGTGAGCCATTTTTAAAAATCTTGTTGGTTTATTATAGAAGTAATGCATGCTTATAACAGATTGAAACAATACAAAAGTATGTTAGAAAAGGATTTACCCCATCCTAATCCCATCCATAGGGAAAAAGGGTGGTATATATGTATGTATATACAACTTTATATAACATATACATACATGTACATACATGTATACAGCATACGTATGCGCACATGTATCTTTGCAAACAACCGTGACTCAATATATATGGTTATTGTTCAACAAAAATAAGCCTATGCAATGCACCTTGTTTTTTTCTGTTGACCTATATTATAGACATCTTTTCATATTATATAGATTTACCTCATTCTCAGAAATATTCTTTATACGGATGCACCTTCATTTATCTAAGCCCCCTATCGATGGACATTTGGATTCTTCCAGACTTTTGATATTAATATTCTTGATGCAATAACATCCTTAACTCTGAAACCCACAGCCTTTGTTCAGATTCCAGATAGTCCATACTTTGTGACCTGTAGCAAGTTACTTAAACTCTGTGCCTCGGTTTCCTGATACATAATATGGGAATAAAATTGTCCTCAGAGTGTCCCTATGAAAAAAGAGCTAAGTATTTAGCATATTATAATAATGATAGCTAATATTTATTGAGTGCTTACTATCAGCCAGGCACTGTGTGGGTAAACAAATATCACAGTTTCATGCATTAGCCTTATAACACATTTTTTTTTATATCTGCAAAAGAAAGTCCTACATTATTATTATTGAAATGACATTAGCTATTCCTATGCATCTACTCCTCCAGGTAAATTTTTAAATCAACTTTCCACCTACATCCCATCAATATGACAAGTTTTTTTTTTTTTTTTTTTAATCTAGTTGGAATTTTGAAGGGTGTTTGTACTCTTGAAGGTTGCCAGAGTAGAAAGACCCTTGGACTTGAGTTAAAGAGAACTGGATAGTCTCGTGGTGTCCCTCCAAAGCTGTGTGACCATGGGCAGTTCATGTAAATGCTCTGAGCAACTGCAGCTTCCCTACCTAGTAACCGGGAGGGATGATCCTTATGGCAGTAGAGGGCGGGGATATTGTAAGAAAGCACTAGAACAACACCTGACAATATTTTTGAATGTGCTTGCTTCTGAGACAAGTGTTTTTGCTTTGTCTTCTGGTCCTTTGTCATCACCATTTTCAGTGGCGACTCTAAGATGGTCTTCTGTGAAAAGAGTTTGTGTAAGAGCAAGAACTGCAATGAGCGAGCAGGATGAAGTTTAAGGCCCCCGCTTCCTGTGCAAGGCGAGCTGAACATTTATGACCAGTGAAGATTAGCCAAAAGGGAGGAAAGGGAATTGGGACAAACACAGACTGTTCCGTTGTGCCGGCATGTGCCACCAACCGTGGCGTGGACTTCCTGCTGCAGGACACAGCTGACCTTTGGAGAGTCACTGTCTGGGTGAGGCTGTCCTTTAGCAGGACAGCACACAGCTGTTGTTTAGATGTCAGAGGCTAGTTAATAACTGTTTTGGCAGTCAGCTTGGGATGTTAACAGTTTGGAAAACAGTCTGCTTCTAGGTTTAAGGAAGGCGAGTATGAAGAGAATCTTTGTGTTGCTAACAGGTTGTTTGGTAATCCTACTTTGAACAAAAATTAACACTTAGCAGTAGCTTTAAAAAGTATTAAGAGAACTCATAAAAGTCAGAGCAGATGTGCAAGCAAAGGTCACACTTCCAGAGCTCTCTTGGGAACTATTTCTGGACTAACAAGTCCAACAAACGTGTTAATTCAGGTTGAGATTTCTAATGCAAATATTGACTCAGTCTCAACCTTTTGCAGTTAATTCTCCAATGTGAATGTGTCCTTTCAGGCTATCTTGGCCTGTTTTCTTTTCTTGTGCCTCATACCTTGCCCACCCTTCATTTTGAACTCTTAGCTTTTAATAGTTCTGCATTCTGTCTCTAGATCTGAATAATGTTAAGAGGCCTAAATTGAACTTTTCCTCACTTTCCCAGTGGCATATTTGTGGGAAAGGAGGAAGGAGAAGAGACTGTTGAGACCAGGAAATCTTGGCGGAATTAGGCCAGACTTAGATTACGTAGAAATAACTTCTTACCCACTGTTTACCATTAAAGGAAAAACTGAGGACAGGTTGTTTTGTTGACCGCCGCCCCTTCCAGTTCACATGATTTTTAAAAATTACTGTTCATTTTAAAATATGTGTTTTAAAGTTTCTATGAATTGGTGTGCAAACTGCTGCATAGCTAGCCAACTTTTAGTGTAAAATAGAAAGCTTTGTCTGAAAGATATGACAAATATACTGTATATTTACTTCACCTTCATTCCTGAAGGATATTTTCACTGGATATAGAATTCTAGGTTGAGGATTTTTTTTTTCCAGATGCTGTTTTACCATCTTCTGGCTTCCTTGGTTTCTGATGAGAAGTCAGTGGTCACTGGAATCATTGTTATCTTTATGTAATTTATCCTTTTTCTCTGGCTGCTTTCAAGATTTTCCTTTCTTTATCTTTGGTTTTATTTATCCTGCTTAGAGTTCATTGAGCTTCTTAAATCTGTAAATTTAGGTTTTATACCAAATTTGGAGAATTTTCAGCCATTATTTCTTCGAATATTTTTCTGCCCCATTCTCTCTCTTTTCTCCTTCTGAGACTGGTTATACCTATGATAGACTTACTTGTTATCTTAATTCCAGTATAGTTAACATATACTGTTATATTAGTTTCAGGTATACAATATAGTGATTCAACAATTCTGAGCATCACCCAGTGCTCATCACAAGTGCCCTCCTTACTCCCCATTACCTATTTCACCCATCCCCCCACCCACCTCTGCTCTGGTAACCATCAGTTTGTTCTCTATAGTTAAGAGTATGTTTCTTGGTTTATCTCTCTCTCTCTTTCTTTTTCTTTTACTCATTTGTTTTGTTTCTTAAATTCCACATAGGAGTGAAATCATATGGTATTTGTTTTTCTCTGACTGACTTACTTCACTTAACATTATATTCTCTTGCTCCATCCATATCATTGTGAAGGGCAAGATTTCATTGCTTTTTATGGCTGAATAATATTCCCGTGTGTGTGTGTGTGTGTGTGTGTGTGTATACACATACCACCTCTTCTTTATTCATTCATCTATCAGTGGACACTGGGCTGCTTCTAAAATTTGGCTATTGTAAATAATGCTGCTATAATACATGTATTCCTTTGAATTAGTGTTTTTGTATTTTTTGGGTAGATACCTGGTAGTATGCTTACTGGATTGTAGGGTAATTCTATTTTTAACTTCTTGAGGCACCTCCATACTCTTTTCCACAGTGGCTGCACCAGTTTGCATTCCCACCAACAGTGCAAGATTTCCTTTTTCTTCACATCTTTGCCAACACTTGTTGTTTTTTGTGGTTTTGATTTTAGCCATTCTGACAGGTGTGAGTGATATCTCATTGTGGTTTTGATTTGCATTTCCCTGGTGATGAGTGATGTTGAGCATCTTTTCGTGTGTCTGTTGGCCACTATGATAGACCTTTTGATATTGTCCTGGGTCTGATGTTCTGGATTTTTTTTTTTTCAATCTTTTATTTCTCTCTGTTCTGCAGATTGGGTAATTTCTGTTGGTCTATCTTCAAGATCACTGACACTTTCCAATATAATTTCTATTCTATTAAGTTCATCCAGTGATTTTTTGGAAAATTTTGTATGTTGTATTTTTTAATTATAGAACTTCCAGTTGGTTCTCTTTTATAGTCTCTATTTCTCTGCCAAGGTTTTCTGTATATTTCATATATTCTTTTATGCCACTGAGCATAATTATAATAGCTGCTTTAAAATCCTTATCTGCTAATTGCAACATCTGGGTTATCTTGGGATTGCTATTGATTGCCTTTTTTCTTGAGGATGGGCTGCATTTTCTTATTTCTGTGCATGTTTAATAATTTTAGGTTGTATTTTGAACATTGTACTACTACATTATGGAGACTCTGGATTCTATTATATTCTTCTGAAGAGGTTTATTGCAGGTGGGGCGGGTTATTGTTTATTTTGGTTTTTGCCTTAGCTAGCAATTACCTCAGTTTGAATTAAAACCACAAACCCTGGCTGTTGGGCTAAGCATCTCAATTCTTGGCTCAGTTATTTTATTCTTAGCTAGTTTGCCTAGAGTCTGCCGCATGCATCCATGTCTCAGGAGATTTGGGCAGAGTTTTTACACAGAATTTGAGGCTTTCTCTTTCTGGGATTCCCTCTTTACTTTCCAGTGGCTGTGGGGGTCCCAAAATCTGTCTCTGAAAGACTGCATGCTTTCTGTTGGGAGTTTTAGCCCTCAGCATGACACTGACCACAGCCTGCCACCAGGCTAAAAGCCATAAAATTGAGAAACACGTCTCTGTCTTTTCCTTTCTCCCACATCTCAGCCCTCCTGCAGAATCTACCTATTTTTTTTGTCTCTCTACAGTGCCTTCAGGCAATTGTTTTTATAAATTTTGTCTGGAGTATATAGCTTTTTCCGGGAGTATTGGTCCAATAGGAGCTAACTTGGCCATACCAGAGGTGGAACTAAAAGCACACTTTTAAAGTGCAAACTGCTCCTTCCTATAATTAGTGCAGATAAGCAAATTTGAAAAGTATATCTATAAGTAGATAAAGACATGGGACTTGAAAACTTCTAGAGGAAACAGTTATTTTTAGGGTCTTAGTAAACTACTATTAACAACCAAATAAGCAGCGTAGTTTGTTGTATACTTCAACATATTAATGAGATACCAGAAGCTTCTTTGTTAAATCTTTTAGTTAAAGTTCCTATTTCATACTAGCCAACTGAAAGTTGCCAGGCAGCAACTTAATATACCAATTCACAGAATTAAAGGGAGAAACAAAAAATACCTCAGTCAGAGTTGGAGATTTTCCCACTGTCAGCAACTGATAGACCAATTACACACACAAAAAAATTTTCAGTAAACACAGATGAAGACATAAGCCAGATTGATGTTTGTAGACTACTACATTCAACAACAACAGGATATACATTCCATAAAACAAGTCTCAATAAAGTTTAAAAACTGGACTATGTAGAGAATGTAGTATATCCTCTGACTACATTGGAATTAAATTAGAAATCAGTAACAGAAATATATCTTGGGAAACCCCAAATATTTGGAAATTCAGGAACACACTGTAAATAATCTGTGTTTCAAAGAAGAAATCCCAAGGGTATTTGAAAATAATTTTAACTAAATGATAATGAAAATATAACATCAAAATTTATAGGATGCAGCTAAAGCAGTACTTAGAGGAAATTTTATAGCTTTAAATGTTTGTTTTATAAAAAGGTATTTTTTTAAAAGATTTTATTTACTTATTTATTTAAGAGAGAGGGGGGAGGGACAGAGGGAGAAGGAGAAAGAGAATCCAAAGCAGACTCTGTGCTGAGCACTGAGCCCAGCCAGGGGCTCAATCCCACAACCCTGAGATCATGACCTGAATCAAAATCAAGAGTTGGAGGCTTAACCAACTGAGCCACCCAGGAGCCCCAAAAAGAAAAGTCTTAAATGTGCTGTACAGTAGCACTTTCTGTGGCAATGGAAATGTTCTGTATCTCTGTTGTCAAGTCTGATAGTCAATAATCATATGTGGCTTTAATTTTTAATTAACTTAAATTATTTAAATTTAGATACCCACATGTGGTCATTGGCTACGATATCAGATAAGACAGGTCTAAAACTCAGTGACTGAAGGTTTCCTCGTAAGAATAATATCCAGGACACCTGGGTGGCTCAGTCATTAAGCATCTGCCTTCGGCTCAGGTCATGATCCCAGGGTCCTGGAATCGAGTCCCACATCGGGCTCCCTGCTCAGCAGGAAGCCTGCTTCTCCCTCTCTCACTCCCCCTGCTTGTGTTCCCTTTCTTGCTATGTCTCTATCTGTCAAATAAATAAATAAAATCTTTTAAAAAAGAAAAAGAAAAATATCCAAAATAAGTAGTAAGAAGGACATGAAAAAGAAAAGAGCAGTGGGGAGGAATGACAACAGCCAGGCAGCCCAGCTTCATGAAGGCTCTGCACACACCTCAGCCCCACAGGCGCAGGCACCGGGCACTCGCCCACTCCCCACCATGATGCCCAAGAGGAAGGTCAGCTCCTGCGAGGGGGCAGCAAAAGAGGAGCCCACGAGGAGGTTACTGAGGTTGTCAGCTAAACCTGCTCCTGCAAAAGTGGAAATGAAGCCAAAAAAGGCAGCAGGAGAGGATAAATCTTTAGACAAAAAAGTGCAAACAAAGGGGAAAAGGGGAGAAAAGGGAAGACAGGCTGAAGTGGCTAACCAAGAAATGAAAGAAGACTTACCTGCCGAAAACAGAGAAACTAAAAATGAGGAGAGTCCAGCCTCTGATGAAGCAGGAGAGGAAGAAGCTGTCTGATTAATATCATATATCATGTCTTATCAGTGGTTCCTGTCTCTCTTGTACAATCCAGGGAAATATTTTTATCAACTATTTCATTAATCCAAGTTTTTTAGTAGCTCTAGAAACATTTTTAAGAAAGAAGGAATCCTACCTCATCCCATTTTTTAAGTGTATATGCTTTTTTATAAGAGGTGAAATCATTTGTTGGTTGTTTATTTTTTGGTACAACCAGAGAATCGTGAGATATTGAATATGGGAGGCTTTGATTGTGTTATGGGTCAGCTCAACATTCCATAGGTGGGGTAGTTTTTATATCCTGTAATACTAAGCATACTAAATGGCAGTTTGGAGTCAGTCGTGCATTTAATGTGCCTTGAACATTTTAAATTACTTCTATTTCCATGTTGTTTTTGGTAGAATTGATTCCTAAAGAAAACCACTCCTTGATCTTGACTCTCCCTGTCAGAATTTTGTGCACTCTGCAACATCTTGGTCTGGTAGTCCAGTTTTCCTAGTAACTTGTTTTTTTTTTTTTTTTTTTAAGATTTTATTTATTTATTTATTTGAGAGAGAGAGAATGAGAGACAGAGAGCATGAGAGGGAGGAGGGTCAGAGGGAGAAGCAGACTCCCCGCTGAGCAGAGAGCCGATGCGGGACTCGATCCCGGGACTCCAGGATCATGACCTGAGCCGAAGGCAGTCGCTTAACCAACTGAGCCACCCAGGCGCCCCTTCCTAGTAACTTGTTAATGTGCTGTGCGAGATTGAAAATTTGAGTATGTAGTGTATATGATATTAACTTGTGAATTAATGGGACTTAAAGATAATAGTGTATCAACATTTGAAGATATTGGTACTTGACATACTGTTAAGGAAAATTTGCCTTCAAATTTTAATCTGGAAAGTCACTGGAATAACTCTTAGAAAGAATCACAACTACATGATTTTTTAGATTTTCAGTATGTACATTAAGAATTGTGTACAAATTGAAATGTCTGTACTGATCTTTGGAACAACCAATAAAAATTCAATTATGAAAGAAAAAAAAGGTAAGAGCATAAATCAGTAAACTGGAAAATAGACAAAAAATAGAGAAAAACCATAAATCCAAATGCTTTGTCTTTTAAAAGATCAATAAAATTGATTAGATACATAGAGAGCACTTACTACCAAGAGCCAGAATAAAAGAGGTGTTATCAATCCTACAGGCATTAAAAAATTAATAAGGGAATATTAGGAACAACTTTATACCAAAAAAATTAAACAACTTAGATGAATTCTACAAATTCTTTGAAAAATACAGCTCATCAAAACTGACACCTGGGGGCACCTGGGTGGCTCAGTCGGTTAAGCGTCTGCTTTTGGCTCAGGTCACGATCCCAGGGTTCTGGGATTAAGCCCCACGTCAGGCTCCCTGGTCAGCAGGGAATCTGTTTCTCCCTCTCCCTCTGCCCCTCCCCCTGCTTTGTGCTTTCTCTCTCTCCCTCTGGCAAATAAATAAATAAGTCTATTTTTTAAAAAAAACTGACACCTGATGACAGAAAATCTGAATAACCCTATATCCATTAAAACAATTCTAATTCAGTGTCAGAAACCTTCTCACAAGCAATTTGGAGTTCTCAGTGTTGGTAGGAATATAAAATGATATAACCATTTTGGAAAGCTCTAGCATTTCTTTTTTTTTTTTTTAAGTAGGCTCCATCCATGCCCCGTGTAGAGCCCAGCACAGGGCTTGAACTCATAACCCTGAAATCAAGAGTTGGACGCTTAACTGCCACCCAGGCACCCCTCTAGCATTTCTTATAAAACAAATATATCCTTATTTGACTCAGCAGTTTTACTCACAGTTATTTACTCAAGAGAAATTGAAATATATGTTGACAAACACTTATAAAACCTATATGTCCCCATCAGTAGGAAAATGGATACAGAAACAGTGATATATAATGGAATGCTACTTAGCAATATCAAAGAGAAAATTATTAATACATGCAACATGTATGAAACTAAAAAACTGAAAGAAGCCTTCCACAAAAAGAAGTATTTAGTATTTGATTCCACTTATATGAAATTCTAGAATAGGCAAAACTAATCTATGATGGGGGAAAAAATCAAAACAGTGGTTCCTTATGGCAGAGTAGGGATTTTTTTAACTCAGGTGTATATTTTTATGTAAACTCAGTGTATACACATTTAAGATTTGGGCACTTCATTGAATATAAATTTTACTTCAAGAGAAAAAAATGAATATTGAACTGTAGTTAATGATACACATTCTGAATTATTTAGAGGAAGTAGAATGGTAGTTCACTTTGAAATACATCAAAAAGATTAAATGGATTAATGAATGAATACAAGAATGGATATGTATACAGATATGTGATAAAGTAAGTACAGTCAAATAAATGTTAATGGTAGAATCTAGGTGGCCTTAAACATACTTTGTTGTATATGTGAAATTTTTCATAACAAAATGTTGGGGAGAAAGAGTGAGGAAAAAGTTTGCTTCTAATTCCATGTACACAGAATTACTGCAGTGCAGTGAATTGAACCTTTATTGGATCTGCCTTTATAAACAAGAAAAATGTATTACGAACACATTTGTTCTGAGTTTCTCAAGCACTGCTAATAAGCAAAGGACCATGGAAGAATTAACTAATTAGTTAATATGAATCAAGCATTTTCCCTGTCCTCTGGGAACTTGCAATCTGATGAAGGATATAAAACAAACATACCAATAATAGAATGCAGAATATGAAACATTCTCTGATAGACATAGGGATAAGCTGGTGTGGTTGTTTAGGAGAATGAGAGCGTATTTAGGTTGGAGGAACCATGGAGGCTGCATGGAGGAGGGGATATATTGAATACCAATGGACAGAGGGCCTGAACAGGGGAGATGGTATCCCAGGTACAGAAATGAGCCTGTGCAGGTGTTTGGAGAGTGTGGAATAAAGGTAGAAAGGTGAGACTAAGGCCTTGAAAACCAGATTTGGATTTTACTCAGTAGATAGGAGGGAGACATTGTGTCTTTGCACAAGGCTGGGAGACAGATGCTTTAACATTAATGTTACTTAGTGGTACCTAGAAATGCGGGAAGCCCAGATGGGAGCCCCGACCCCCTCCTCACTATAAGGCTTTATTCCATTCATGTGCTCCCTTGGAGGGGTGCCCAGGCCCTGGCTTTGATTTGAAGGAATTAGATTAGAGGATCTCCAAGGCCCTTCTAGTTCCAACATTCTGTGATCTTATGGCTGCTTGAAAAAGTTGTTGCTCAAACAGAATAAATATTTCCTCTTGCAGTATTATTGTACTCTATTAGCCAACTCTTTCTTCATCAAGTCTGGATTGTACTGTTAGATATATTACAAATCCCATATTCAAGTGTCAGAGCTCTGAGCTGTTGCTGGGTGATAATGCTGCTTTTTACAGAGTTTTAACATTTCAAGCTGTTGAACTTTCACATTCTGAAAAAAATCACTGATGGTGATGTTAAGCCAGATGGGGTTACAGGGGAAAACTTACAACACTTTGTGGGAATCTGGGAGTTCTACATCTGTCACAGATGAGTCTGAATAATCTGAACTTGAAATGAGACTCTTCACAGAATGCTTATAGCATTCTGGTAATTCCTGAGTGCAAGGAAATGGAATCTTAAAACTGTGTGGAACAACACAATTTCTTTGGATGAAAAGAGTATCTTTTACCACGTGAGTTTTTATTAATGGTTTATTATTATATCTGATGCGTTCTGATATTTGGTCCCAAAGATAAAAGTCCCATACAATATATTGAACCATTGGGTGCGTGATGAAAAATTAACTTTCCATCTCTACGCATCCAGGTCCAGGTGGACGCCTGCTGTGTCAAGTGTGAAGGAAAGATAGTGGAGATATTGTTACTTCCAGACCACTGGGTCCAAGTGTTTGATGTGAGGAAAGAAATGATAGGCTGAAAAAGTTGTGTGGTGTGGGAACCCAAAGTCCTTGGGAGGAAGAACAGAAAGAAAGGTAGCCCAGAGCACTTCCATAGTAAATTTGCCGTGGCTGTGGTGGTTTGCTGGCTGACTTAGCCCCAGTTCCAAAGGCTCAAGCTTGATGCTTACGGCATGCTAGTTACACAGAGAGCTGAGCTGCAGAGAAAACGCATCTCTTAGCATCTGTTCACTTTTCATCTTACTAGGGAGAGAAACCATATCCCGACCTCATCAGAACACCAGGCCACCCCTCTCCAGGTGTCTCAGATATCTGTGCTCTGTGAACTTGGCAGAGATGGTCTTTTACAGGGAGGGTCTTCTCTCAGGGATCCCTAGTGAGAGGGGTCTCAGATCAGAGCTGCTTCAAAGAGGTAAGGGATGTGCCTCTAGTCCCAGGCCCCAATTAAGGGAGGGGGGGGGCGGTGTTTTTCTTTTGCTGGGAAATGAGGAGTGCCACATCAGAGACTCTCTTCCATTTTAAAAATATTTCACTGAAATGTCTGCTTTCTGGCTGTTAGCAAACAGCATGTTTTGAAGCCAGATATCCTGTCCAAATAGTAATAACAATGTCACAACTTCTGTCACTAATACACTTTCCCCTTTCTTCAATTTACTTATAAGGATTTTTCTTGTGGTTATACAAGAAACTATAGAAATCATAGAAAACATACAAAAGTATATGCATAATAACACAATTTAAAGATGTTAATCATTGTTAGCTTTTTTATTTTTCTAATTGCCTTTTGAATTTCTCTTACTTATGTGTATGTATAATGTCATAAGGGGATCATGGGAAATATAATACACGGATAGCTTAATATGTCAGCTATTTTTCACATGAGGGTTTTCCCAAATTATAAAAACCCTTAGAGAATATCATATTTAATGACTATAGAATATTTGTTCTCTTCTGTGGACATAGCATCACTTTTTAAAATAGTACCTCGCTATTAGACTTTTAGCCTGTTCCCAGTGTTCTGTTATAAAAGCAGCAATATCCTTGGTTTCAGGAGACATACTTCTGTGTCTGGGGAAGGAAGAGAAATGCGTAAGTTTACCAGGGTGCCTGATGCCCCTGACTGAGCCTTGTCATGGTCTTTGTCTGGCTTTCTGTGGATGCTGGGTCCAAACTGAAGGAACAGAGAGGGACTCTTCCGATCCATTAATGATGGCAGGGGCCCCTTTGTATCTGTGCTGCCCTTCCCAAGGGACAAGCAGGCTCTGGGAATGGGAGTCCATCTCAGTGGACGGTAGCCCCGGTAGGCCCAAGGACCTAACCCTTCCTCACTCTCTTTTCCTCAGAAAGAATGATACCTTTTTCTGGGTTCCCACTTGACTGTGGTCGTAGACGCTAAAACAGAGGAGCTTGAAGTGGCTTGGGGCCTACTTGGCCTCATAATAATAGTAATAACTGTAACTAATATTTATTGGGCATCTGCTATAATGTGTCAAGTGTTTTATATACAGCATCTTTTTTTTTTTAAAGATTTTATTTATTTATTTGACAGAGACATAGAGAGAGAGCACAGATAGAGTGGCAGGCAGAGGGAGAGGGAGAAGCAGGCTCTCCGCTGAGCAGTGAGCCCGATGCGGGGCTTGATCCCAGAGCCCTGGGATCATGACCTGAGCTGAAGGCAGACGCTTAACCGACTGAGCCACTCAGGCGCCCCTATATACAGCATCTTATTTAATTTGCAGACCCCTTGTTCTGAGAGCGAGAAATAGTGCTACCCAGTGGAAAACAAGCAAGACAGGCTCTGGAATTAAACAGACAGTGCTTGGAGCCCAGCCCCGCCATTTACCAGCAGCTCTGTGACTAGGCAGATTTATTGGTCAGGAATGCATTCAGCTGCAAAACTCAGAAAACCCAACCAAGAGTGGCTTAAATAAGTAAGTAGTTATTTCTCAGACACAATGAGAATTCTGGGAGGAGCCAGTCCAGGGCTCACACAGTGTCATCAGACACTCAGTCTCTTACCTTCCTATCTGTGTTGTCCCTGGCATGTGGCTTTCCTCCTCATGGTGGCAGATGGCTGCTTCATCTGAGGCAGGAAGAAGAAGTCGAGAAGAAAGCAGGGCCAGTCCCTAGATCAGGAAAGCAAAAGCTTTTTCCCGAAATGCTCCGCTTATGTCTGATTGGCCAGAAGTCCATCATGTGGCCACCTAGGTGTAAAGGGCTCTGTGGAGAAGTTTCAGCTGCACGCGCCGCCATCCATAAAGGGATCAGGGTTCTGTTGGAAAGGGAGGTAAGGGCATGTCTGACGGGTGAGCCATCAGTGGCTGTACCAGCAAGTCATTTAGTATCTTGGAAGTTCACTTGTTCCTCTGGTAATAATTCCTTCCTATTCTAGTCAGGCTTTTTCAGCCTCTAAGAGGTGTGTCCAGTTTGTCAGCTCCTTGGGCACATCCTCAGGGACGAGGGGAAACTCAGGTCTGGGTCCCAGCTACACACACCCCATTCACCCAGGGTCTTTGTACTTCCCAGCAGCCTGTTAACACCTCATCAGTCAGGACGTGCCAGGAACTCTCAGTACCTACTGCCAGGCCATCACTTTAGAACTGGGCATCCAGGTTTCCTTACCCTGAGGATTCTTCCAGGTGTGCAAAGCTGGGCTTTTGGCTACTTCTTTCCCTTGCTTCTAGTGCTCTCTCTCCTGTCTCACCCCAGCTGCTGTCCCTGCTGCCACTGCTGTGTCTCACAGTCGGACCCCCCAAAGAGATGATATCTTGGCTCAAATAGTCACCACTCATGAGGAGCATCACGGTCAGGCAGAGTCTTACACCAGGCCACCCCAGTGGTCCCTAGTCACCCTTTAGCCACAGAACGCACCGTGGCTTCTTTCCTCGACAGAGACCTGTGGCTGTGGCAGGTGCCAGTGGATCCCAGATCCTCTCCGATGGATCATGGGAGAACACATGGGAGTTGTGTTCCAGAAAACTCGTTCCCCTGAAGTGGAGCAACAGGGAGGTACAGGCCCCAGGTGGGCTTCTCTGGGCCCTGCCAGAGCTAGGCAAGGATGCCTGGCTCGCTTAAGACTTTGAGATTGGCGTGGCTTGGCGGGGGGGGACGTGGTGATTCCTGTTACCTGGCCGTGGGAGAGCCACGCAGCAGCCTGGGCCACTGGCGCACTAACACCAGGGCAGAGTGGGAAGTGTGGGTTCTCTGAAGAGAGGGAGGGGAGGTGTGGGGGAAAGGCTGCTGGTCAGATTGCTGGCATTCCTGAGGAGGACCTTGTTTGAGAAGGAAGCTGCTGTTAGCTGCACCCTCCGTCCCAAGCCGCCCAGAGGTGAGAGGCAGTTACCAGGACAAATGAGAGAATGTGTGCGCACATACTTTGAAACGGTGACTCAGTCCAGAGGCCTCCTTGTTGCTGTTATTACAGCTGCCGCTGCTGCAAAACAGCTTTGAACCCTGAGGTGTGAGGCTGCCTGGAGGTAGGGGCAGGGAGCGGGGGAGAGTTGCCTGGCAGCCCGGGACGTGAGAGCCTGCGGTCAGTGAGCGGGGAAGGGGCCTGCAGGATGGGTGAATGAGGCTGTGGCTGTAGGGTATTTGTGTGATTTCTGGTGCAGATGGAGAGCAGATCTGGGCCCTGAGGGTCAAATGCCAGAGCCAGGCAAGGATGCCCTAGTTGGCGCAAGGCTGTCCAGGCAAACAGTCAGCAGAGGGTGTGCCACACCTCCACCAGATCCTGTCACTGCGGGCCATGCGACGGCTTCATAGCAAACCGGGCACAGAAGCCCCGTTGTCCCTTTTCTCTTGTCCACCCTGCATCCGTCCTCTTCTGCTGAGAAGCTGCGACGGGTCAGGGCGCCGCCACTGCTGGGCAGAGCGCCTGCCAAGTCCATGTAGTTTCCGGCTGGTGCCAGGTCCGCCAGCCAGCTTCCCGGCGGCCGCTGCCACTGGGTGACTGGTTCCTAGAAGCGGCACATGCGTGAGCTGGGACGGTGTAAGCAGAAAGTAATTGGGTGGCACCCCCTCCCTCACCAGATCCCTACCACACGCTCGCTGGCTCCTGGACTTCTTCAGCCTGTCCAGGGCAAGAGAGCTGTACAGTAAATCTCCTGAGCATGAACAATTCTGTGGAATAAGGTTGGCTCCGTGGGCTGGCTGCCTGTCAGACTAAAACTCTGAACTGGATTATGTGACATTTTCGTTTTAATCAGAGAGGAAAGCCACATTGCTGAGCAGAGCCACGCTGATCATGGCTCTTTTTTCAGCTGTTTAGCACTAATTCCCTTTGGGGGAGAGTCCTCACTGGGCCCCTTTTTAGACACCCGGGAGGAGAAGGAGAGGCACACGCTCTCAAGCTTTAGAGGCCACGCCAGCAGGTGGAAAACCCAGGGTACTCATCTCACCCACCCACTGAGAAGGAACTTCACAGTGTGAAGAGCTATGCCGAGGCTCACCCAAGTGCTGACCCACTGGAACAGAGATGGGATCAGGGGGCGCCCATGAGGGGTGAGAGGTCCCCTTCCAGCCTCTGGCCAGAGCAGTGCTCCACCCCAGACCCTGAGACAAGGCATGAGGAAGGGCACAGCTCACCCTTGTCTGGGCACTCAGCCCGCAGCTCTCTGCTCAGCTCCCTTTTCATGGAGAAAACATGCCTGGCCATGAGTCCCTTTCCTTCCCACATTCCAGGACACGTCTCCCTGCTACATCATGCAGACCTGGTCCAAATCTGCCACTTCCTTCTCCACGTTCTCTGATCTGGAAAAGTGGTTTTTCTGCCCATCCTTGTATCTTGACTGCAATATCACAACAGCCTCCTAATGAGGCTTCCTGCCTCTGGGTCTCATCCTCATCCTCATCATCATCCTGTATATATTTCTAGCATAACTTGCCAAAGCATGATACAGTCTAATTACTCCTCTGTTTGGAAGCTCTCAGTGCCTCCTCACTGCCTACAAGAGACAGAAGAAGATGGGAGAAGCTTCTTTTGGGATTTGGTCCCCACTTGCCACTCTGAGTCTCACTAAGCTTTTTTCTGCCCACAGCTGCAAACACAGATACTCAGGAATCATTGAGAGATGGGATGAATGAAAAAAAAATTAGGAAGCCAAACAAGAGTTCTCTGGTGTTTTTAATTTTATATAGAGGTATCATGCTAACATATGTGTGAATTAATCATTGATAATCTTTTTATGGCTTTCTTGAGCTAAGTCTCTTATCCAAAGAATTGGGAAGCCTGTCTTATTTTATAAAGAGGGCAGGGTTTATAGAATATATAAGGAAATTGAGAGTCAAATAACATTTTGATCTTTTATTTTGAATTTGTAGCTCAGACAGTGCCTCCAAAAAGGATCTCAATAATTTGCTCTTTTTTTAGCCAGCCACTTCTCTAGTCAAATTTTAAAAGGCTTGGAAGAACATGTGATTTTTAAAATATCCTGGAGGACTTTTCCAGGCCTGGGCAGCTCATGGGTCAATGCACAGCTATTTCTGTATGTAAGTAGAGTGGGAGGGTGTTCTGCCAGTTCCCTGAAGGTCGGGGGCCTGGTTGTCTGAACTGGGAGGTTGGACAGAGGGACTTCCTTCTTCCCCTCTTGTGCCACAGCCGGGCTTCACTACAGAACTACAGACATGTGCTCCCCCATTTGTGTTTGCATGCCTGTACCTGCTGCAAGGTATTTTCTTCTGAGCTGGTCCCTTTAAATTTTGGGGACCCTAACTCCTGTGTCAAAGGTGTAGCACACAGGTGTGAACAAAGTAGTCATTTGGGGAGTAGTGCCAAGGTAGTGTAGACTGAACCACATAGGGGTGAGGGGGTAGCTTTGGAATACACAATCCCTAAATGAGACATAGTTTCCAGCTGATTTGAAGGCCTGTTAGTTTTCAAGGTTTGAGCCATGCTTATGGGAAAAGGAATCCTCAGGTCAAATGGAGAGCGCCGGAGTGTGGACTGGCACCCAGGGATTGAGTTCCCAGCCCAGCTCTGCAATTCATCCGTTGATTTTCTAGGCCAGGACTTTCCCTGGGAGTTACAGTACCTTTCAAGTTAAAGGGTTGGGTCAGTTTGTTCTTATGCTCTAGATGCTCTCTCCAGCCTTCTCCATCCTGCCCTGTGCTCTGGGAGCTGACCAGTAGGGACTATATGAATGGGCTCCCTTACTTCCTGGCCCCCTGTTGTGTTCTTTACCCTATGAGGAAAACCAACAGTCCGTTGAGGGGCAGGGAGTGGAGGAGGAGTGGGACCGAAGTATTGATTCTCCTGGCTCCTTCTTGTGTCTGGGCTCCTGGCAGGTAGCCCTCTCCGCAGGGCACTCTGTCTCAAGGTTCCAGTAGCCTCTCCTCCCTCACCCTCTGGTCCTAAGGATGTAACTGTGGCGCTGTTACTGGTCCCAGAACACTGCACTGTTTTTCCCCTGGTCCCTGCCCACCCCTTATAAATGGCCCCTTTATTAAACTCTCCTCAAATTACCCAATTTGAGAGTGCCATCTGTTTCCTGCCAGAACCCAGACGGATACGGTTCCTAAGATCTTTTCCAGCTCCGAAAAAAAGATGCCTGCAAGCAGAGGAGGAGTGGGCCCTTTGGGGCTCCCATTTTTCACTCATGCCTCCCTTCATGGTTCACCGGGATCAGGGGAGGGAGGGACTGGTAGAAACATGATCTCTAGAGCACAGAGTCACTACGATAAGAATCCCCCGCACCTTGGTAGGCATAGGCTGTTAGAACCCTGATTTCCAAAGAGTACACGGGTGTGCTCTCCCACTGTGGTAGCGGGGACTTCCCCCACCTTTCCCCAAGGGCGGCTCACACCAACCAAGGCAGGACTGTCCCTCCTACCCCTTGCTGCCTCTGTGACTTTGAGCAAGTGACTTCACCCTCTGAGCCTCAGCACCCTCCCTCCTAACCTGGAGTTGGTAACGCCGACCCTGGCCCGCACACGATTGTTAGGAGGTGCAAAGGAAGAAGTCTGTGGGAAACCGCTTTGATGAACATCAAGTTCAGGACTAAAGAGGACTGTAGTCATAAACAGCTTTTATCGTGGTAGGGGTCACAGGCAGGGCACAGAGCCCAGTGGGGACATTACCCCTGCTCCCATCCTAGCTAGAAACCAGCCTCCATTTGCTCTGTCCTGCTATGTGCACTTGCTGAGACATACGTGGCTCCCCAAGTGTCAATTTCAGGATCAAAGTGTGACCTCAGAGATACCAGATTATAGAATCATGTCATCAATAGCAACAGCAGCTTTCTGACATTTCTGGAATTCAGATCCCGGCCTTGAGAGTCTTAGGTGACCACTATGGCCCTTCCAAAAGCAACTGCTTCAAGATAGTTCTGAGAGAGGATAAAGGAATTGAGTATATTTTATTTATACATCTTTAATTATCAAAGTTATCACAGAGACTTCTTGGAATACAAGAAAAATACATGCTTGTAGACTACATATGTCAAGTGCAATTTTTTTTCTTTAAAAAGTTATAAAGGGGCTTAAAGAATTGTCATATTCACTTGGTACTGTCAATATTATGTTAGGCCATATGCATACAGCCCGTATGTGTAGACAAGTGGCAGAGCTGGGGAAGGAGGGAGGGGATAAAGAGATGACAGGCTGGGAGTCCATGGCTTTCAGGGCCCTAGTGGATACACACCTCACTGTATTTATTACCCAGCAGCTCAGTACTGTGCACAGAGCGATGTGCGCCAATGGCAAGAGCATGTACTTAGTGGAAAAAAGAAGAACGAGATGCACAAACTAATATTTCCGTAAGTTAAAAATAGGTGCACAGAAACCCCCGTTGCACATTTTGTAAGCACTGTTGAGGACATAAGGATACACCTCAGGCACATTAGGAAATTTCTCTGTGGGGCGAGGGGAATGGAAATGGGCTGTAGGCATAAAAGGAAAAACAGTGCGTATGTACATAAATACAGGGCTTTTGCCTAGCCAGTGTTAATCAGGAACTGTTGCGTATGGTAAATGCAGCCCTCTGCTCCTGACGTACAAAACAAACAAAAAGAAAGTCCTCAGTTTTTCTTTTTCTTTTAGGTTTTAAAAGAAGCCTAAAAAGGATTTTACTGTTAGGTTTGAATGGTCTTCCCCCATAGCCCTCAGTGTAGCCCCTGAACCACAGTGGTTAGTGGAACAAAAGTAACCTTTGTAGGGTCAGAACACAAACAGCACAAAAGCTGTGTAGAAACCACACGAAGGAAAAGATGCTGTGAGCCGCCCCTCAGGCTCACTTCTGGAAACTCACCACCTGGTAGTGCCCGCCAAGTGGGCCAACGTCCATCGAAGCAGGCAAGACTATTCCAAGTATGGTTCTCTTTTGTTAAAAAAAATGCCTAAGGGAAAGTGGAAGATACGGAAATGCATGTAAACTTATCAGAAGAGCCTTCATAAAGTATTTTGAGCGGTACACCCTCTTTTCTCTTTTTGATGTATTTACTTTTAGTCTCTTATGGGTAATTTTTTTTTTTTGCAAAAGTGATATCCCATGTCTACGTATTCCCATTTTACGCAAATTACACTTTACATCCTTATCCCAGTTATCTTTCCTTAATGTTGCATTTAACAGTATTTTTCCATTTTGCTACATAGGCTCTGTCACCATCATTTTTAATGACTGTGTAATACTTTATTGACTGATTATACCAACACTTATTAGAATGACATTTAAGCTGCTTTCCACTTACCCCCCACATATAAGTAATGCAGAAAATGCAGCATGTAACCTCTTCATATTTTAAATTAGTCCCTTAGGATAGACTCAGGAAATGGAATTACTGGGTGAAGGAGTGTACAAAAAGCATCTGTACTCTTGGTACAGATGACTAAATTGCTTTCCAAAAGGATGGTAGCAATTTACACTTAACAACAGTAGTACGTTCTTGTAGCAACATGGTGTTTAAAAGTTCTTAATTGTCAATTTAATAGCTCACATGCATTGATTTTATTTTTGCGTTTCTTTGATTAATAAAGAGGTTAAAATTTTTCCAAGTTAGAGATTAGTATTTCTGTTTATATTACTATTCGGGTGGTCTCGGACTTTTCAGTTTGTATGCAGCCTTTACCCAATGATTAATTTTTGTCGTAATTCTGCAACTGTTTTATATTTTCCCTATAAGATGTTTAAAAATGTTTACATAAAGTGTTTTTCCTTAAAGAAACTGATACTGATTCATTGGTGTTTTTTGTTTTATTTTGTTAAGCCAAATAAAAATCAAAATACTGTTGGTTAAATTTGAGAAAGAAATTTTACAGCATGGCATAATGAAAAATGCACTGAATCAAGGGCTTTGTAGGCAGACAAAACCACAGTCCAGTCCCTGACTGTGATGTCCTGGCTGGGCAGATCACTCAAGCTCTCTGAGCCTCCGTGTCTTCGTTTATGCCATGGAAATTATGACCCACCTTCCACCGGTGGGACTGGCTGGGGTCATGAACAAATGCTGGCATGGTGGGTACCCAATAAACAGGGATCCTTTTCCCCCTCCTTGCCTTCCAGATCCTAGGGCTGAGCGGGCTGCTGAGGGCGGCTGAGTGGCAGGTTAGGAGGAACTAGCTGCAGTGCCCAACCCTATCCTGGGGCCTCCTGTTTCCTTCCAGGCAGGAGGCCCAGGGACGCAGGGCAGTGGCTGTGCTTCTCACCAGTGGCTCTGAACAGTGGGCTTGTTGTTCTGGCACATCTGGTTACCAGCTTCCTGTTTGTCCTGATGTAGTGGTGTTCTCTCAGTCAGCGGCAGGAGGGAAAAGAATAGTCCTGGACGGGTAACCTGAGTTCTCTAACTCCTCCTGCAGTGGGAAAGCCTGGCCCTCCCCCCCCCCCGCCCCCTTCAAGAGGCTCTGTGACCGCCATCATGGGGCTATGTGACCTTGAGCAGGGCTTGATCCCAAGTCCCATGTGCGGGGAGGGAATGAGGAAGGAACGGCAAGTCACCATTGCTTGGAATTCAGGACTATGGTACCCGGGAACTAAGGCCAATGGATTTCAAACATATGCTGATTAAACATTAAACTTTCATTTCCCACAAAGTGAATGTACCACACATTCCCATTCTTTTCATATTCTGGGAAGAGGGTTAAGTCATGAACAGGATTCAAATCCCAGTCCTGCTTACTAGCTATGTGACTTTGAGCGAGTGACTTACCCTCTCTGTGCTTCAGTGTCCCCATCTCTAAAATGGGAGAATAACAGTAACTACTTCATAGGGTTGCTGTGAATATTAAATGAAGTAGTATGAATAAAGTATTAGCACAGTTCTAGGCCACACAGAGTGACTGTACAATAGTTTGCATAAGGCCCTAAGATTTTACTTGCTGAATTCCCTTTGAGTCTATGGTTCTTGGAGGTTGGACTGCATTCTTCTCTTTAGAGATCTGGAAGTTCAGTGTAAAGGTAATTTGATGAAATTTTTCAGTCATTTGAAGTAGATAGAATTTGCAAAGAATGTGCATCAAGAGTATAGCAGATATATTCCTAAAAAATTCGCCGTAGAATATAACGAATATTTTATTTTTATTGGCTTTGATTTTTAAAATTTAGGGCTATATTCCCATGGAAGAATTTTGCTTGCTGCTGAAACAGATGTCCCTTTGTCCCAGACAAATACATAGAGGCTGAATTACTGCGTTGCACAGGGTGGGGGCCAGGGGCCCATGTGAGAGGTGTGAGCTCAGCATATGTGAATGTGGGCTGTGATGTCTGGGGGAGGTGAGACGGTGGGGTATAGCTCTTCTCAAGCTCCACTGGTTCCAAGGTCGAGGCCCCTGCCCTGTGTGCAAAGTCCTGGCCTCTGCCCTGCTTTATGACTGTAAATAGGGCATTGTTAGGTGGTGATTTTGTCCTGTGTCTTTCATGGGTGCTAGGACAGACACAGAGCCTACAGTGAGCATGTAGGTAATTTAAATCACTTATTCCCTCACTTCTTTCAAAACAAGTTTATTATGGGCTGACTTGGTTTATTGCTGTACTCAGGAAATCGAAGCAAAGGGTGAGCCCTAGATGTGGTTATGGCGGCTGCCACATTGACTTTTCCACAGTGTGCTTTGCTGATATGACTAAATACTAAACGTATAGTACCTTTTGGGTTTCACAGACTTGGGGAGATCCCTTTTGGTAACAATTTTCAGTGCATTTAGAACTTCAGAACTGAGTCGAGGCTGCAGAGTGATGACTTCCTTTTTGTTACTCAGCAAGAACTGGGAGAAAATTCAGAGAAGGGCCAGTGAGATATGAGAGGCAAGTAGAGCTGTGTATCTGGAACAGAGCGGGCTGAGGAATGAAGGAATAACAGAGTCTTTATCTGGGGTGCAGATTACCTGCTTCTTGTTCCACTGAACACTCAACAAGAAGACTCTTTGGCAAATAATAGGGATTTTTTTACAGGCAAAGAAATTTTAACATTTTAGTGGATTTCCAAAAGAGGTTTCAGATTCTCTAATAGGAAGGGCAAGAGGAGAGGTAGCAGCAAGAATCAGGAAGCTGTCCAAACTCTTGAGTGGCTGGTGTAACCCTCTCTATAGAGAGAGGGAGGAGCAGGACCCTAATATGCTTACAAGTCAAAAACTGTCATTAGGAAAACCTCTTTAGTTAATTACAGTTTAGCATATTCATTTGTAACTTTAAAGCACCTTGATTTATGGTGTCTTGGGCGGGGGGCGGGGGAGGGGGGCAGCTAGAAGTGATATGACTGTCCCCGCGGAGGATGGAGAGTGCTGTGGCTCCCCCTGGAGGAGAGGAGGCCAGTTCCTTCTGCAGTCGACCCCGACCACTCCTTCCTTCCAGGCCATTGTTTTCCGGCCTCTAAGTTCTGGAATAGGGTAGCCAGGCTGCAAGCTACCCAGGCACCAGGTGACCACAAGAGGCAGGAGGGTCCCCATGTGTTTAGGGTGGGAAAAAGGGAAAAGATGTTAGCTGAGGCCAGGTCTTCAGGTGTGTATGTGTGTGGTGTTGTGGACGTGTGTGTGGTGTTGAGGACGTGTGTGTGTGTGTGTGTGTGTGGTGTTGGGGACGTGTGTGTGTGTGTGTGTGTGTGGTGTTGGGGACATGGGAACCAGCCCAGGCTTCAGTAATAATGGGAGGCAGAAATGTATTAGGAATCCAGTTATCATTTCAAAGAGAGTCTGACATTATAAACAAGGGACCTTAACTACTTGTAGGATTTGTGAGAGCCTGGTAAATGAGTAACCTTCCCATTCCACAAATATTTCATAAACATTAACCACACATTAGGCACTATGTGATAAACCCTCACAAGTCTGCTTTGTTATTTCTGGTATTCTGTCTTCATCGTCACCATAGCCCTAACACCCAGCCCTGGTATATTTTCAACAATAGCTTCCACATGTTATTTTTTTTGTTTATTTTATTTTTAATTGAAATATAATTGACATATTTGCTTCAGGTGTACAACATAATGATATAATTACAATTCTGTACATCACTCGGTGCTCACCACGATAAGTGTAATCCATATCCATCACCATACAGTTATTACAGTATTATATGCCCCATGCTGTACTTTTTGTCTCCATGGCTTATTTATTTTATAACTGGAAGTTTGTAAGTCTAAATCTCCTTCACCTATTTCACCCATCCTCCCACCACCCCTCCCGTCTGGCAACTTCCAGTCTGTTCTCTGTAGTTATGAGTCTGTTTCTTTTGTTGTTATTGTTGTGTATCTGTTCATTTGTTTTATTTTTTAGATTCCACATTTAAGTGAAATCACAAGGTGTTTGTCTTTCTCTGTCTGGCTTATTTCACTTTGGCTTCTACTTTTTAAATGCTTCCTATGTGCTGATGACACTCTCCTAAATGCTTTATAAGCATTACTCAATTTAACCTTCACAGAAAGGACAGTTACTGTCCTTTCACAGATAAGGATAACTGATACTCAAAGAGCTTAAATAGTTTGATTAGAAACTTGATAGACATGTAAATGAAAAGTAGTATTTTAAAACCAAGGTCTACTTGATTTATCTACTACCTAGTATGCCTCCTAAATGAGCAAACAGTATAAGCCTCAACAAGCTATACCCTTTATACTCAGACTGCCTGGAATAGTTAGGACTAAAATCTGTAGGTGGCAGAACAGAGGGCATAATTCCTGCTTTTCCTTTTTCCCAGAATGCAGAGGGGGAGTGGTTTCCTGGAAGATTGTCTTGCTTTCAGGTGGAAGTGAGACACTGCAAACTGGACATGCTTATTAATCTGTTTTTATTTCAGATCAGAATTTTTGTGACATAGTCCAGATTATAGATGTTAGAGATGAAGAAACTGAAGTCCAGACAGGGGATGAGCTTTGCCCAGGATTACAGAGAGTAAGGATGTTGCTCCAGGAATCTAGCAATGTTGTTCTCTCTGTGTGGGAACATATTATCTGCCTGCAACTGTTTTCAGGGCTTTTCTATTGCATTAGTCTACTTATCTGTTCTTTTTTCTTAGTTACTGTTGCTCTGTAAATTTCAGTATCCAGTGGAGCAAGTCTATTACTGGCTCTTTGCATTTCCACTTAAATCATAGAATCCGTTTATCTCTTTCCAGTTTCCATAAAACAAACAAACAAACTAAACACTGCTGTGGTTTTCTCCAAGATTGCATGGGCTCTAGGGGAGAATTGACATCTTTACAATATGGAATCTTCAAAACCATGAACATGGTATGTCCCTCCATTTTTTATGGACTCTAAAATTTTTCCAAATAACATTTTAGAATTTTCTGCGTACAGGTCTTGCATATCTTGCATATCATAGTTTATTCCTAGATATTTTATATTTGGATGTTAGTGTAAACTATAACTTTAGATTCTTTCTCCTTTTCTAAATATTTATTATTGTGTTAAAAACACAAGAGATATTTTCAGGCTGACTTTATATCTCCCAAATAATTGTTGATTCTAGAAATTTATCCGAAGATTCCTTTGGATTGTCTATGCACACAATCAAAAAAATCTGTTTCCCCCCTTTCTTATACCTCCTTTTTTTTCTAGTATGATGTTGGATAGAGGCTGTGATTCAGGCATCTAGTCTTGTCCTTGATCTCTGCAGGATGCTTTCAACATTTCACCAAGTATGATGAGTGCTACAGTTATTTATAAATACCATTTATCAGACTCAGGAAGTCCTTATCTAGTCCCAGTTTGCAAGGAATTTTATCATAAATGGATATTGAATTTCATCAAATTTTTTTTCTGACTCTATGGTATTTTTCCCCTTTATCCTATTAATGTGATGAATTGCATTCCTGCATTAAACCCAGTTGCTTGTGATGTATTATCATTTTTATATGTTGCTGGGTCCATTTTCTAATATTTTGTTCAGGATTTTTTACATCTGTTCTCCTGACAAGGATTGCATGTAATTTTATCCTTTGGTAATATCTCTACTATGGTTTAATCTGTCTCATAAAATGTACTGGGAAGCACCATCCTTTTTCTTCTCTGGGAGAATTTGTGTAAGATATGTGTTATTTCTTCCTTAAGAGTTTATTCAAAATTGGTGTTAATTGTTCTTTAAACATTTGGATATTTTCTTTTAGTACTTTGACAATATTCCAGTGCCTTTTGGTGTTTAGTATTTTCATTAAGAAATCAACTGTCCATCTTATTTAAGTCCCTTGATGATTATCTGTCTTTTTTCCCACTGGCTGCTTTTTTTTTTTTTTTTTTTTTAAAGATTTTATTTATTTATTTGAGAGAGAGAGAATGAGAGACAGAGAGCACGAGAGGGAAGAGGGCAGAGGGAGAAGCAGACCCCCTGGAGCAGGGAGCCCGATGTGGGACTCGATCCCGGAACGCCAGGATCATGACCTGAGCCGAAAGCAGTCGCCCAACCAACTGAGCCACCCAGGCGCCCGCCCACTGGCTGCTTTTAAGATTTTTACTTTGTCTTTGGTGCACAGCAGTTTACTGTGAGGTGCTTAGATATGGCTTTGTTTTCATTCATCCTGTGTGGGGTTTATCCATTTAAGATATTGGATCTGTGCTTGATGTCTTCTTTCAGTATTAAAATTTTTTGGCTGTTACTTCTTCTGCCCAGTTCTTTCCTTCCTGTCCTGTGGCTGTAACTGCATATCTATGATCCCTTCCTTTTTCATCCCCTATATCTCTTACTCTCTCATCCTTATTTTCTATCCTTTTGTGTCTCTGAATTTCAAAACTAGGTATTTTCTTAGGACCTATCAGTTAGTTCACTAATTTTCTTTTCAAGCTATATTTAAGCTGCTCTTAAACCCACCTATTGAATTCTTTTTTTTAATGTCCTGTAAACTTTTTGCATTTCATGTTCTTTTTTTTTAAGATTTACTTATTTGTTTTAGAGAGTACAAATGAATGGGGGGAGGGGCAAAGGGAGAGGGCATGAGCATGGAGCCCAATGCGGGGCTCAGTCCCAGGACCCTGAAATCATAACCCCAGCCAAAACTGAGAGTCAGAGGCTCAACCAACTGTACCACCCAGGGGCCCCACATCTATTGAATTCTTAATGTGAGTTATTTTGTTTTTAAATTCCAGGGTTTCTCTATGTTTTTGTCTTTTGTTTTATTTTGTTTCTAGTTTTCTGTGAAACTTTTCAATTTTATCTTTGAACATATTATTTTTAGCCCCTGTGAGTCTGTTTCTATTGCCTGTTGTTTTACTCAGAATCTGTTCATATTGTCATATTCGTCATATACCTGGTTATTTTTGTTTGAGTGCCAAACATCATAGATGAAAACTTAACGGAAATAACTTGAGGCCTTCAGTGATGTCATCTTACTTTCAAGAGAATTTATATTTGCTTCTGGCAGGACCTGGAGCACCAGTGATCTGTTATCACTGCCATCCAATTTCAGGGATTGAGAGGGCTTTTGTATCTGTGAGGACCAGTCTGTTTGTGGTTCACCTTTGCTCTCAGAGTGTAGCACTTTGGGAATAGGACTCTAATTTTAGATCCCCTAGTTCCACAGGCTGTCCAAAGCACTGCTCAGCCTTTCAGCCTTTTAGCCAGCTCCTCCAGAATAGGCACTCTTGGAGGAAGTGTCCGCAAATTCCAGGCTTACCTCTCTGGATTTCTCTCTTCTTCTGAATCTTGGCTTTGTTATTCTTCATTGCCTGATAATCCTCCATAACCTCCAGCAGAATTTTAAAAATATTTTTCCAGCTTTTTTCATTCTCAGCAGGAGGGTTAGTCTGAATTACCTAGTCTAACATTATTGCAGTGGTTTTTAAATGTGGTACTTTTATTACACATGGTGCATGCTGTGGATTAAATTGTGTCCTACAAAAAGACATGGGGAGAAGTCCTAACCCCCAATACCTCAGAATGTGACCTTATTTGGAAATAGGGTCATTGCAGATATAATTAGTTAGGATGAGGTCATACTGTAGCAGAGTAGGCCCTTAATCCAATGGACTTGTGTCCTTATAAGAAGCGGAGAAGATACACAGAGAAAGAGGCACACAGGCAGAAGATGGCCATGTGAAGACAGAGGCAGCTATTGGAGTGGTACATCTACAAGCCAAGGAACGCCAAGGGTTGCCAGCAAACGCCAGATGCTAGAAGAAGCAAAGGATTCTCCCTGCAAGTTAAAGAGGGCATATGGCCCTGCTGATACCTGGATTTCATATGTCTAGCCTTCAGAACGGTAAAGCAGTAAATTTCTGTTGTTTTAAGCCACCCAGCATAAGTGGTTTTGATATGGGAACCCGAAGAAACAAATACATTGCTTTATAGTGTACAAAGTGCTTTCCCAGAAACCACAATGTTTGTTCTGCACAACTATCCTGACAGGAAGGTGGGCAGGTGGGCAGGTGGGCAGGTAGGCGGTGCTAAATGAGATCAGTTAGGGAAACTGAGGCCCAGGGAGGCAGCATCTAGGTGCCACATTCTAGGTGCACAAGTCACAGGCAAAGTTTAGATTGTATCTGGATGTCCTGCTTCTTTCTACCCACGGAGATGCCATAATTTTTGTCCCACTTCATCACATCTCTCTAGTGTCCTAGGTCAAGAGAGGTTCCCAGTGACCCTGTGCTAATGTTCATTGCTTTGGAGTTGAAAGGAATGGAACATGTACTTGCCTGGGCAGTGCACACATTCATTTTTGTGTTCATTCATTTGTTCAGCAGACACTTACTGAGCACCAAGGTCCTATGCCTGGGGGAGGTCAGGGCACAGTACAGGGAAGAACAAATGCAGGAAGGATAGAATAAGGACTCAGTTTCTTTCCTCAGAAGCTCACAGTCCAATGGCAGAGAAGATACATCTTCACAACTAGATTATTTTAGCTTTTAAAATAGAACTTAGCAGAGTATGAATAAATTTAGTCATGCAAAGTGAGTTTTCCACTCTGGCTTAATATACAAATGAAAAGTAAGAAAGCATTTGTATATCCTGTTTAGTGTTTATGGCACATCTTTTGCCCTAAAGTGTTAGACACTCTCGTTGTAATTATTTAGAAAATTATCTGCTGATAAATTGTCCTAAATTATATCACAATATAGATGAATAAATTTAGACTTTATTAGATTGATGTCATCTACTTGAAAATGTAGCCTTACAGCAAATGCCAGGTCACAGTGTACTAGATAGAGTTTTACTATTAAATGTTTCTATTTAGTGCACAGTGTTAGTCATCAAACTTTTATTTGTAACTTTCAAAGGAGTGTTAAAGGAAGTGTTGGACAGTTCCTGTCCTCAGCCAGGGAGAAACTGTAAGCGATGAAGCCTTCATTCTTTGATTCATTCAACCTTAATTTGAGTGTCCAGGCAGTGGGGATATGGTGGCGAATAAGGCATGAATAAGCAAAGTGTAAAATTCAGTGCTCTTGTGTTTGACAGTAAAAATTTGAGAAAAGAACTGGGTGAGCCAAGTACCCAAAGGCATAGTAGGAATTAAGGCAGAGAAATGTGGGTTGTAGTTTTGGGGAAGAATTTCGGAAAGTTTCATGGAACTGGGCCTTAAAAGGTAAGAAAGGGCTAGGGGCTAGCAGAAGGCCTGGCAGGTGTATGAAGTGAGGAATTTCTAAAGACAGGAGCAGGGAGGAACCAGAAGCCTACAGGAGGGCGCTCCAGAAGGAACACATGCTCAGTATACACAGTTTCACATGCGTATTTGCTTTGTTAAGTAAGAGAACAGACCTCAGGCCTGGTGCTCTAAGTCATAGTCTCTGTCTGCCTCTAACCAACTCTGACTTTGTGCAGGTCACTTCATTTCTCTGTACCTTTAGTAAGGCACTCAAAAATCCACCTGGTATCAGGACAGTCCTCAAAGTCTAACTTGTCAGAGCCCCTTCCACCCCTGCGTGACCTGCCCCTATCACTTGCTTCATCAAGACAAGGCTTTGCCAGCTTTGGAAGTCCCTGTGTCTGCTTGGGCTGGTGGGGGTCCCTGTGGCCCCCTGGGCCATGTGCCTGGTCTCTTAGCACCATGCCCCTGCTCCCAGATTGGCCCACTACCTTTAGGGGCACATGTGGAATAGTTCCCAAGCCTTCTTGCATTTAATGTAACTCTTGGAGCCCCCCAGCCTTTAGATGTGGTCTGCGTCTCCCTTGGAATATCATCTGGGCTCCCATTTCTAGAGGATTCTAGCTCCATTCTGTCCTGCCAATCGCATTCTGTTTTTATATCAACACAGTCTCCTGCTAGTTCTCCATCCCATGTTCTCTTGCTTGAATATGATCACAAACTAATAGACCAAAACATACATTGCTTTATGGTGACACTAAGAAATTGTCTTCTTCAATCATGGTAGAGTTGTTTCTCGTTTGTCTTTTTGCATCAGGTAGGATCTTAAATAAATGGCAGTGCCTGGAGCTTGGAAACAATTTGAGTCGTTCACCCAACAAACATTAAGAACTCTATGTGATCGGTTGCTGTTAGCCAGTCAGAACCAGGAGGAAAGTACTGCTCCCTCCCTCCTGTTCCCGCTCTGGAAGGGGAAACAGGGCCTAGAGAATGTGAGAGGAGAACCCTAAGGGGCACGGTGGGAGCGGCATGAGCACCTTTTATTGTAATAGGATTTGTGTCAATGGGGATATTTGTTATTTAAAAGACTATACATAATACACAAATAGATTATGTGTAATATCAGTGGTTTTGAGGTGGCTCGGAAATCCCCCTTGGGCTGAGAGGATCAGATGCACTTCTTCGTGCCCCCCCCCCCCCCCCGCCCCCCCCACACACAGCAGTTCATCTCCGTTTGCAGGATTTTATATTAAGGTCCTTGTATGAGTTACCTTTTAAAAATGGTCATCCATTGATATTTTAAAGTTTGGAAACTATACTTTTCTATAGAAGACACTCTACTATGGACTCTGGACCCTTGGGAAATTGCACTTAGGGTCTCATGATCAGAGGATCCTTGCTGTTTGCAGGAGTCTGCTTTCAAGACAGGACCCCTTACCTGAGGACATTCCAAACAGTTTCCTCAATGTAGAATTTAATTTTTTTTTTTAAGATTTTATTTATTTATTTGACAGAGAGAGAGACAGCGAGAGAGGGAACACAAGCAGGAGGAGCGGGAGAGGGAGAAGCAGGCTTCCCGCCGAGCGGGGAGCCCTGTGCGGGGCTCGATCCCAGGACCCCGGGACCATGACCTGAGCCGAAGGCAGACGCTTAACCGACTGAGCCACCCAGGTGCCCCGATGTAGAATTTAAATTTAAAGGTTTTCCCTTCCCTGGAAAAACAGTTGTGGAATTTTGCCTCAAGTTACTAATTAACACGACATGCTAGGACAGAATCTCTGAATAATGTTTTCACCTCCATCTTTATTTTAAAAGTGAAGTGTGAGGTAGAGCCTGGAATAGGAATAGGTGGGGCAGGGGTGGAGGACCGTTTCCAGAGGGATTTGATGACAACAGGTATTTGCTAATCCAAAACCAGGTCCTGGAGAAGCTGAGGGATTGGTGGGAGGCTGCAGTTTCAGGAGTCAGAGAATTAGTTAGCAGATGGGAGCCTGCAGTGGAGGAAGGATCATCAGGGACCAAATGGAAGGAGGGCCAGGGCTCCCCTTCTTCAGGGTAATGGGCTCTCCATCAGCCTTTGCCCTCAGAGACCCTCCTGGGTTCCAGTAGCTGTGTGTGGCAGGGTCTCAGGGGAGACAGAGAAGGAAGTTTGGTTTGCAGGGCATTCCCCTCAGTGAGTAAGCCCAGTGAAGGAACCCACAGGATGGTTGGAGAAAGGAGCTGGCAAAAGCAGGCAGGGACCAGAAAGCTCATTTAAGAGGGTGGAGAGTTATGGAAGCCCTGAGGGTGATTGCTTCTCTCAGGCTCTGCTAGAGACTTAAATAACACTCATATTCCCTGCTAGTTCTAGAGGTCAGAAGTCAAATCAGCTTCGCTGGCTTAGAGTCAGAGCTGTGTCCTTCTGGAGGCTCTAGGAGAGAATCTGCTTCCTGACCTTCTCTGGTTTCTGGGGCACCTGCATTCTTGAGCTCATGACCCCTTCCTCACTTCATTCCAGCCTCCTTTTCTTTTCTCGTGTCTCCTACTTCCCACGAGTGACCTTCTTGGCATCCTTCTGATTACATACAGGGCCTAGGGTAATCTCCCCATCTCTAGATCTCTAATGCAATCAAGTATACTAGCTTCCTTTGCCATAAAGGTAACATTTCACAGGTCCCAGGGGTATGTGGCTGCCTTTGGTGGGCAGTCTTACTCAACCTACTGTAGGACAGAAAGGATTTAGCTAAGTGGTGAGAAACAATTTCGGGATGAAAGACAGGAATTCACATCTCCGCTTGAGGTCTTTGAGCGTGTGCTGCAGAACCCTGTCTTGGGGGCCGAACTGACCTGGCTGCCAGAATTGAGCTCCTTGGACCTTCCCTCCAGCTGCTGGAGCGCTGCCTGGCCTGGGCCAGGTCTCGGTGAGGCTGAGCACCGTGGGGGCAGCTCTCTCTAGAGCTCACTTGTCTGCTGCCGCAAGCAGGCGTGTGAGCTGCTGGGACTGCTCAGGAAGGAAGCAGTCTTCTCCTCCATTTAATCGGCAGCTTGAGCTGTTCTGTAGCTTTGCTCCCCCTCAGAGCAGCTGTGTGTCCGCAGCCTGTGAACATCTGCCCTGGTGCTTTAACATCAGAGTGGAGGGGGAGACAGGCCCTGTGCGGCGCCCTGGCAGGAGGTGTGTGGGAGGCCGGGGCTCTTCCTCACTTGGGTCTGTGGATGGTCGAGGGTCAGGCACAGGTGGCATTTTCGATTTGGAGACATCCTCGTAAAGAGTGGTATTTTCAACAAGTGACCTTTTGGGAGGGAAGACCAGCGCCTGGTTCAAGACCGCCCATCCCTTTCACCCCTGCACTGCAGTGCTTTCAGTCACTAGGGATTTAATGTGGATGCCTTCCCCTTGCCCTATGGACGGGGGCAAGTGTTTTGGCCTGATTAGCTCACTTAGGCTTAAGGAGACCTAGTAGTTCAGCCCAGTTCTAGTCTCTTCCCTGCCCCAACCCCCACGTGCCCTGCTCCCCGCTGCATTCCTTAGCTCTGCGGGCCTGGCTCCACCAACCGTGGTTTTGCCTCCATGACCCTCGGCCTCTGTGAGCCTCCGTGAACCTCTGTGAACCAGAGCCCTTAGGGAGCCGAGGGAGCCGAGAGAGCCTCCTCGTCCTTTCTCACCCGTGACTTCATCCCTTTCTCGCACCCCTGGAGGCGGCCGGCACAGGGCCTTTATTTCCCAGCTAACAGTTTCTCTTCGGAGCAGCTCAGTGACTTGCCTGCGGAGAGGCTGTTGGGGACGGGGTGCTGCCTGGGATTCTGTGCGCCGCTCACGTGTGAGGAGCGGCACCTCCGTCTTGCTTGGCTGACCGGCGTAGCACGTGCCCCATGGCACCGTCTTCTCCGCAGGCAGGACAGACCAGAGGGTGTGCGGGACCAAAGGCCATTCTGCCAGACATGTCCGACTCATGCCACAGTCAATACGGCCGCGGGTAGAGGCTGGGTTACAGGTAGCTGGGGGCGTGTGTGTCTGTCTCCTCCCGCTCGTTAGTGTGGGCCTTTCCCAAGGACAGAAACATTGCCTTAACTGTGTTAAGCTCTCAGTGCCTAGTCAGCGTCCGGCACATAGCTAGTGTGAGGAAAGCAATCCCAACCCTTACCGCCACACACACACACACACACACACACACACACACATACAGTGTACAACTTTTAAGCTGATGCGTGACTGTTTCAACTTTCCAAGGTCTGTGAGGCCTTCCCTATGTGGTAGGCGGACATACGTCCTATAAGACAGTAGTCCTTACACCTCCCGGTCATCCTGGGACAGCCCCTTTCTTCTCTTTGTACCCTGTTGTCTCAGGCCTTGCCTCTGCAGAATTCACGGGTGCCTGAGGACTTCTTCCCAAGTCATGGGGAGTGAAGACCTATGCCTGGGGGTGGAGCGATAGCAGGGGACAGCCCCATGGAGTTCCCGTGGAGAGGAGTGTGATTAGCAGCGGCTACAGGTTACTCTGAGTCTGACTCTTGAGTGCTGTCCTCAGACCTACAGTGTGGTGAAGCATGAACGCCTGGGTCTATGCCCAGACTGAGCCCGAGCAGCCTGAGAAGCAGTCCCCGAGGTACTTGAAGCAGGGGCAGCAGTGGCCAGTTGGTTTCCCAAAGTGAGGTCAGATCTCAGGACAAGGATTGGGCTGCGACGTCCCAGTTGCTCCATCCCATGGAGAGATTCTCCCTCCTCTGCCCAGGGTAGAGGATCAGGGTGTCATCTTATGAAAGGAGCTAGCAGGCATCCTTATATCCTGTGCCAGAGAAATCTTTACTAAATAGATTGCTACTCTTTTTCCTCACAAAGGTAGCTCTGTTAAGTTATGGGTTAAATCAGCTTTTATGGGCACCTTATCACTCTTTGCCACATGGTATTTATGGGAAAGAGCATTCCAGGTCCTAACCAAGTGATTGGCGAAGTGAGGCTTGTGAGCACAGCGTGCTCACCCGCCGGGGCCTTGCCACCTCCTGGCCTGGAGTGCCCAGGTGTCTCTGAGGAAGGACTGCAGCAGCGGGCTGAGTCCGCAGGCCTGCAGGACTCTCCCAGCCTGTGGACATCTGACAAGCCAGGGCCGCATTTCCGTCCTGGACAATAAGGGGTGAGTTCATCGAGCGTCGTTTTCTGTGTTTCGTGTTACCTTATCTCTTGTAACATGACAGCAACCCAGTCTGAGCCAGGTGGGGCCACCGAGGGGCTGTAAGCAGGAAAGGGGCTAACCACATCTGCATTTTAGAAAAGACTGCTCTGAAAGAGTGGGTGCAGAGAGACCTGTCATCAGTCAGACAGTTGCACAGGTCCCAGGGAGGGAGGGGTGGTGGCGTGGGCCAGGATGATGGCTGAGCAGATGGGAGAAGAGCCTGCGCCTGGCAGCCGGTTAATTGTGGGGGATGTGGAAGGGAAAGCTGAGGTCACCGTCCATGTTGCTGGTGTGCCTGAAGAGATATGGAAGTAGTCAACTGGAGGAAGGAGCCCTGAGCTCTTCTTCTGGGGAACCTAAAAATGCCGTGAAGAATTCCAGAGGACTGCATCCCAACTGATAGTTCAGATGTGTTCTTAAAATATCTGATCTTGGCAGAATGGAACTCTGTGTAGGAAGAATCACATGGTACTTCTTATTCCATGTTCAGTCCCCCAAAGTGTGGGGTTTATTTTGAAATATGTGGTTTAAGCATTTTTTATCTCGAGAGGTTTCTTGGGGTCATTTGTTAATATTTTTTCCATTTATAAAGGTTATATACCCTAGAAGATTCCTGGTTAAGGAACAAATAACTGAGAGGATTTCTTATCATGCTCTTATGGGAATTAAAAATGATAATTTTTTTTAAAAGATTTTATTTATTTATTTGTGAGAGAGAGAATGAGAGAGAGCACATGAGAGGGGGGAGGGTCAGAGGGAGAAGCAGACTCCCTGCCGAGCAGGGAGCCCGATGCGGGACTCGATTCAGGGACTCCGGGATCATGACCTGAGCCGAAGGCAGTCGCTTAACCAACTGAGCCACCCAGGCGCCCAAAAATGATAATTTTTAATGAACAAGTCATGCTCTTATGGGAATTAAAAATGTACAGTTAAAACCATAGGCTGTCGACAATGACATTTAATGTGCATATTTCCGTCAGAATTATTAAACTCTTAGCTAGTTGATAAGAACAAGCCTTCTAGGTATTCCTTGTTTTTCTCTATTTTTTTTTTAATGAAACAACACACTTACAAAACAATACAAAATCCAGACAGTATTAAATCGCTTATTTTGGCTGTCAGAAAAACTATGATCGGAGCAAAGGAATGACACAAACATGTGATTTGATGAAATTTCAAAATTAATATGAAAACATCTGTCCATATGCCTGTTTTCCTCAAAACTTTGCAAGCCTAAACTCTATTTTACCTTTCTCTTGTTAAAATGAAACAGGGAAGAGTTTCTGTGTTTGAAAACTGGGAACTAAGACAACAGGTCTCTTGCCATACTCTTCAAACTAGTCCAAGGTAAAATTTTCTTTGTCTTAAAATTCTTGAGGTAAGAATTCAGAGTTCATCATGATTCATACTAAAGCTGTTTCCATTACTTGGCCTAGAGAGAGGGAAGGAGTGCTGTGTGTCCTGTTTATGTGATGAAAATAAATTTCTCTAGGCCAGCCATTTGCTCTTTTGTCCCTTGTGGTTGCTATCCCACGATTGGGAGTCTTGTTTATCCATGCGAAAAAGGAATTCAAAAGAGTTATGAAATCTAAAGTTGATATTTGAGAGACCGAAAAACAGGGACAAATGACCCAGTGCCAACAGCTTTTACTTTTACTTGGAGACTCCCCTGTATTGTAGTTACCAGCTTTTCCAGCAAGGGTTAGAGGGCACCATAAGGAATTATCCTGGTGGGTAACATGGAAAACCTTATGGGGCTTATGTTGATCTTCCTGCCTCCACAATTGCAAAATAATGACAAAAGTAAATATTTGGGGCCAGGTTTATTTTGGTCAGACAAGTTCCAGTCTAGTTTCTAAAATTAGGAATTCTGCGGGATGCACGTAATTGGGGCATCCTGCCAGAGAACTTTGTCTCAGGGATGTACAGTTCTCTTATTTGTTGTTGCTTGCTTGGAAGTGTGCATCTAAACCTTCTCTCGTGTCTGTCCATCTGGGCGGACCCACTCCTGATGGTAGGAAGGCTCTACCCATCTAATTTGGGTAGGTTCCCGCCCCCCCCCCGCCCTCACCCCTGCTTGCCGTCTGTCCTTCATACACTGCCAGACAAGCCTTCCAAGAGCACAGCTCTCATCCTGTCCCTGTCCCTCCTCAGAGCATTCACTGACACCTCCCCCCCCCCCCCCCACACACTGCCTTCAGGCTGAAGGCCCTCCTCACCATGGTCCTACCTGGTGGGACATCCTCTGCCACCAGCCAAATTGGCCTCCCTGTTGCCCCTCAGACACACTGGCTGCTTGCTTCTGTAAGAGGCTGCCCTCCTGCTGCTGGTTCCTGCGTGTGTCCTTCTCGTCCGCCCACACCCATTCAGCTCTTTGTAGAATGTAGTAAGGGCCGCTCTTACCCTGCACCTCCAACTGGGGCTGTGTTTGGGGTGGGAGGAAGGCCTCATTCACACGGCCTTGCCTTCATCTGCCTTCTTGGGTAGAATAGGAATAAGCAGGGCCAGGTTCATGGGTGTGCATCCTGTGCCCCGCAGAGGGCCCCACGCTCGGTTTCATGCTCTGCTGTTACCGTCTTGAAATTCTTACTTTTTTAACAAGGATCCCTGCATTTTCGTTTTGCACTGGGTCCTACAAAGTATGTATCTGGTGCTGGGAGTAGGACAGCTGCTGACAGACAGGTAAGGATAGGGAAACATTACAGAAGGAATGCTGGGTGGGGTATGTGTGGAGGCCAGTGGAAGGTGGGTGACAGAATGGGAGAAGGAGAAGTGGAGGAGATATATCAGTTGTGAGGTTCCTTCCTTAAAGAGGTGGTAGTTCTCCAAAGCCAGGACTGTTCCTCAGGGGTGGTGACTCCACAGGACCTGACTTTTTGGCCCTAAATAGGTTTATTTAAGTTCTTTTGTAAGCCTGCCATTTTTATGGAGCTGTTCCAACTTTCCCATCCTAATCAGAGGAAGAACCAAGTCCTTCCAGTGGCCTACGGGCCCTATCTGACATAGTGCTTCACCACTGAACTCCACTCCTACCACTGTCTCCTCAGTCTGTTGCAGCCACATCAGTCCCCTTGCTTTTCTTGAACATGCCAGAATGCCCCCCACCTCAGGACATTTGCACCTGCTGCACTCTGACCCTAGAGTGCTCTTCCTCTAGAAGGCTTGCCCCTACCGCGCCTTCAGGCCTTTGCTCAGGTGTCACTTTATCAGTGTGGTCTTCCCCCAAATACCCTATTTGAAATCACACAATCACACACTCACACACACACACACACCCCACCTGTCTTTCACCTCTTTCCTGCTTTACTTTTATTCACAATACTTGTCACCATTTAACATACTCTATACTTCACATGTTTATTTATTGTCTGTCTCTTTCCATTGGAATGTAAGTAAGCTCAGTGAAGGCAGGAGTGTCTGTAAGTTTTGTCCACCTAGAACACTATGTGACACACAGTAGACATTAAATAAACGTGCTGGTGAATTCACTGCCCTCTGGGGGCTGACAGTACTGCTACTTGAGATTATACCGGTTTTCAAAGGAACCACACCATTTTACATTTCCAGCAACGTGCACAAGTGTTCCAGTCTCTCCACATCCTTGCCAACACTTGTTATTTTCTCTTGTGGGTTGTTTTTTTTTTTAATAATGGTCATCCTTACAGGTATCAGATAATATCTCATTGTGGTTTTGATTTGCATTTTCTTGATTAGTGATGTTGAACATCCTTTCATATACATGTTGGCCATTGTAGGTCTTCTTTAAGAGAAACGTCTATTCAAATCTTTTGTCCATTTTTAAAATCAGATTGTTTTGTTTTGCTAATGAGTTACAGGGGTTCCGTATGGATTTTGGATATCAACCCCTTACCAGATATACGGTTTGCAAATATTTTCTCCCATTTTGTAGGTTGCCTTCTCACTGTGCTGATGGTCGCCTTTGCTGTGCAGAAGATTTTCGTTTGATATAGTCCCACTTGTCTGTTTTTGTTTTTGTCACCTGCACTTTTGGTGTCATATCCAAGAAATCGTTGCCAAGACCAATGTCTTTCCCTATGTTTTCTTCTAGGAGTTTTATAATTTTAGGTCTTAAGTGTAGGTCCTTAAGCCATGTTGAGTTGATTTTGTGTATGGAGTAATAAAACGGTCCAATTATATTATTTTGCATGTGGATATACAGTTTTCAGAAACACCATTTGTTGAAGGGACTGTATTTTCCTCATTGTGTAGTCTTGACTCCATTGTTGAAGATCATTTGACTATATACGTGTGAGTTTATTTCTGGGCTGCTTTGTTCCATTCATCTTTATGCCAGCACCATACCATTGTGTAGCTTTCTAATGTTTTCAGAAAATCTGATTTCAGGAAATATCCAGCTCTGTTCTTCTTTCTCAAGATTGTTTTAGCTATTTGGGTTCCATATGAATTCTAGGATTGTTTTTTTCTATTTCTGAAAAAAAAAAAAAGCCACTGGGATTTTAATAGAGATTATACTGAATCTGTAGATTGCTTTGGGTAATGTGGACACTTTAACAATATTAAGGCTTCCAACCCATGAATACATACTATCTTAGCATTTATTTGTGTCTTCTATAATTTCTTTCAGTAGTATTTTGTAGTTTTCAGTCTTTTGTCCCCTTGGCTAAGTTTATTCCTAAGTAATTTCATTTTTTTGGATGCTCTTGAAAATGCAGTTATTTTCTTAATTTCCTTTTCATTGTTGGATTGTTTATTGTAAGTGGCTGGAAATGCAACTGATTTTTGTACATTAATTTTGTATCCAACCATTTTGCTTAATTCATTTATTACTTCTAATAGTTTTCTATGGGATCTTTAGGGTTCTGTACATACAAGATCATGTCATCTGTGAACTGAAGTAGTTTTGCTTCTTTCTTAACAATTTAAATGCCTCTTACCTCTTTTCTTTGTCTAATTGCTCTAGCTAGGACTTTCACTACTATGTTGAATAAAAGTGGCAAGTGGACATCCTTACCTTGTTCCTGATCCTAGAGGAAAAGCTTTCAGTTTTTCACTTGTAATAGTTTTTTATGGGATCTTTAGGGTTCTGTACATACAAGATCATGTCATCTGTGAAGTGAGGTAGTTTTGCTTCTTTCTTAACAATTTAAATGCCTCTTACCTTTTTTTCCTTGTCTAATTGCTCTAGCTAGGACTTTCACTACTATGTTGAATAAAAGTGGCAAGTGGACATCCTTACCTTGTTCCTGATCCTAGAGGAAAAGCTTTCAGTTTTTCACTTGGAGTGTGATGTTAACTATGGGCTTTTCAGAGGGGGAGCCATTTCATAGGAGAGATATGTTTAACTGTAACATAATAACAATAACAACAACAAAACTATGGGCTACATATGTAAAAATACTTATTATATTGAGATTATTTTCTTTTAATCCTCATTTTTTAATGTTTTATTATGAGATGGTGTTGAATTTTATCAAATGCCTTTTCTGCGTTTGTTGAAGATCGTGTGGTCTTTATGTCTCACTCTGTTAATGTGGTTATCACATCGATTGATTTGTGTATGTTGAACCATCCTTGCAACCCATGGATAAATCCTACCTCATGGTATATGATCCTTTTAATGTCCTGTTAAATTTGGTTTGCTGGTATTTTGTTAAGGATTTTTACATCTGTATTCATTAGGGATATTGGTCTGTGCTCTTCTTGTAGGTCTTTGTCTGGCTTTGGTATCACGATGAATCTACCCTCATAAAATGAGTGACATGTTCCATCCTGTTTAAATTTTTGGATGGGTATGAGAGGGATTGGCATTAAGCTTTCTTTAAATGTTTGATAGAATTTTTCAGTGAAACCATCTGACCCCAGGCTTTTCTTTGTTGGGAGATTTATTTGAATACTGATTCAGTTTCCTTATTCATTATTGAGCTGTTCAGATTTTCTCTTTCTTCATGATTCCATCTTGGTAGCCTGTATGTTTCTAGAAATTTACCTATCTCTTCTAGGTTATCCAATTTGTTGGCATATAACATTTCATAGTTGTCTCATAATTTTTTTTTTATTTCTGTGACATCGGTTGTAATGCCTTTTCTTCCATTTTTTACTTTATTGGAGTCCTCTTTTTTTGTTAATTAGTCTAGCTAAAGGTTTGTCAGTTTTGTTGGTCTATGCCAAAAACTAACTCTTAGTTTCATTGACTTTTTTTCTATTGTTTTTCTAGTCTTTATTTTGTTTATGTCTGTTATAATTTTTATTACCTCCTTCCTTCTGCTAACTTTGGGCTTGGTTTGCTCTTCTTTTTCCAATCCCTTGAGTTTGTTTATTTGATATCATCTTCTTGTTTAATGTAGGCATTTGCCACTCTAAACTTCCCTCTTTGTACTGCTTTTTCTACATCTCATAAGTTTTGGTATGTTGTGGTTTTGTTTTTATTTTTCTCAGGTATCTGTGATTTCCTCTTTGACCAATTGGTTATTCAAGTGTATGTTGTTTAACTTCCACATATACGTGAATTTTCCAATTTTCCTTCTGCTATTGATTTCTTGTTTAATTCCATTGTGGTCGGAAACGTTATTTGTTATGATTTCAGTCTTTTTAAATCTGTTAAGACTTGTTTTGTGACCTGACATGTGATCTATCTTGGAGAATGTTCTGTGTACCCTTGAGAAGAATATGTGTTGTGCTGCTGTTGGATGCAATGTTTTGTATATGCCTGTTGGGTCCATTTGGTCTCTCGTGGTGTTCAAGTCCTCTGTTTCTTTGTCTTCTCTCTAGATGTTGTGTCCATTACTGAAATCTCCTACTATTATTGTGTCATTGTCTATTTCTCCCTTCAGTTCTGCCCATGCTTGCTTCACATATTTGTGTGCACTGGTGTTGGATACATATACATTTATAGTTGTTGTCTTTCCAGTGAATTGACCCTTTTACCATTAGATAATGTTCTTCTTTGTCTCTTGTGACAGTTTTTACTTAAAATCTATTTTGTCTGTATAAGTGTAGCCACTCTCCTCTCTTGGTTACCATTTACATGGAATGTCTTTTTCCATCCTGTCACTTTCAGCCTATGTGTGTTCTTAAATCTAAAGTGGGTCTCTTGTAGGCAGATATAGTTGGATCTTGTTTTTTTATCCATTCAGCCATCCTGTGTCTTTTGATTGGGGAGTTTAATCTATTAACATTTATACTAATTACTGATAGGGAAGGTCCTTCTAGTGCATTTTGTTTTCTGTCCTGTAACTTTTATCTCTCTTTTTTCTTCTTAGCTGTCTTATGAGTCATTGACTTTTTTGTGGTGACATGCTTTTTACTCCTTTTTCATTTTCTTTTTTTTTTTTTTTAGATTTTATTTATTTGACAGAGAGAGACACAGTGAGAGAGGGAACACAAGCAGGGGGAGTGGGAGAGGGAGAAGCAGGCTTCCTGCCGAGCAGGGAGCCCAATATGGGGCTCGATCCCAGGACCCTGGGATCATGACCTGAGCTGAAGGCAGATGCTTAATGACTGAGCCACCCAGGCGCTTTCTCATTTTCTTTTGTGTCTCTTCTATAGGTATTTTCTTTATTGTTATCGTGGGAGTTATATAAAACATCTTATAGTTGTAACAGCCTATTTTAAGCTCATACCAAGGCCATTTTTAATCTTGGCACAATTTTTAGGAATAAGGTACAACAAATGGATTTTTTTTAACTTTTTCATTTTGACCTTCCTTTAATTACTTTAATGGGATTAACTAGAATTAGTGGATGTATATTTTATGAGCCTAATGCAACCAAATCCCAATGGCATTTTTTAGAACTTGATAAAGTGATTCTGACATTCATCTGGAAGCATAAAGGGTTAGGCTATCCAAGAAATTTTTGAAAGAAAATAATAAAGGGGAACTGGTACTGTTAAATATAAAACAATAAACTTGCAGTAGCAAAGCTTTGTGTTACTGGCACAAGCAGAGGAATGGAGTGGAGTAGAGTGGGATGGGAAGGGATAGTATAGAATAGGATGCCCAAATCAGTGTAGGAAGATGAATTGTTAAATCAATATTATTAGGATACTTAATCTTTTGGGGGGAGAGAATAGGTAGGTAGAGTCATATATCCTACTGTATACAGAATAAACTCTAAACAGAATATTTACAAGATATTAACTTTAAACTAAAAAAGAACTGGAAGAAAATGTAAGTGAAGAGTATATCATATTAGGGGGTGCCTGGGTGGCTCAGTCGGTTAAGCGGCTGCCTTCAGCTCAGGTCATGATCCCAGGGTCCAGGACCCTGGGATCATGACCTGAGCTGAAGGCAGCCACTTAGCGCATTGGGGCTCTCTGCTCAGCAGGGAGCCTACTTCTCCTTCTGCCTGCCCCTCCCCCTGCTTGTGCTCTCTCGCTCTATCTCAAATAAATAAAATCCTTAAAAAAAAAAGAGTGTATCATATTAGTATGGGAATGAATCAGTTAAAAAATCGTTAGATTTGACTCCCTAAAAACTTAAAACTTCTGCATATCTACAGCCATTATAAACAAAAGCAAAAGGCTTAAACCAAACTGAGGCTATTTCCAACATACAGAACAGTCCAGTACAGAACAGTTCAAGGATTAGGTCTCCAATATAGGACAAAGGAACTCTTAAAAAGAAAAGAAAAAGGTGGAAAAATAGGCAAAAAATATATAAGCACAGTTCTCGGGAGAAGAAATAGAAATGGCCAAAATGTATAGGAGAGATTATAGAACTTGGATGACAATCAAAGAAATACACATGAAAGCGACAGGGTTGTCATTTCCACCTTCCAGACTGGCAGAGGCTCTTTAAAGTCTCGATGTTGGCACAGCCTCAGTGGAACACCCCACGGGTGCGAGCGCACATTGACCCTGCCTCTCTAGGTGGCAGATTGTCCACAGGTACCAAGAGGCTTGACAGTTTTTCAGAGACTTTGGTCCTAGCAGTTACACTTCTAGGAATTTCTTCTAATGGGGTAATCAGACATGCACATAAAATTATGTACACTAATTTCACCGTCGTATTATTTTGGATGTTTCTTGCTTATTATAATGCATGAGAATTATTACTTTAATAAGTGATACAAAATTCAAAGGATACTAAAAGGAAACGGAGTGAAAAATAATTTTCCTTTCCTTCCAGTTCTGTCCTCCATTTCTCTGCCATGGAGCAACCAGTTACTTACAAATCCTTCCAGAGATGCTCTTTGCACATGTGAGAATAGACAGATGCTTGTGCTTTTTATTTTGCATCTCTATTTAATTTTGTATTTGAAGGTTGGTGGTAGCATGCTATCTGTACCATATGTACCTTGCTTTTCTCATTTAATAAATCTCAGCATGTGCTCCATTATCAGTAGGCAAAATAATGCAGAGGTTAAAAAGCACAGAGGAGTTGCATTTGAACAAATGCTACTACTTACTAGCTATGTCATCTTAGACAAGTTTCTTTACTTCTCTGGGCCTTAGTTTCCTCATCTATGAAAAGAGTATAGTAATAGTCCTTACACCATAAGATTACTGAGACGATTCAGTGAGCCACTATATACAAAGTGCAGAAAATAGCAACCAGCACATCTGACATAAGTGTTAGCTAATATTAGTACATAGGAAGCTGCAGCCTTCTTTTTAACAGCTGTAGAATATTCCACACTGGGGATCTATTCTATTTTGTCCCATATTAACGGACAACTAGATTGTTCTTAGCGTTGCTGTTGCAAACGAATTGCAGTATTTGTCATGACACTTTTTTTTAAAGGAAACAACATAAATGTCCAAAGTTGGTTTAATTATGGCACGGTGTGCATCCACACAGCGGAATACAATACAACCAATCAAAGTAAGGTTGTAGAAGGGTATCAGATATGTGAAAATGTTCACATATATATTTTTAAGTAGAAACAAACATTTTTAGTATTTGTTCTATTTTTTCCATTATAGATTGTAGATTGTAGAAATTGAGAAACAATAAAAAAGTATGGAGAAAAATAGCAATTAACCTAGTCCTATGATCCAGAGATGGCCATGCCTACTGAACATATTGGTGAATTTTATATAATCTCTCTCTCTGAAACTTTGCACTAATTATTTTATAGGGGTTGCTGGCTTCACTAAAAATGTCTGGGAGCTAAGAGTTGGGTTTGTCAGATGGGGGGCTGGCCATATGTGGGTGGCATGGATTAAACCGGCTTGGGGGAAGAGGCTTGCTGTGGGCAAGAGGGCTTCCCAGGAAGTAGAGCTGCTTGAGCCGACCTCTCTCTGGACAGTCGTAGATGCTGTTTCTTTCTAATAGTTATCTCAGTCATTTTCATTGTTCTGTGTTTCCTTTCATACATTCATTCGCTCGGTGAACATCTGTCACAACGGACCTGTTTATACCAGCATGCATCTATGTCTTAGGGACTCAGGCATGAACAAGATGAGTTCCAAGCCCGTAGCCCTGGAGCCTGCTTTCTAGATCTTGTCCAGAAACACAGGATAGAGTTACAGACGTAGGGCTTGGGCCGTGTCTCTCTGAGATGCTTCCCCAGACAGTGACCACAGGCGCTTCTCCACGGGTCTTCCTAGTGGTATTTCTGGTGGCGGCTCAGAATTCTGTCCAGCTGCTCGGCATTCGTTTAATTAACCATTTCTGCTCTGTTGGACATGCACATGGTTTGCATGAATACTTCATGGTCTTCACCACATCACTCCTCTGCTTTTCAAGTGCATCGTTCCAGTTTATAGAGTTACCAGCCACGTGTGAACGAAGGGGCCTGGGCCATCAAAACCTCACCACCGTTGGCTCACTGTTTTTATTTCTATTATTTCTGTTCATTTAATAGGTACAAAACTGGGCTTCACTGTTTAAGTGTTCACTTATTTGATTACTGTTAAATTTTAACCTTTACTTCCTCTTAAGTGCATTTTCTGTTTAAATCCTTTGTTCTGTTGCTTAGTTGGGCTCTTGCTGTGAAAAACAGACTGTACAGTGATGGCTGAGAGCTCCAATTCTAGACTCCCACAGACCTGGTTTCTGTCCAGCCCTGCTTCTTAGGAGCCGTGTGGCCCTGGGCCAGGGGTCTGGGATGTGCTGAGGTGTGGAGGGCGTTCCCAGCACGGGAGCACTCCTTGGGAGCTGAGTCACAGAGTTTGGTGGCCTGGGTACATTCAGGGCACAGTGGAACAATCACTGTGTCTGGCCTTATCTAATAGGCCTACCACGAGTATCCTTGGCTCACTATGGAATTTCCAGAAGTGCGGCCTTTGGAGTAATGGCAGGCACCACAAGGCCTCTTATTCGTTTTCTCCCTGGAAGTCAACCCCAAACCCAGAAGAGGACTGGGGAGAGGCGGGGAGGGGTGGTGGGAAGGCTGGGAGCCCTGCAGTCAGGCACTTCTGGCTTTGAACCCCAGCACCCTCACCGCACAGTTGTAAGTACTCTGAGTCTCCGTTTCCTCATTGGAAAATGGGGTGTCGTCTGGGCACTGCACACTGGGAAGTCCAGCCATTATTAATTCAAGGGCCTCCAGCAAACGAGGCACCGAACTAAAGAGGGTTGTTAAGGAGCCAACAGTAAACAAGGGAAACACATCCTGCCATCATGGGAGGACGAGGTTGGAATTCCTCCTGCCCAGCTTTTTAGCCGTCAGCCCCTGCTCCTCCCCTTGGTCCTCGCTGCTAGGGGCACCACTGCCAGGAATAGCCTGCGGCGGGAAAAGAGCTTTCAGAGGTGTGTTTCTTTCAGAGCGCTGGGTGCAATTGCCAGGGGAAATTTATCACTTGGAACTAGAATAGGGACTGCCTGGATATCTCAAAAGGTGACTCTTTTGGTGACTAAGTCCTTTTTCTAGGAGAAAAGGATGTTTGGATTCTCAGCAGCCACATGTGCTTTTGAACTCTGTGCAGTCTGTGCCCTGGCTTCTCCCCACCCCAACAGCCCCCCTCAGCGCCCCCCCTTTTATTCAAACAGAGGAAAGTTGTGTTTGTTGACCACTCTTTCAGGGTGGGAAAGGAATGTAATGTATGCCTAGACTGCCCAGAATTTCCTGTTAGACACCCACTCCAAACCACGGCCCTGGGATGCATTCCAGAGATTGCAGCCCAGTCCTACGAGAGAAGAAAGGGTGCATTCATTTAAATGCCGGCCATTGGGAGGAACTCCCCCTCTCCCCTTAAAAAAAAAGGTGTTTAGCTTTTTCCATAGTAGTATAGTTGTGAATTCAGCTGCATGGTCTCCTCAGGGTTGTAACGTGTTCTGACATCCCCATGTGTGAAGAAGCATCTTTTCCTTGGGAAACCCCAGGGTGCAGTTTTGCAGCCTTATGGTGTCCACGTTGATGCTTGGACATGTTTTTAATGTTCTGCTGTGAACATTTGGATGATACAAATCGGTTGTGGAATACCTTTCTTGATTCTGCTCTTGTGACAAGAAAGAAGCTGGTTTGGAGGGCAGATTTTGGTGCTTTGACACATTAGCGGTAGACTTCTTGTGTTGAGTCCATTTTATCCTAGAAAGTCTGTTATGCTGGGTCTTTGGCTGTCTGGCCCCTGTGCCGGCATGTAGGCTGGCTTGGCACCGTGGAAATTAAAGGCAAACCTTCTTTGTTTTCTGTAGCTGCCAAGATGCAGTTTCTTCACTTGGGGAGAAACTTGAATGATTGGGGATGGATTCATAGTGAGTAGCAAACATTTCCACCTACGTTCCAGCTTCTCTGAGCTTCATCCTGAACTACTCGTTTGATGTAGGGATGTGTGTGGGGCAGTGGAAGTTCCAGATCAGATCTGAGATAAGGACAGATGGGTGGGGGTGTTCACAAAGGCGGCGAGTATGTGAAGCTCTGAGTCGGTGTAGACCCCAGAGGTTTTGGTCCTGAAGCTGGGGCTTCAGGATGGAACCAGAGCCCCCCCACATCTGTAATCTAAACCAGGTCAGCACATAAGAATTGTTTAAGGGCAGTGGTTATGTGGCATGGTCAGCTATCACACTGATTAAGAAACACTGTCGCGGGGCGCCTGGGTGGCTCAGTCATTAAACGTCTGCCTTCGGCTCAGGTCATGATCCCAGGGTCCTGGGATCGAGCCCCGCGTCGGGCTCCCTGCTCCGCGGGAAGCCTGCTTCTCCCTCTCCCACTCCCCCTGCTTGTGTTCCCTCTCTCGCTGTGTCTCTCTCTGTCAAATAAATAAATAAAAATCTTTAAAAAAAAAAAAAAAAAGAAACACTGTCGGTGTAGGGTCGACATTTCAATTTCTGGATGCAGAAGGGAACGAGGTAGGTCAGGAAGTATAAGCGGTTGACTAGCAATGCCCCCTCTTGGCTGGTGCGTACATACTCGTGGTGGATCCACCTGCACCTTCCTGTGTCTGTGGGCATAAACACAGTTTGACAGCTCTTTAGACCAGTCCTTTGATCCCACCAAAGGACCAGACCTCACTGTCCACCTCGGTGGACTTTCCCCTGGACATTTCATGTTTTTAATTACAATACTTTCTTTCTAACTGTATTTCATATAAGAGTTCCTAGAAAAGGCCTGAGTCCTAGGGTTTATTTTAAGTGTCACATGTGGAGCTTTTTATTTGTTTAGTTTCCCACATCATCATCATCATCATTATCACCATCATCATTATTATAATATAAAGAAAGCTTCACTAGATAGGAAGTAAAGTTTTAAGGAGCTACTTCAAGTTCTAAGTTTAGAATTCACATAACCAAAACCAAAATGGGTCGGCCTCCATGTTTTCTCAGAAAGCCAGGCTGTTTTTGTAAGGACTGTTGTTTGGAGACACGCTAACTTCTGAATGTTCACAGTGAGACACTGCTCAGTACCTAAAATCAATCAGTCTTTTGTTGCTGTATTTTAAGGTGCTGGTAGATCTTCTCTCTTGAACAAATATGCGTGTTTTTGCTGCATCCACACGACAGTCCTCCCTGTAGGGTAGGTATGAAGACGCCCATATTTGTGGTGTTGCTTAGGTAGATGAAGTCAACACTGGCTAACCAGGAGCGGCGTGAGACTTGAACGCACAATAGAACCCCAAAGCCCTTTTTCTTTCCATGGGACTTGTTTTTTTTATTTTTATTTTTTATCTCCATGTGACTTGTATTTAAAGTCAATTTTTAAGTAAGAAATTTCCATTCTAGGCTCTTTAGCCAAAATGGTCCGTATCTCTGATTTGCAGATACATATCCTGGAAATCTTTGATGCAGATCGATAGCCGTTATCAGTCAATTTAAAATTTAAATTCAGTGGTTCCAGTTCCAGAGGTCAAACCATGACATTTGTGGTACAGTTCTGCTCATCCACTCCCCATTGCCGTAGAGTCAGATGCAAACTCATCACGGTGGCTTACAAGGCTGTCATCAACCATCACCACTGCTCTGATTTCTGAGATACGGTCGTGCTGTCTCTCACATCGGGCTCTTTACTGTTGCTGTTTCCCCACTTCCCTGCCCCCTCCAACAATTGTATGCACTGTGAGCCCAGCTCAGAAAGCATTTCTTCTAAGAAATCACTCCTACCCTCCCTCAGATCTGGACTGTGCGCCCTTCTTGGGGCCCTGTCAGTGCCCTGTGCTGTTCAGTGTCTCTCGCGCTAGATGTGGGCCACATGAGGTGGGGACGGTGCCTGTGTGGTTCACCGGTGTTTCTACACCGCCTTGCCTGGCAGCTGACATTTTCAGGGATAATCTTTTCCATCGCAAATAACGTAAACCCAGAGAAACAGGTAATTTATTTTCTTACATAACTGAAAATTCCAGGAGGATCTGGTTTTAATGAAACCAAGTCCCCAGATGGTATTGTCAGAGATCCATTCCTCTCCGTATCTCAGCTCCTCTTTCCTCTGTTCTGGCTCATGCTCAGGTAGTTGCTTCTCAGTTGATGGCAGAGGAGACACCAGGGGCTCCAGGTTTGGAGCTTTTTGCTTGGCAAACCAGCAAAAAGAGAATATCCTTTCCAATGGCTGTAGCATGAATCCGGGGGCACACTCTCCTTGGCCCAAGTTGGGTCAAATGCCCAACCCTAAGCCAGCCACGTGGCTCAGATTGGCCAGGCCTCGGTAATAAATGGAAAGCAATTTGTAGGTGGGGGAAGGCAGTAGGGTAATTAGACCCAGCCAGCCAGCATCTTGAGCCCTTTCAGGACCAAATGAGCGCCGAGGGTGGGGTGAGGCTGATGCTGGTCCTGAGCAACTCCATTCATTTCCCCTGCTGGCCTGATTTTGAGAGCACCGAACCAGTCCAAGAGCGATTAGAACATAAGGCAGCCCCTGACCTCCCAAAGCTTCCTACAGGCCCTAGAATTAACCTTCTTTAGCGGGAAGAGGCCTGGCCCCTCCCTCAGCCTTGGAAGTGAGGCCCCTTTGGGCTGCTTCACCTCCTGGTGCACGGAAGGGAGATCCTAAATGAGCTGCCACTTTCCCATCAGGGGGTGAAGACCTTCCCAGGGACTCACTCCCACAGCTCTCTTTGTGGCTTCTACGTGGTGAGCCATCATACAGTAGAAATTATAAGTAGCTCACTGGCTCCAGGTTCAGGACTTTTTTTAGCATATAAGTTAGTTTGTTAATTTGTTTGTTAGTTGGTTGTGGGGAAGATGTATGTGACCTGAGGATGAAAATGGGATCTGAGGGGGTGCTTTTTGCAGAGCTGTTTCCTGCCCAGCTTGGGCATCGGCTGCTCAATGTGTCTGAGACATGAACAAATAGCTTGTTTACTTGCAGAGAAATATGCTATCAGCCGGGGAAGAGGCAGGCTTTTTTTCTTCCTCTGACTAAATTATTTGAGTGTGGCATAAAAACGAAAGCACCCAAAGTAACAACAGAACAGTTTAACAAATCATACGTATTTTTTTAATTAACTATTTATTTGTTTATTTTTTAGAGGTGAGGCAGGGCAGGGGGGAAAGGGGAGAGAGAGAAACTTAAGCTGGCTCCAGGCCCAGCAGAGAGCCCAACACGGGGCTCCATCTCACAGCCCTGAGATCCTGACCTGAGCCGAAATCAAGAGTCAGACGCTTAACCTACTGAGCCACCCAGGCGTCCCCTCCCCCAATCATATATGTTAAATATGAGTTTATTGCAGTGCTTTTCTCTCCATTTGGCATGTTCCCTCCTTGATCTGATGTGATCTGTCAAGACTGCGTTCAGCAGGGCACATGGAGAGAGCACACACTTTGGAAACAGGCCCCCTTGGATTCAGATCCTGGCACACGCAACTCCTAGTTGTAGTCCTGCCGCGGTAAGACAGAAGCGGTAATGCCTATCTCCTTGGGTAAGCTGTTGAATGTTACATGAAATGGGGACTGTAAAGTAGTGGAATTTAGAGGGCTGGTCCTCAGTCAACAGTGGTCATTATCAGTTCCCCCCACCTGCTGCTTGGAAGGCCTCTGCACCTGGAGGTCCCTGTGGCCTGGTCTGCCATCAGGGGCTCCAAGTGAGAAGACTGGTGCCTGCGACATGCACCCAGGCATTCTCAAGGAAGATAAAACAGCCAGCATTTCCCGGGGTTTGTGGTTCTAGAGCTCATCATTAGTGATGGGGATCTTAAACTCACACTTACTGGGCCTGGAGGCCACCCATGCCTGTGGGATTGCTGGCAAGAAGTTTTTCAGTCTTTTTTCATGTGAATTTTCATGTGAATGCATTTGGCTTTGCTGCCAGCAGAAGAGTACCCCAAGACTTTTAGCAGAAGTTCTGTGATCTCTTGAGAGGGAAGGTGCTGTACAAATCACTCAAGTACACAAAAAGAGGAATCATGCCAAAGCTGTTTTTTGGGAGAGAGAAACTCCAACAGTTACCATGTGGACTCAGTGATTTCCTACCCTCCTAATTTCCCGATTCACCCCAAGCACGGGCCCTTTGTGGCGTCTGCTCAGTGCCCTTGACCCACCCAGACGTGGTATGTGGAGGGACAGCACTGGCTGCATTCCCAGGCACTGCTCCTGGCCCTCCAGGTTGTCAGTCTCCTCCCCTGAGGTGTGTTTTTCAGCTTATACTAATTTTTGCCTTTTAGTTCTGACTTGTGGCAGCTCGTCTTGAGGCCTGAATAACAGAAAGGATAACGTCACTCCCTCGGGAGACTGAGTCCAGGACAGGCCGGGCAATGAGTCCATGGCACAGGATTGCCCTGGGTTTCAGGAAGATGGGCTTGCCGGACCGTGTGTTCTCTGTCCCACATCTGCTGCTTATGTGTTCACTGTCATGGAGGACTCCAGCCCTCCCATCAATGTCCTGACAAACGGCAGAGTTTAAGAAGGGGTCTTCTTTATGCCCTTACACCTCTTATTTCTTTCTTTTTTTTTTTTTTAAAGATTTTATTTATTTATTTGACAGAGAGAGACACAGTGAGAGAGGGAACACAAGCAGGGGGAGAGGGAGAGGGAGAAGCAGGCTTCCCGCCGAGCAGGGAGCCCGATGCGGGGCTCAATCCCAGGACCCTGGGACCATGACCTGAGCCGAAGGCAGACGCTTAACGACTGAGCCACCCAGGCGCCCCCACCTCTTATTTCTTAATGAAGTTAGTCTTGGAGTTAAGAGTGTTCAAGAACCTAGTTTCAAAGTGACTCTTTCTTGGTGCCCTTCTCAGAGAAATGCTTCTCAGAGAGTGTCAAGTCTGATTTGTGCCTGAAAGGATCTTTGTTTTTAAGCAGTGCTTAGTCCCGGGTCGGAAGGCTGTCTGCTGGGTTTAGGAAGGCAGATGGTGCCTGACCCTGAGGATGGGTCAGTTACTGAGCAAGCAGCCCCCACTGGGCTGAGGTCAGAGGAATTCTGTCCAGCCAGCAGGATTGGGCTCCATCAACCAGCTGGCCCTCTAGGAATCACGTGTTGAATAACAGTCCTTTAGAGTAACTTCCTGGGGCTCCTCATCTTCTCGCGCTGAGTGGGTCTCCTGGTATTGGGGCTCCGGGGTGGGGGTGGGGGAACAACTGCACATCGGGTTTTCCCATTGCATGACAGCTCTGAGTACGTGCTGCAGTTGGCCACAGTGTGTTGTTTCTCTTTCCAGCATCCCAGTGCAACATCAGCTTAAAGAAGCCGAGGAGCCGAGGCATCCTTAGCTCCTTCTTCTGCTGCTTCCGGGACTACAATGTGGAGGCCCCGCCCACCAGCAGCCCCAGTGTGCTTCCACCACTGGTGGAGGAGAATGGTGGGCTTCAGAAGGTCAGTGCCGGGGCGGGGAAGGGGTGGGATGGGGTGGGGGGACTGTGCACTCAGCAGAGCCTCAGTAGCTGCGTATCTGTCCCATCCTTCTAGAATATCCTGAGTAAGGGATCTATAATAGCTTTGTGTACAGCCATTAACTTAAAGATCTGAAATGACCAAAAAGGTCATCTTCTTCGTCAGAGGATATCTCAGTCATTCCCGTTTAGCGACTGAAGCACATAGATGATGAGAGTTCTAAGAATCACTTCACTTTTTTATAACATTCTGTCTTGGGAAGTTGGCTGCATGAAACGGAAAGCTGAAGAACCCGTAGCAGAGAAAGACATGGGAAGACAAACGGAGAAACAGAGGCATGCCAAAGAACCAATAATAAGTATAAATGGGTTTAACTACGTCGTTTAATAACAAACATATTTGTTATATGTTATTCTTTTATATCCATCAGATACAAAGTTTTAAGTCATTTTCACAATACGTTAAAAAAAAAAAAAAGCAAAAAACTAAACTCTGCCCACATGCTGTTTAACAGACATATCCTAAGCAAAGTGACTCAGAACAACTAAAAGTAAAAGGATGAGCAAGATGTCACACAAGTATATAAACAAAAAGAAAGCAGGGATTGCTACATTCATTCAGTCAAATAGAATTTCAGGTAACAATCACTGAAAGGCCAAGAAGATTATTCACTGTGAAGATAGTTGAGATTAAGGACACAAAAACCACAGAACTTTATGTCCCAAATAGTGTGAGCAACGGACCTGAGCAGGCATTTCACAAAATAAGAAATACAGTTGGCCAATAAACATGAAAACAGGGCGCCTGGGTGGCTCATTTGGTTAAGCGACTGCCTTCGGCTCAGGTCATGATCCTGGAGTCCCTGGATCGAGTCCCGCATCGGGCTCCCTGCTCAGCAGGGAGTCTGCTTCTCCCTCTGACCCTCCCCCCCTCATGTGCTCTCTCTCATTCTCTCTCTCTCAAATAAATAAAAATCTTTAAAAAAAAAACATGAAAACATGTTCAGTATGATTAGTAATCAAAGAAATGCAAACTAAAACAGTGACATAGCCTTTTCCATCTATCAAATTATCGAAGATATTTATAAAGATAATAGGTGGATTTGGATGAGGGTAGCCGCAGAGAGGGTAGAAGATATAAATGGGTTATTGGTAGCCATTTAATTGGTTACACCTTTCTGAAGGGAAATTTGACAATGTAATCTTAAAACCTTAGCAATTATTTATTGACATAGTTATAGATGTGCAAGGATTGAACTATAGGATACTGTCCAGCATAGATTATAATATTGCAAAAGTGTAAGCAACCTGATGATCAACAACAGACAATAAAAAACCCATAGAATAACCATGTAATCAAATAGTGTGCAGCAATTAAAAATAATGTCTCATAAATATTGCTGACATAGGAAAATGTTCACCATATGTCACTTAGGGGATAAAAAAACTTGTAGGTGAGTATATTTATATTAGAGGATAAAATGTAGTAGGTGAGTATATTTACAAGTATACATGGTATACATGTAGTCATACACACACACACGGGCATTTATAAGACTAGAATGATATATGCCAAAATATGAAGAGATTATCTCAGACAGATGGGATTATATATAGAATTTTCTCCCCTCTTCTGTGCGTTACTTCTTTCTCTTTTTTTCTTTTTGCTTTTCCCAGTTTTCACAAAATAAGCTTAAATTACTTTTGGAATTAGAAAATAAATTACTTTAAAAGTATATATGAATGTAAGAAAAAGGATTCTGGGAAGGTGACAATCTGAGCACGTGGCTCTGACCATTTAAATTCTCTCTCTGGATAAACCCAAGTGAGCCTGCTGGTAGAACCTGGAAAGTGCATTAAGGACCCTATAGTTTTCCCGACATCACTAGAGGAAAGAGCAGGCACAGGATTCGTCCTCTCTGGTACTCAGTGAGAAGCAGGGAACTACCAACAGAGCAAAATGCTTGCTTGTCTTGGAGTCCTAGGACAGAGACTTGAAGCGGATAGTCCTATGAGGTCCCCCAGCCAGCAAGAGCTGTGGATCCCCTTGGAAAGGGCCTACACTGCCCACTTATTGTGTGTGGTCCTTGGAGGGGCTATACTAATGAGTTGAGTAGCTTTCACTTCATGTACCCTAAAGGAGCCCATCACTACAGGGACTTTCTTCATGTCCTTGTGGTTGGTCACTTTGGGCTCTGCTGGACCATGAAAACATTGCTCCTTGTGGGTCCTGGCTCTGCTCCCTCATTTGCCACTGCTGAGAAGGTCCAAGTTGAAAAACTAGAATAGGAGGCTCCCACTGAGGTAGAACTAATGAAGGAGATAGAAGAGAACTTTTTTTTTTTTAAGATTTTATTTATTTGAGAGAGAGACAGAGAGAGCACAAGCAGGGGGAGGAGGAGGGGGCGAGGGAGAAGCTGACTCCCCGCCGAATGTGGAACCCGACACAGCTTGATCCCAGGACCCCGGAGATCATGACCTGAGCCGAAGTCAGATGCCCAACCGAATGAGCCACCCAGGCTCCCTGAAGAGAACTTTAGTAGACAACTCAGGAAATGATATTTCAAGAAATGAATTCTGAGTACAGAAGTAACTTTTAGAATTTAAAAAAGAAATCCCATGATTTCTAAATAAAAAAATTCAGTAAACAAACTGAGAAAAAGGAGACTGAGGATGGTCACTGCTGAGAACTGAATTAATGTTCTAGAAGAGCAAGTGGAAAAAATATCTTACAGTTCAGACCAGAGACAGAGATGATAATTGTGAGGGGGGGGGGCAGGAAGAGGCATCTAGGAGACCTAACAGCAAGTAATAGAGTTCCAGAAAGAGAAAACGGTGATAGAAGAAATTTTTCTTGAGTTGAAAAAAAATCTCGAATGTGTAGATTATAAGGGCTTGCCAAGTCTGCAGCAGGATGAGGGAGGCAGGTGGAGGAGCACATGCCTAGATATATGCTGTTGAAATTCTGAAATTTAAGTGTAAAGAGAAAATCTTGCAAGCTACCAGAACAAGATATTTTCAAAGAAAGAGAATTATTCTAGTACCAGACTTTTCATCAACAATATTGAAAGCCAGAAGACTATGAAAGAAAAATTTACAGGCTACTGAGAGAGAATTCCAAACCAAAAATTCTATATGTGGCCAAGATATCATTTATTAAGGCAAAGGAAGTACATTTTCAGACATGTAATGATTCAGAGAGGGGACAAAAAAAAATCTGGGTGAGACTGATATTCTGTTATGATATAATTATAGAAGATGTAGGAATAAATACAATTATTAGGAATAGAACTGTAACAAGCAGCACAATTAGAAAATAGATCCTCAATAGAGCCCCATGTCGGGCTCTGCGCGGAGCATGGAGCCTGCTTGGTATTCTCGCTCTCCCTCTCCCTCTCCCCCTGCTCACTCTCTTTCTCTCTTTCTCTCTCTCTCTCTCTCTCTCACACACACACAGACAAATAAATCAATCTTAAAAAAAAAGAAGGAAAGAAAATAGATCCTCAAAATTCACAAGGAGTGAAAGGAGAAACGGGCAGAAATGTGAACAAACTATCAAAATTGAGAAAAGGAAAAAAAGAACAAACAACATAAACAGTAAACCGAACATAAAGAGTAGGCATGAAACCAAGTTCAATGAACCAAATTCTCCTAACAAAAGACCAAGACTATATCAGATTGGCTTGACAAATTCATCTGTATGCTGTTGCCAAGAATAGACCTGTATCAGATAGGAACGATTTTGGCAGCAAGTAAAAGAAAACTGACAAATAATAGCTTAAACAAATAGGGGATTATTTTTTTCACATAAAAGGCCTGAGTCTGGCAGTTGCTGGGGTTAGTTTAGGGGCCTGATGATGCCATGAGGGACCCAGGTTCTTTCTGTTCTTCTGTCTCTCCATTTTTCCGTTCCACCATCCTTGGCTTGTTTGCCTTCATCCTCACGCTTGTTTATTATCTCAAAGTCACAAGCTTCCGACAGCATATCCACATTCAAGGGAAGAAGAGAGGGAGGATCAGCACTACCCATGCCTGTCCCTCTTGTGGAAAGTAAATGCTTTCACAGAAAACCCCAGGGGACTTCTACGTATGTTGATTGGCCAGAACTCTGTCACAGAGCTACCCTCCAGCCGCAAGGGAGGCCCGAAAAGGGAAGAATTTAGACTGGCGTATTTCTGCCCTCAACAGAATCAGAGCTCTTTCACAAAGGAGAAAGGAGGAATGACTGCTGAGTAAACATACTAGGCAGTGTGGGCTCAATTATGCTGTAGTAACAACCCCCAGATCTCAGAGGCTTAGAACAATAAAAGTGTATTTTCCACTCATGCTACATGTTTATTATGGATTAGGTGGGCTCTCTGCTCTGTGGCATTTGTCCAGTAGATAGAGAATGTGAGCCACATATGTTATTTACATTTTTGTAGTAGCCTTATTTTGAAACTATTTTTTTAAAAAGGTGAAATTGAGTTTAATAATATATTTTATTTAACCAAGAATATCCAAAATATTATTTCAACGTGTAATCAGTAGAAAAAATTAATGAGATAAAACTTACATTCTTTTTCTCCCACTAATTCTTCAAAGTCTGATGTATATTTTGTACTTAGAGCACATCTTCCTTTGCACTAGCTATCTTGCACGAGCTCAGTAGCCACCTGTGACCTGTAGCTGCCATTATCAGACTATATAACCTATCTTATCCTCATTCGTGGACTAGACTGAGGAAGGCCCATCTCTTTGCTTTCATCATTGTCACAGCAGGGCAAAGGGAATGTGGTGAATCACACTGGCTCTTCAAGTTTTCACTCAGAAGTAACTCACATCTTATTGGCCAAAGCAATTCACACGACTGCACCTAACTTCAGGGAGCATGGAAGTGCGATCCTACCATGTGCCCGGAAGGAAAACTGGAATTATTTGGATAACAGGGCTAATTACTGCTACAGTAGGTGGCTACCAGTTTCTGACATCTAATATATAATGATTTTAAGAAGGTGGAAAATAGATGGGCAAAATGTAAAAAGAAGATCAAATAAAAAGAAAGCAAAGGTGGCAATATTAATATCAGACAAAACAAAATTCAAGGTCAAAAACATTAAACAGGAGAAAGAGGGACATTTTCTCATGATAATAGGTCTGATACATGAAGTGTGTAATAGCCATAAACCTTTGTATACTAATCAACAGTACAGACAAATATATAGAAGAAAACCATTTAAACACGATAAAAAACTATCTTCTAAAAATATGGGGCACCTGGGTGGCTCATTTGGTGGAGTGTGTGACTCTTGATCTTGGGGTTGTAGGTTCGAGCCTCATGTTGGAGGTAGAGAGTACTTAAAAATAAAATCATTAAGGGGCGCTTGGGTGGCTCAGTCAGTTGGGTCTGCTTTTGGCTCAGGTCATGATCCCAGGGTCCTGGGATCGAGCCCCACATCGGGCTCCCTGCTCAGGGGGAGCCTGCTTCTCGCTCTCCCGCTCCCCTTGCTGTGCTCTCTCTCTCTCTCTCTCTCTTAAATAAATAAACATATAAAATCTTTACAAAAAGTCTTTAAAAAATAAATAAATACAACAAACAACATAGGAAAATCTTTGGTAGTTTCTGGCTAATGCAACAAGACAAGAAAATGAAACACTTGGTGTAAATATAAAAAAGATTGGAAACTAGTTTTATTTGCACATGACATGATTATTTACATAGAAAACCCAAATACTTCAAAAATAGAATCATTAAAAGGTTTTGCTATGGTATCTCTTATTTATGGAGAAATATGCTGTGTTTCTAGATAAGACTTAAAATTTATATAGAAGAAATAATATCTAAGGATAGGTGAGAAAATTTTGGGAAAAAATAATGAAAGATGACTTGCCTTAACAGATGAAGCCTTACTGTACACTGGATAGAAAAATATATTAGTGGAATTTACATGATGAAATTCTATTGTAAACCCTCAGCCCCAAATTCTGATGTGTTCCCCCAGTGAGCTTTCCTCATACTCTCCCTCCACCAATTTAAAAATTATTTTAGGGAATCTTTTGAGAATCGCCATTAGCAAAAGGACCATAATTGGTACCCTAGGTCTGTAGAGGATAAAAGAGATGAATCACTGCTGTCATAGTAAAAGTTTTATTTAAAATTAGTATTTGCCAGGGTGCCTGGCTGGCTCACTTGGTAGAACGTGTGACTCTAATCTTGGGGTTGTGAGTTCAAGCCCCATGTTGGGTGTAGAGGTTACTTAAAAATAAAATCTTTTAAAAAATAAATAAATAAAAATAAAAGTAGTATTTGCCTAGATGAAATACCATGAGACAATGTTGGTGCACCCCTGACAGGTTTCCTGGAGTGGCTGGCTGTGTTTATGAGAGAATAAATGCCTTTGAAGGCAGTTCCTCTGGCAGAGCTGAGCTGGACTCAGTGTTCATTAGTAGACTTCCTTCACTTAACATTTATCAAAATGGCTTTTTAAAGAATTAATTAACTCTGAGTAATGAATCATTTGCATTAACACTTGACTATTCAGTCTGTAAGACCAGACCCCACGGAAAAAACCAGGGTCAAAGTGGGGCAGCTAAGGCCTAGAGGAGGACCCTCCGCCCTCCCTCGAACTGAGCTTGGTCAGGACCCCTGGAACACAGAGCCCAGGCCTGTAAGTTGTGGAACCAGATTCTAGGCCCATCTCTACAGCTGGCCTCCAGCTCTCCCTGCCTCTTGGGACTCAACAGGCCGGAGGCAGAGGGAAGGCTGTGGGCAGAATGCAATGGGTGGCAGCTAGGGTTCTATCCACCCTACACATTCACTTTACCCTGGAGAAATGCTTCCATGCTTCCGCAGCAGTGGCCTGGAGTGGCAACTGTTGCCACCATCACGGTTACAGCCTGAACCTGCAGGCCAGTTGTGCAGAATAAACGGGTTCAAGGCCCTGGCCAGAGGCAAGAAGAAGCCAGCACCCAGAAGACCCCAATGGCCAGGACCATGGAGGACTTTCTCAGGGAGAGGGCAGAGTAAAGGGATCGCTGGACACTCACTAATGCATGCATACCCCATGCACACACACACACATGCATGCAAACTTCCAGGGTAATTTTCCAGCCCACATACCTGGCCAGAGTAGCGTCTTTGGTCCTAGCCTGTGTTTTGCCAAGCCCTTCGGATGTTTGTTACCGTTACCTCTTCCTTCACTGATGTGCTCCGCTTGTCTGAAGATGCACCTGTGTGGAGGGGCTGTTTGCGGCCTCCCACTAGTGCAGTGATTCTCACTTGGAGATGATTTTGCACCCCCCCCCCCCAGGGCACACTTGACAACATCTGGAGACATTTTCGATTGTCACTACTGGGCATTGTACTGGCCTCCAGTGGGTAGAGGCCAGGGATGCTGTCGAGCATCCTACAATCCTCAGGACAGCCCCCACAGCAAAGAGTTGTCAGGCCCAGAACATTGGTAGCTCTGGGGTTGAGAAACCCTACTCTGTAGTGGCCCAATGGGCTTGTGAGCTTCTGGTCAAAGTCTCCCCACCAAGAGCAGTGACCTGCTCCTAGGTCCGGGTGTTGGGAGTAATATTACCTAAGAGCTTTGGAAATGAACTTCTCTGCAGAAGTTCTTAAAAACTGGGATTGGATTTGATTGTGCCGTCATGTTGGAGAGCAGCACAGCCCTGCCTTGAATAATGGCAGAAGGCAGTTTGGAATCCTTAAGACAAGCCCCAAGTGTCCTGAAAAAGGAAAGAGCATCAGGACGGTCTCGAGAGGGAAGAGTAGTCGCTGTTACACTGCAGAGGTGGTAACTAGGGCTGCAGGTAATCAAGAAGCTGCTAAATGATGCTTGGAGGCAGAGCAGAGCTCAAAACGGTGCCAGCCACCTGCCTCTGTCAAGTCAGGTTTGACCCCTTCCCATGAGAGCGTTGTCACCAGTGACCCCCTCAGTAAAGAGGGATATACTATTCACAGATCCTTCTGTGTGGGAGACTGGAAACAGTTCCTCATTAGGAACTATGATGCTGCTATTCATTGTCTCCCATCGAACCATCTAAAAAAGAAGAAACACAGAAACTGGAAATGCTCAGTAGAGATAACGGAGAGAATGTGTTATTTTATTAGCATTTCGTAATGATGCTAAAATGAAATGTTTCCATCAACCAGGTTTGGAATGGCTGCATTCCGAGGCTGAGGAATGGGTGAGGCCCCACCCTGGGGCCTGAATTTTCTTAACACTCCCTGTGAGTACAGGTTCTGTCCCCCTTAAAGGGAACGCTGTCTCCACGTCTGTGGCCTCAGGGGGAACCTCTTGAGCATTGCCTTGTCCCCCCTTCACAGTCCTCCTCTAGAAGAAAACCAGGAGAGGCCAGGGTGTTCCTCGTAACCTGATAACTGGTCTTCCTTTCCCTGCATATTGTACTGACTTAAGGCTTAGTCTTTTTAGGGAAAAACTTACTTAAAAGAAGAAATAAGCCAGCTATTAGAGGGATTAATGGATCAAAGTAATATGTGGGCTTTTTGTTTTTATTTTTCAATTAAGGATTAAATTCCTGGGAGTAAGGGAGGCACCATTTAAATAAACAAGATTAATGAGCCTCAGGAACCCAGCCTGGTTTGTCAGCGGAGGGAGTGCCTGGGAGGCAGAGTGGAGCCCAGTGCCCTAACTGGAAAATCTTTGGGTTCTTCCTGTTCATTAAATACCACTAAGGTACAGAGAACAGGAAATCATAGGGCTGCTGTACTCAAGAGTGCTTTGAAGTTTCTTTGGAGTATATGATCTACTTACTTCTCTTCAAACCTGACAATGATTTCTTTTTTCTTTTTCCTTAGGGTGACCAGAGGCAGGTCATTCCCATACCGAGTGTATGTATATTTATCCAATTTTATTTAAACATTCATAGAATCTTGTAGCTTTGGGCCTACTGACATAAAAGATTTTTTTTAATGTTCTTGTGTACGTTGAGTTTAGCGTGTGGTATAAACAGCTCTGTTCTGTTAAAAAATGAAGCTACATTTTAAACTGTGAGCAGGAGGTTCTGTACAGGGAGAGTTTCCTTTCTCAGGAACAGCGGGGCAACTAGCATCTATTAACCAAATTCTCACCTTTCCTTTCTTTCTGCACAGAGCCTCCAAGCTAATAAGCTAAGGCAGCCTGCTGCACTTCCCCACCCCAGCACCTCAGCCCCAGCTCCACAGACCAGGAGAACATACTTTGGCCCAGACATAGGATTTTACAGCAGGTTCTGTCCCAGTGGGCTCACCAAGCCCATGGCCTGGGTGACCAGACCAATTCTGACTTACTCAGCAGTGTTGGTAGCTTGGCCCTGGCTCTGAGATCAGAAAAAAATCGCCCCAACTGTATTCCCTGAACTTGCAGGACTCACCCCCACTCCTACAGGCTGGCTTTGCTCTAACCCTGTTCCAGCCGGGCACTCCCTTGGGCCACCACTTCCCTTTTCAGCCCTGAAATTTCGGAGAGTAGCTACACCAGTGTTCAGCGTCAGCACAGGCCAACCCCCTCCCCCAGACATCAGCTATCCCCACTGTTCCTGCTGTGACAGCAGAGCCACTTAGCCTGAGGCCAGACAACAAGATACAGACCAGTGACTGACTCTCCAAAGAAGCTGGCGCCTGGGTGGCTCAGCCATTAGGCGTCTGCCTTCGGCTCTGGTCGTGGTCCCAGGGTCCTGGGATCGAGCCCCGCATCGGGCTCCCTGCTCCACAGGAAGCCTGCTTCTCCCTCTCCCACTCCCGCCTGCTTGTGTTCCCTCTCTCGCTGTGTGTCTCTCTCTCTCTGTCAAATAAATAAGTAAAATCTTAAAAAAAACTGGCACTTGAGCTGTCCCTATCAAACAAGACCAGTTAAATAGCCCTGTGTCCTTAGAGAAGAGTTTAGATTTTAAAAAGATGTCCATAAATTGATACTTTAATCCATAAAGAGTCTCTGATTCAGATTGTTTGACTCAAATCTGTTCATCTAACTTTCCTTGGACTTTTTCACATATTTTCTGGGAACATCCAAGAGACACAGCAATCTTACACTGGAAGGAATGGATTTCATTAGTACAGGTTGACTCCATATTTGGTAGTGAGTGTCCATTATAAATTGTAATACATTGCCCCCCAATTTTTTGATAATTTCATTTTTCTCAGGACTTTAACTCTCCATTAACAAGTTTCAAGGGTTTGTGGAGTGGTTCTGACTTCTCTAGCATGCCTGGAGGTTGGGCTTTGTTGGGAAAGCTGACTTTAATCCAAAAAATGGATCAAGCAGAAGTTTTTATCCAGTGTTTGGGTGGAATACCCGGTAGGATTGATACCAGAGGTGTCCTTTTAACCTTTATACAGAGTAGTTTCATACATTTTTCCTGCAAAGTTACCTAGGTTAAACAGGTGACAGGTAGCAGCTTTTCCCTTACCTGTGATACTCCCATAGCACTAGTTTTTCTCAAAGTTCATTAAGTGCCGAACAAAGCATTGTCAGGGTAGAACTCTACCGAGGAAAATTACCCTTTCCCCAGAAATCTCAACACATTCTAGAATCCCAGAATGAAATAGCCAAGGGGGAAAGATCCCTTGTATAATTTAGTGCAGTGTTAGATCAATAAACTGACTCCTTCCTACAAATGAGACTCTAGGTCAGGCCTTGTGAGTCTCTGAAATATCTTGCAGAAAAACAAAGCCTAGCTAAAGTAACTTGCATCACTGTATAATATCCTCCAGAAAAGTAGGTCTACTGATGGGCTCAGTGTGATTTCCACTGCCTGCTTAGCATGCACAACTGCACCCAAGTCCATCTGAAGGCCAGCTCAGCCCCAGGATTCGAGCCTTGGGATCCCCTGCAGAATCTGTACCCACCTGTCAAGGCTGCAGGTCACATTAACAGAGTAGCCCTGCCCTTTCTGGATCACAGGGGACCTGGTCAGGGAGGCTGTGTGAGTTTGGGGTGCTGTGCCATAGGAAATGTGAAAATCCAGGCTTGTGCTAATCCCAAACGAGAGCCTATAGACTCCTGAAAGCTGTTCCAGGCCCTGAAGGTGAAAGGTGCCCCCGAGCCTGTGGGTACCCAGACTAGTTCCAGCTGGAGCCCCCCCACCATCTTTCTTCTCACCATACCCGTCTTGTTTCATTTTCATGCTACTCTGTTTATATGTGCAGCTTTGGTCTTTTGATTTTTTACTAAGCAGTAATTCAAGTTCATAGTTTTAAAAAATACTGAAAAAATAAAGTAGAAAGAAAAAAAAATTCCCAACATGGTCCCACTCCCTGGAATAACCACTTTCAATATTCTGTATCCTTCCAGAAATCTAAATAAACACAACCATATTTACACGAATGAGAATTTTGCAAGATGTTTTTTGCTTTAAACAATATACCCTGAACCTCTTTCCAAATATTAGTGCATAGTGAGTGATCTACCTCTTTCTTTCACATGTTCTTGATGGCATTTATTTTGTTTCTCCTTCTGGGTTATTACAAATACTTAGGAATATTCCTGTGCACGTATGTTTATGGACCTGAGTTATAGATCCTTTCCTAATTGTTGAAATGCTAGATCAAAGGATATAGCTAGATCAAAGGATATAGCTAATTCTGGGTAGATTAAAGCCAAATTGTCCTCTGAAAGCCTAATTTATGTTCCCACCAGGAGTGTGTGGGATTGCCCATTCCCTTACCAGAAACGATGATAATCAAATATTTAATCTTTGCCGATCTCTAAGTAAAGAATGGTATATCAATTCATTGCTTTGATTTGCATTTCTTTATGAATGAGGATGAACATCCTTTCATAAGTTTATTATTTATATGTCTTTCTTCTTCCCTATTCATTTCTTCTGGATGTTCTACTGTGTTATCTTTTTCAATTTCAAGGAAATTAGGACTTTTACCCCAAATTTATGGTAATCTTTTGGCCTTGGTTATAATCATTTTGGCCACAAAGAAGTTTAATTTTATGTAGGTAAATGTGTTAATCTTATCCTTTATGGCTCCTGAATTTTATATCATGCTCTTAGAAAGATCTCCCCACCCTATGACTGTGAGCCATATTTTCTCCTAGTATTTAATGGTTTTATCTCTACACTTAAATCTGTTGACCCATCTGGAATTTATGTTGGTGTAAAAGCATGAAGTAGTGATCCAGCTTTATTTCCTTTTCCAAGTGTCAGGGCAGTTGTCTCAACACCATTTATTGATTAATCCAGCTTTTATACCCCTCTTGAAAGTGACATCTTTATCTGGACTTGACATTAAACATACCACTCAGCAACATTGGCCTCCCAACCATAGGCTGGGATTTGGGGCCCTCCACACATCTTACTGGAAGCCTCATGGGCTGCCCAGTAAAAGTCAGATGTGGAAGGGTAAAGAAAAGAAGCAGAGGGACGGGTTTAGAACCCCCTCAAGATTGGGTGGTCATGGCTGAAGGTGAGCACTCAAATGCTCTGGCCCTAGCGAGGAATGCCACTGGGGCTGTGAGCCAATTCTTCCCATGCCCTCTCTTCATGAATCTCACTCCATCCTGACGCTCACCACGCATGGTTGCAGTGCAGCTGAGCCATAAAAGCACTGAAAGGGGAGAAGAGAAATGCGTTTTCTACAGGTGGCTATGCTGTTTACCTAAGCCTTTTAATAAACAGTAGTATACTTTTTTCCACCAAACCTTATGAAGGAACCCATCAGCAGAAACAACGACTGTAAAAAAAAAAAGAAAGAAAGAAAGAAAGGAACGATTGTAATTAAAGATGGTCTAGAGTTTTCTTTGTCCCCTCCTGCAGAAGCCCTGAGATCTTTGCCCTCAGCTCTGTGGCTTGGGGAGCCTAGAGTGCAGACTCTGAGCCTGAGGACTCTTTCGTACAAAAACCCCAGTCTGATGTGCTAAGAAGCGAGTGAGTAGGGTGGGTACTCTAAAGAACCTTAGAGTTAACTGTTCGTGGCTGCCAGTTCACTACCAAGGATGGGAAATTCCAGACCTACTCCCAGGAAGAAAACAAATGAATGCCCTTCCGAAACCCTGGGTGGCAAGCCGAGGTTCCTTCCTTCCCCCTCCCCCACCACATGGTTTTGCCCCCTCTCCCCACCCTTTCCATCCCCCTGGCAGTGCCCTCCATGTGCTTTGGAGCAAGAGGTTTGTGTAGAAAAGGCTCTTCTTGATATAACTGGTGTTCCTCTTGTTCTCCAGTTCTATGATGGCCTGAGAGGAAATTTGCCTCAGGGCATTTTTAGTTAATAATTCAAGCATCACCTGAACAGATCAATTGAAGTAACAAAGCACTGTTGCAATTATATAGCGCATGTTCCAAGGACACAGCTGTCCAGAAGAATTCTTACCAGTGGTCTGAAGAATTTGCATTAATCTAAAGCCAAGCTCTCAGAGAAGCTGTGTACACTTAGGAAGCGGGCTGAGGATTAATGGAACCTCCTTGCCCACTGCCCCCAGCCCGGCCTTGTTCTCTGCAGCACAAATACTAGATCAGTAGCTTGCTTAAGAGGAGTCTCCCCCTTCTCCCTCTTTTCTCTCTTCCAGTCGTATTGTGAGGCCTCTTCCATACTTCAGCTCAGAGAATGCTTGCAAAGTGTGGGTTAAATATGCTAAGAAAGTAATTTTTATTCTCAGGTTTGGAAAATAACTGAGCCACTTTTGGCAGATCTTTGATGTTTTCAGATCTGCTAGGGATAGAATTTCTAGAGCCTTATTTTCCAGGCTAGCAATTACATAAAGTAAAAATGTTGTTTAATATATAAATGCATTGAGAAAGGAGTGGACAGATACACACTGAACTAAAAAGGGGGGTATCTGGGGAGAGGAATGGGGCACAGGGAAGAGGGAATAGTTGTCTGCTACATGTCTATATTCTTTACAATGAGAGTGTGTTTTTGTTACATAATTGTGTAATAAAAAATTAAAACAAATTTTATTCTAGTCACAGGCATGCTTTCTGCTATGGCGCAAACAACAGAAAATAACTCAAATCCTCTTTATCATGTTCACTCACAGAGCTCATCATACCCTGCCTTTTTAAAACACTTTTACAGGACTTCTTGCAAGTTTAATTTTTCCAGCCACCTGCTTGCTTGTTGATTTATAATGAAAGACAGAGTCCTTTCTAGGGTCCCAAATCCCATGCCCCATGTCTAAGGCACATCTCCTCCCAGGCCACTTGCAATTGCTGGGTGAGAATATACTGCTTGGTGAACTTTAACTAGAGCCAAGGGAGTTGGAGGCCATGAAGGCTTTTTCTTCTGGACGATGCCGGACAGGAGGAAACACCCACACTCACTGGAGAGAGCCCCTGTGAAATTAGAATCACCACACGCAGCCTCACCCCGTCAGCCCAGACAAGATGATCATCACACTTGCAAATTTACCTACCCTGTCAACTTCCTGTGTTACATTCACTGTTGAATCAGCAAAGTCCAGAATTAACTCTGGACCCTTGACTCCTGTTCACTTTAACCTCCCCCCAACCACCAGAAAAAGGAAATATCCATTTAAAAGGGAATACCTCTTGATTTCTTTTTTCTTTTTCTTGTTTTTTGTTTTTGGGGTTTGTTTGTTTTAACAAGCTAAATTGTCTGTTCTTCAGTGACTAGGGACACATTTTTTGTGTGTTTTGTTTTGCATTAAATATTTGAACAGAGAGAGCTTGACCTTCCAGGGTAGAAAATTAGCTAGTTAACATTGGATACTGAATACACCACAAAGTAAACTGAAATACTTCACATCATCTCTAGAATGAGGCAAGGCCCAGAGAAATAAAACTCTGAATCAAGAATGAGGTTGGCTGAAGATACCTAGCCGTTTATTAGCTCTTTACAACCTCTTTATCACAAGATTAGATTCAGCTACTACAAAGACATAAATAGGTTTTCTGATTAGTACACAGCATGTGGATTAAAGTATAACTTCCAGATACTGAGAATCCAAGGGGTAACAACGCCACGCTTGCTCCATATTAGTACTGCAGTGGGGCAGACACCAGACACCACTTCACCTCGACCACTTTTATTTCTGTTTCCTATTATTGGAACTCACTTTGGATTGCATTTTGCTGGTGGGTCTGTAGGTACTCTTCAAGTTTCTGAAAATTTTAGTCATTAAAACAAACAAAAGCAAACACTGTGGTTCCAGTATAGCTCTAAACTATACTTCTGTACCACAGTGAATTTCAGACAAAATATGACCCCAGGAAATGGGCCTGGAAGTATGAAAGTAGCTAATATAATCAAACATTTATTTTTGCGTAGCCCATTTTAACAATAACAGTAGCCACCATATATGTGCCAGGCAGAATGCTGGGCGCTTTACCACAGTTACAGCTGATAACAACCTTCATGGTAGGTATTATTATCCCAGCTTACAGCCAAGAAAGAGACAGAGCTGATATTCAGAGCCTGGCTTGCCTGGTTCCAAAGCCTAGGCCCTCAAATAGCCATTCAGACAATGGCACAGTATTTGTTAACTACCTAGTCCTGTTGTTTTTAATAAAATTCCATGATGTGCTTAATCAGGCATTTAAACGTTTGATCTCATTTCAACCTCATTGACATAATATGATACGATAATAAGGGCACTGGTTTGTCTTTTACATAAAGGTAATAATACTGGTTTGTTTTTGTTTTTGTTTTTTGTTTTTGTTTTTTTCATTTTAGCCACCAGCTAAATACCTCCTTCCAGAGGTGACGGTGCTTGACTATGGAAAGAAATGTGTGGTCATTGATTTAGATGAAACATTGGTGCACAGTTCATTTAAGGTAAATCAACAAAGAAAGCAATCCATGATCTTTGTGATTTGGTCACAGTTGTATTGGAAAGTAAAAATAAAGAAGGATGACATTTTGTGGTTGTTTGTGTATGACTTCACTGTGCATGAAGAAATCCCAAGAACAGTTGCTTATTAACTTTGGTAAACATTAACCCAAGTAGTTGAATAGTACATAGTTTGGGGGAAAATGCTGGGCTACCAGTGTCACTGAGACCTCATTCTTAGGAGATCTGAGTTTTCCAGCCCTCCAACCCCTGCAGAAATACTTTCCATGTGGCAAAAGGCACCATGCCCCAGGACACTACTGTGTACTTGTCAAGCTAGTCAGAGTGCTGTATGTTTTATTGGAAGGGGCAGGACAGGCACCGTTAAACTGTCAAGCAACCTGCTATCTTGGAAGTTTTCCCAGACCAATTTCTGAAAGATGTCCAGCTCTGAAGAAGACTTCCAGAGTGACAGCATCTGGGCAGATTCAGCCATTTATTTTGAGCTTTTTCATGAGAAGAGGTTGCTGGGTTTGTTTTATTTTTACGAGCTTCATAGCTGAATGAGTATCCATCCACCTGCATGACTTCCCTCCTGAAGGGGGCGGGGCTGCAGTGATGTCACAGGGAGCATCACGCCCCAGCTTCTTTCTGTCTCCTTCCTCACTCCACTCCCTGCCAGAAGGCCAGCAAAAATTACACATTCCCAGAGGGTGTCCATGTGGGAATGGCTGTGGTTACACTATTAAGAAGTGACTTTGTGAACCATCTTTCCATTTTTTGAAATGAAACGAGTTGTTTAAAAGAGGCAAATGATGAAAAGGTTTGGAAATAGGGAGCTGGGGGAAAGAAGAAGGGTCCTGGTCCTATTTTCCCTTGGGGTATTTCGGGAGATGAAACTGCTCCACTGTCACTGGCCAGTTAGACCCTGTTCCTCCTTTTACCCCCAGCCCTCAAATCCCCTTCCTTTGCTGAGAGATGTGAGAGGCACCGTCCATGATGGGGCATGTGTCTCATGTGAACCATAGTCATTCCTTGACCATTGTATTGGGAAGTGAAAGAGCCATCAAACTGACCCGGAGACCTTTCTGTCCAGAACATCCTCCTTATGCCTGTTTCTCCCTCAACAGAAGCCTTCCTTAACAGGACAAGGCCAGACAGCTGTCTGCGAGTCCGTTGGGAGAAGGGAGGAGGTGCCAGACCTCCTCTAGCCCATCTGGCCACTGGGGCCTGGAGGTGTCACCTCCTTCCCCAGCACCTTGAGGGCCTTTCCAGGATTGGTCCTGTGACTGCCATGACCTTGTGTCCCAGCTCAGCTCTGAACAACATTGGAAGCCTTTTCTCCCCTGTGGGCAAGTTGCTCCGGACTTTTCAAATCCCTCAGGAGGAAAGCCCTTTGGAGCAGGGGTCATTTGCCATTTCAGCCTACATGGCTTCCTCCCAACACTGGCCAGACTGCCCGAGGTTACGGAGTGTTCCTGCCTCCAAAGGCAGGGCCTGCTTGGAGGGCGTTATACCACGAGCTGATGTGAACAGCATCTCTTCCTTCCCTGGCCTGCCTATATTTGTAAGCAGAATATTCTTTATGGTGTGGGGTTTTTTTATTTAAGTATACTTCACATACAGAGTTATATTAGTTTCAGGTACCCAATACAATGGTTCAACAGTTCTTATTTCTCCGTGCTCATCAAAATACATGTACTCTTAATCTGTTTATCTGTTTCACCCATCCTCCCCACCTCCCCTCTGACAACCACCTTTATTGTATGGTTTTTAGTGTTCTGAGCATTTCAGAGGCCTCTCCTTGAAAATGTACAGCAGTACGACACACAGACTCTTAGACCCAAGTTGAGAACCGTGGCTTGGCATGGCCTCCTTTACACCCAGCACGTGAGAAGAGACTGTGGCTCAGGCTTGCTCTGAACTGGCGAATGGTTTTTCTCTTTTAATGTACTCTTTGGAATATGATTGCACAATCTGCTAATGCCTTGTCAGAGTTTCTTCCTTCAATCATGTGTTTTTAGCATGATTTTGTATTTTATAAATTTTTTTAGAGATTTCATTTATTCGCTTGTCAGAGAGAGAGAGCACAAGCAGGGGGAGTGGCAGGCAGAGCAGGTAGAGGGAGAAGCAGGCTCCCCGCTGAGCAAGGAGCCCGACGTGGGACTCGATCCCAGGACCCTGGGATCATGACCTGAGCCGAAGACAGACGCCCAACCGACCAAGCCACCCAGGCGTCCCGATTTTGTATTTTAGTTGTAGAATTATAAAATACTGAACTCATCCTTGGCCTTCCAACCACAGGAGTGAATAAATTGTAATCTTAAGCCTCAGGTGCTCTACTAAGTGCTTAGGAATGGTTCTGCGACCTAGAGTTTTCTATGTATTTTCAGTTTACTTATCAAAGATAAGTGTATGTGTGTGTGTGTATACAGTGATGGGCTTAAAGGCAGATCCCAGTTCAGATTCTGACCAGACACGCCGTACCGCACACCCCTCTCTGCACCCCTGCCCAGTGGCCACCACATGTGCTCTCCTCCCTCCCTCTCTCTCTCTCTTCTACTTGTCCCAGGGGTTTGCATTCTTCTGATTCTCTTGGGCCTGTTCATTTGAGTAGTTTCCACCTAATTTATGGAATTCCATTTAGAACTATATGTAAGCCCAGCATTGACTTACACAAGAACTGCCAAAGAATCATATTTGGATTTTAAGTGTCATTAATATTGTCGAAGAGTTCTTTTAAATATGCCGAAGTTTGTGGGTGTGCTGGGCATTGTGTTAGAGCAGAGCAGTCTAGGGTGGGCTGCCTCTCCCCCACGGCTCAGGGCAGGAGCCGGTGCCGGGCAAGGCTGAAATCACTGATGCTCAGGACCAGTGGAGCCATGGGCACTCATCAGACCCATTACTGTAGCTGTGGAAGAGAGGAGAAACCAAGGTACAGAGGGAAGGAGCCTGCCCAAGGTCATAGCTTGTGGCCTCTGACTTCACCCCACGTGTCTGTGGCCCTGCTTTGTGTCCATGTGCTCAGCATCTCCTGCCCAGTTGGGATGGGCAGGAGCAGCCCATCACAGGGTAGCCTGCATCTGTGGGTCCAATACAAATCATTCTCCCCCAAGTAGCAGGGTCCTCTAGGACCATCAGGCTCTCACCTCCTCCCCCTGGTGGCCAGCAGTGTTTCTGCATCATCCTGGCAGGGCTCTAGGCAAGAGCTGGGGTTTCTGAGAAGCCCCAATCCCTGACTAGGCCGCCCTACCCTTTGTCGTTTAGGCCAGGAAGATGATAGAGAGGTTGGACCAAGATGCTGAAAACATAATGATACTCAGAACAGAAAAAAATGTGCTTTCTTCCTTGTGCTTATTTTAAGGAACCAAAGCATTCTTGAACATCCTTTGCTTGAACTGTTTTTTCCAATAATAAAAACATTGGTCCAGGCAAGTCTTATTCTTACCAAAGTTTCCAATTTTATTTTGTTCTTTCAGATGTAGTAATTATCATTTCTTTTCTCTCTAGCCTATTAGTAATGCTGATTTTATTGTTCCGGTTGAAATCGATGGAACTATACATCAGGTAAGAAATCAAAGCTAAATCTGAGTTGCAAGTAACATATTTTGGTAATTACATTTCCTTTGAACTTACTTCTAAATTCCCATTTCATCAATAATTTTATGACTAAATCAAAAAGGAAGTTTTGTAAAATAAATACAATGGTTTTCTGCCTTTTTTTTTTCACTGACATGAATTTCTTTTATACTGAGTTTATAAGGGAAACTAAAATCTGTTTGTAGATATTGGATGTCGTTGCAAGTTCAAATAGTTCTTTGATTTGATTCAGACTTTTAGAAGTTTCCATATCCCCCACTGGCCTAGCTTAATGGTCTAATTAACTTCCTCATGTAAGGGCTTTCGGCTACTCTCCTAGCCTGCAACAGGAAAATGCCGCAAGTCACCCACTTATGGGGGAATCTTGGGAAGGGGTGTCTGTTTCCAATGCCAGCCACTCCGGGCTGATCTTGTCACTCCTACACCGTGTTCTCCAGTGAATCTTTAGCAAAATCCCAACCCAAAGGATAAAGAGGGAAGGGTGTGTTTCGGATCAGGAGGCAAATTTGAATAAAGATGTCCTAGTTAATTGGCATGCATCTCTGTTCTGATATTTTTTCTCCTTATGTGCATGACGCTTCTCTAGGAATAGCTTCATTTATGAACATATTGGAACATTGTACCTCGGAGGTTGAGGAGTGGGGGAGATTTTGTCAGGCTTTCCACAGGCATGGTCTGACCATCTTCCTTGTCAACCCCAGGGTCTTAAAGGGACAGTCTCTGGCCTGATATGTTTATATCCCAGGAAGGAAAATATCTCTTGGTGCTTGAGCCATTTTAGAAGGAAGTCTTTCCTTAATGATGCCAGTCATCTCTTTGGCCCTTGAGTACAGGGTGTCAGAGTTGGTGATGCCTTGGAAATCAGCTGGCCCAGCCACCTCGTTGTCCAGGTGGAAACAGAGGCTCAGCCAGAGAAAGGGTTGGTTCAAGGTCATACAATGGGAAGAATTAAAATGAGACTTCCAGTCTTTTGCCTCCTGGCTCATGGCTCTTTTCCTGATGCTCTAGTCCCTTCCCTCCCCTGCCAATAGGTCCTGCCAGGAAGCTAGCCCTGAGAAAGGCAGCTTATCCCTAGTGTCTCCACACTTCACGTTTTTAAAAGCCATCAGGGAGCCAAAAGGCAGGCACTTGGGCATTTAACATTTGCAAAAGCATCAGCTGAATTAACTCAGCATCTGAGACGCAGTTAGGGCTTCGTTTATTATCTTGGCTTCTGCTACAAAGTAATGAGATAAAGGAGAGGCTGCCTACTGGCATGGCAAGAATTAGGAGAGAAATTAATCCTTCTTACCTTGAGACTATGAGCATGACCCTCGGGGCCTGACCTGCTATGGCCAGCCCATTCTCGAAGGAGCCACCCCAGCTCCCCCAGCCTCCCTCCAGACTGCGCTGTGATTTGTATGGTGGTAGATACTCCAGGGCCCCAGGGTTGGGGTCAGAAACTCTCTCTCCTGAGGGAATGAAGCCACAGGCGCCAAGAGGAGGACCAAGGCCCTGGCGAAGGCCGTGGCCTCGTTCAAGTAATCCAGGATAGGCTGTGCAGGTCCCAATGGGCCTATTCTTGGTTACTTGCACGCGGACGCGGGCCTGGACGCCGGCATCCGGGCCCAGGACCTTCCTCCCTGCCAGAGGCACCAACAACCAGACTTCCCAAATCAGTCTCCTGCCCTTTGCGTGTAGGAAAGCTTGCTTCCCAAGCAGTATTCCCAAGGAGACTGCAGACCACAGGCCATACCCATTCCCTGGCATCAAGGAGTCTCATGGGCAAAGTGGGGGCCTGGAGCTACTGCAGCCACAAGCCCTGCCCGCACCCCCACCCCAACCTCCCAGCTCCTCACAGCCCTGTTGGCACCCACCCCAGGCCATCCTGCTCCTCTGGCCCCTCACTACACCCTCGGCCACAGACCGTGCTTACCCCACTCGTTCAGTTGGCCCCAAGTTCCCACCAAGTCCTGGCTCTGTGCAGAATTGCTCTGCAATGCACAGAATGCATTCTCTGTGCGGTACACAGCCCCGCCTCCCCTCTGTGACTCCGCGGGATAGACCGCCGGCAACATCTGCCATTCACGGCCCCACGCGTACCGCCCCCCCAACCTGCCTTTGACACTTCCCCTTCAGCCACTTCTTCTCCTATCCCCCATCTCCTCCAAAGGGCTGGTCATGAAGGGCTCGGCCATGCTCTGACACCCGGGTATTTTCAGGCCAGGTCTCATGCTCATACCATTTCCTCTGCCTGGAAGCTTACTTCTCATCCTTATCAGCCTGGTGAACTCCTGTTCATCCTTCAAGGCCCAGGCCGAATGTTACCTTCTGTGATTCCTTCCCCCTGAGAGGGGAGTTAACTGTCCTTAATATATCCCTGTACTACAACTTCCATTATGCATGCTTATCTTGATTTGCTTTTATTTATATCTGCTCTAGACTGTGAGCTCTTCAAGGGCAAGGCCTGCATTTTGTTCGTTTTTGTAACTTCTTCAGGTTGAGCACAGAGCTGGGGCTCAGTGAATATGAGCTGAATTGAATTTTAATAAGTTTGATTTATTTTAGGGAAGTGGCTAATTTCAAATGGAATTTATTCAAGTTTTAATTAGTTCTTCCCTCCTCCCACCTTCCCTATCTTCTGTCACCAGCTTTGCCTTCTCTCCCGTCTCCCTAGTCTCCTCAGATTTGTTCAGGTTCCCTAGTCAGGAGCACAGAGCCCAGCAGCCACTCTAGGAAAGCCTCCTCTTTGCCCCCCTCTGCTTGGAGCCCCCCCATGGCTGACTGGGGGCCTGGGAGTAGGCTGGCTTCATGTACCCTGACATCTGTACCAAGCGCAAGCAGAGTAACCTTTGTTACGGTGTCAAGTGGACAGCTTCCCAAGCTGACACGGAAGGCACTTCTTGCAGCTTTGCTGGGCCTGCCCTCCCACCCCAGGCCTTCCGAGCAAGGGAGGTGCTCCAGTCAAGGGTAGAAGGTGGCAGCTGGAGCAATCCCAGAGCTGCCGGGCAATGGGCCAGGCCTGGACCTCCCAAAGGACAGCCCCCAGACCCTGGCCTTTGTCCACATAGGCCCTGACCCAGAACACGTGCCAAGAAACACATGTGAGAGAATGAGTCATTTCACACAAACATGGCACAACCCTGCCACTCACTGATTCTGAAAATCCCTAAGACCCGCAGCACCATGGTCAGCTTCCCTTTCTCCCTTGGGAGGAGGGTCTGCATCAGACTCACACCCGGAGCCCAGTCTGGGGCGTGTGTCTGGCCTGAAGTGCCACCTCTGCTTACATAGCCCTCACGCAGGTGGGGTCTCCATGCCACGAATAGAGCTGGGGACAGGAAGCAGTTACCTTTTCAGGAATTCTTCCTCCCTGGGTGTTGGCCCTCGGCCACCCCCAGCAGCTGCCATGACTGACCGGCTTGCTGTTTGCTACCGTTGCAGGTGTACGTGCTGAAGCGGCCCCACGTGGATGAGTTCCTCCAGAGGATGGGGCAGCTCTTTGAGTGTGTGCTCTTTACTGCCAGCCTGGCCAAGGTACGTCCTGCTCCTAGCTGGGCGTCCCCAGCCACTCCACCCCGACCCCCTGTCTTATCAGACAGCCCTCTCTGAAGGTGGGGGAAGCGGTTGCTATGGTGACAGTTTCCCACCCCAGATGGGATGGATGCAGGCCATGTGCGCAGTACCAGCCTGAAAGGCTTCCGGGTTACCATGGTGACAGGGAGCCCTTGGAACAAATGCTCCATGAAGTTGCTGCATGCAGCCGCCTCGAGCTGGATGTCCACAGACCAGGATATCTCGAATGTGTCCAGTGTAACTGAGAAAGGGCATCTGCATCTCCTCTGCTGCCTGGCAGCCCACCGCAAGAGGCTCCAGCCTTTGTGTCCTTCATTAGCTTACACAGGTTTAGGGAAGGATGAATGTCCAAGATTGACCCGCATGCACAGGCCGGAGGAGGGTTCTGACTGACCCAGTGAGCCCTGAGATCGGGCAAGTGACTTCTCCTCTCCACTCCGTGTCTTCTAGAAATTAGGGATAATTCCCTCTACACCTCTTGGGGTGGATCAAATGAAATAATGCACGTAAAGGGCATAGCATAGCGCCTGTCTCATACGCAGCATGTACTCATGGAGCACCTGCTGCGCTCCACATGCCCCGCAGGCTCTGTCACGTGGTAAGTGCTCCTGATGTTCCTTGTTCAGTTATCATAATTTTTGATGATGGCAAAATAATTCACATGGTTTGGCCTTGTAGCTTGGCATGAATCTTTGACCCAGCATCTATGCTGGCTCTAACCACGTAGAGTGGTTTCTTTGCCTTCTCCTACAGTTAAAGGACCCCCCCATATGGTTATGTCTGCCCTTTCACGGGTGTGCTGAGCCTAGGGGGACAAGAGGGTAGGCCCCCACTCCTCAGAGGAGATCCTTGCCATGACCGTCTCTCACATCCTGACTCTGATGGGGCCAACACCATCCATTTGTGGGTGGCACCACCAGTGTCTCCGTGGGCGGCTCCGGGACTCTGAAGTGTCCCCAGAGGTGAGCTTTGGGGGGGCCCAGGTTAGCCATCTGCCCATCTCACATGCAGTTCCCCACTGCTCCCAACAATTCCTAGCTCTGGACAGCTCCCTTCTTCTCCTCTGCATGCTGAGGACTCTGACTTCAGGTTCCCAGACATCCCGCTTTGCCAGACTGGGCATTCCTGGTTTGGGCCATCTCTTGGTCATGGCTGAGATGAGAGAGAACCCCACCTGCACAACATTCTTCCAGGCTCATTGCCAGGCCTGGAAGCATGAGCTGGTAGAGAGTGAAGCCAAAACCTAGGCCTTACCTTTGCATGCTAAAAAGAACGTGGCCTCAGGGAAGACCGTCTTCCCCGTGGGCGCTCCTTCCCACGAATGGTACCAAGAGCGATGGTGCCGTAGCGGAGATGGTTCTCCTGGCAGTGCTCGGAGGTGCCGAGGAGCCTGAAGGGACAGCTGAAGAAGTAGCAAACAGGACGACTGCACCCGCTCAGGGGGGATGGAGAGTTGGTGGGGTTGGGGGCTGCTGCATCGGGGGAAGGTTGGCAGAATCGAAACACTCCTGCTTGGCATCGTCCCCAGCACTCACTTAAGCATCCTTGTGTAGTCTCCCTTCCTGGACTGCTCCCACCTGCGCCTCCATCTGTCTCTGCAGCCCTTCTCTCAGTGCTGCTCCAGCCTGGCTCAGCTGCATCAGCTCCCAGGTGCAGCCTTCCAGCCCTTTCCTCCCTGTGGACAGGTGGGCACTCCCCAGTTTTTGGCTCTGGGCTCAGCTCCCAGCCAGCACTGCCACACTGGCCCACCGCCCAGGAGCCCCCAGGAACCCTCCGCTGACTGTCAGAGCCCTTCCATGTCTGCTTCCTCTTCTTGGTTTCCTTTATTGATGGATTCACCCAGCAAATATTTATTTAGTGCCTACTGTGTGTCGGGCTCTGTCTTGGGCCCTGGAGACAAAGCCCCTGCCCTCATGAAGCTTACATTCCCCACATTCATCTCCAAGGCCTGGAGCCCCCAGACTCAGACATTCCCTTGAAGGATGTATGCCACCACCAGTGTTAACAATTCTGGGGAAATTAACCGCTGTGTCACCAAGAGTCAGCCCCCTAGTCCCCCTAGGGCACTTGGCTGCCCTTACCAGCTGACAACTGCAGTGCCCACCTGGTCGGCAGGAAACACAGCCTGCTCCTGGACTCTGCCCCTTTGGGATGTCTCCAGGGAAAGGAGGACATTCCCACGGTCGGAGCTGCTGCCTGTAGCCCTGTGGCGCTGCATCCTGCAGCGTGCTGGCGTTTCTCGGCTCTCAGGGGCTGCTGTGCATTCCACTCCTGGCCTTCCCAACACCCCAGCCTCGGGGGCTTCCTGCCTCCCCGGCAGTCTGCCGGGCCCTGGTGACACCTGGCTGTGCTGGTCTTGGTGCCGAGACATGGCCTCACATCGGCCTTGGAACTGCCACTCTTTTGCCTCCAGCCCCAGCCACTCAGGGCGGCCCAGTCTTTTAGACATCTTCATTTATGAAGATTTTCCCTCAGAGATAACTCCTTTATTTCTTTATCCAGTTCAGCCTGCTTTGGGAAAATTCCCCAGGTCGTGAGAGAGGGCCAAGCAGAGTGAGCCTCAACTGTGAGCTGGGCTCACACTCCTTCTCATAAAACTCCTGGACTCCAAGGAAAGGGAAGTGGGTGTCTGATACCGGCCTGTGACTGTCAGGGGCTGGCCTGGCCCAGCTACCCAGAGCACCCACAGGGGGCAGTGTGGCCTCATACCACACGAGCCAGATTCAAAGTCAGCTCACTCATTCAGTGATGAAACTAGTATTTCCTGAGCCCCCACCATGAGGTGGGCACTGTGCAGGGTGCCAGGGATGTCGTGGTGAGCATGACAGACAAGGCCTGGATGCACCCTGACCAGGGAAGAGCAAATCCAGTAATCCCTGGGGGTGGTGAGGGAGCTTGTGAAGGAGACCACTGTGAAGCCATAGTAGCCAGAAAGGGAGGGACAGGCAGCTGCTCCAGACGGGTGGCCGGGGAAGCCAAGACCTGAAAGGCGAAGAGACGGAAGGAGAGGCTCCTGCAGCGATCCCATGCGGAGGGAACACTGGTGCCAAGGCTCTGGCCATGGTCAAAGCCAGTGCGGCTCAGGTGACGAGCGAGAGCCGAGAGGTGGCAGAAATCACGTAGCTACAGCCATGTGGGGTAGGTCTCAGTCCAGGGACGCAGGTCGAGAGTCGGGGTTGAAAGCAGGGGAGTGGTGTGATGTGACGTGTTTTCCAGTGCTGCAAAGGAGATGCAGGGGGAGGAGGGGGCTCTTTGGGAGGCTCACGCCGCCACCCCAGGCAGAGGTTACATAGGTTGGGATCAGGGCAGGCAGTGCCAGTTATACAGAGAGGGGCAGGTGGATTCAAGATACTCTTAAGAGACGGAACTGCCAAGAATTTCTGATGGATTGGATATGAGAGGTGAAGGAAATGGAAGAATCCAGGGTATCTTACACAAATGGAAAGGAAAATAACCAGGATCCTAGAACACATCCAATTACTTAAATCCCTTTCTAGAAAAGTATATGGATCTTGCTGCAGTAGGCCAGGGTTTCTGGGCTCTTTCAGGTGCCTAGCCTTCACTGTGACCTGCTTTTCAGTACGCAGACCCTGTGGCCGACCTGCTGGACCGCTGGGGCGTGTTCCGGGCCCGGCTCTTCAGAGAATCCTGCGTCTTCCATCGTGGGAACTACGTGAAAGACCTGAGTCGCCTGGGCCGGGAGCTGAGCAAAGTGATCATTGTGGACAATTCTCCCGCCTCGTACATCTTCCATCCCGAGAATGCAGTAAGTGGCCCTAGGGGGAGAGAAGGCAGGGCCCCATCCAGTTCCACGTTTGTGTCCTCAAGCACCTGGGCTGGCTTTCTTGGCCTTCCCTGGGTGAAATCCCAGCTCTGCCACTTTGCAGGTACCTGGCACTGACCAAGTTATTTAACCTCACCGAGCCTTACTTACCTCGTCCATCAAATGGGGATTCTAGGGATGCTGACCCGTAGGATGGTTGGAGGATCGAGTGTGGCAGAGCATGAAAAGCACTTAGAATGCTGTCTGCGTTGGGGAAGTGCTCAGGGAGCCTGGATCTTAGCATTTTTCATACTGTTACTGAGAAGGGTTCCGTCAGTAACCTCCTGGAGCTGGCTTCATGACTCCTGTAGATTCAAAAGGCTTGGATGACCTCTTCAGCAGAAGTTCTTAAACAAGAATGAATAAGAACACCTCAGTCAAGGCCTTCAGACAAGCCTGCCAGGCTTTTCCACCTCGTAATGATGTCTTAAAAGTATACAGTGGGAACATTTCCTACATTAAACTCCCTGGAGCGTTGGCGGTCCTTAGTGCCTGCTCACTGGTGCAGCATGACTCTCCGAGCATGAGAGAGATGCCCTCCTGCTTCCCGGCCTACGCTTCCAGGGGGAGAGGGGCCAGCCAGGCCTGCTGGTGATGGCCAAGCCCTCAGCAGTACCACCACACTGGCCCTCAGCTCAAGCAGCCCGCCCTGGACAGGAGGCTTCCTCCCCAGCCTGGGCTTCTCAGACACAACAAAAGCTTCCCCAGGGTCCTTTCCTTGAAGCCAGAACTCTGTGGCTCCACTTGTAACAAAAAACTGAGATCAAGCTAGATTCATTTAGTTAGTGCGCAGTGATTACTTGAGTAAACATTCCAAATTTATTATATTTAAACGTGTTCGTTATAGTGAGTTAATCAAATTCAACATAATGCATTTTGTCATTTGTCTCTAACAGATAAGGATTACTTCTTAATACAATCACAATTCCATTATCACATTTGACAACTAACAGTTTCTTAATATTATCTAATATCCAGACTGTGTTCATATTTTCCCCATCATCTCAAAATGTTGTCCTACATTTGGATTGACTCAGAATCAAACAAGGTCAAAGCACTGCTTTGGTTAATAATGTATCTACTAATTCTTATATAATCTTAACAATTCTCCCTCCCTTCTCCCTTTTTCTTCCATCCTATTTACTTGTTGAAGAACTCTGGTTATTTGCCTTATAGAAATTTCCTCTCTTCTGGATTGTCTAGTTGCAGCCTTATGGTAGTGTTTTACTATGTTTTTCTAACTGCCATATTTCCTTTAAACAAGTAGGTAGATTACTACTTTTCAAATTTTTCAATTTTTTCAAGAATACATCATAGGCTGGGTGCCTGGGTGGCTCAGTCAGTTGGGCATCTGCCTTCGGCTTGGGTCATGATCCCGGAGTCCCAGGATCAAGTCCCATATCGGGCTCCCTGCTCACCGGGGAGTCCGCTTCTCCCTCTGCCCTTCACCCCACTTCGGCTCTCTCTCCCTCTCTCAAAGAAATAAATTTTTTAAAAATTAAAAAAAAAAGAATACATCTTGGTGATATTGTATACTTATGGTATCACATCAAGAGGCATATAATGTCAGGCTGTCCTACTTTTAAAGATTTTACTTTTATTACTATTATTATTATTATTAAGTAGGCTCCATGCCCAATGTAGAGGCCAATGTGAGGCTCGAACCCACAACCCCAAGATCAAGACCTGAGCTGAGATCGAGAGTCGGATGCTTAACCGACTGAGCCGCCCAGGGGCCCCTTTAAAGATTTTAAATTGGTCTTTGGATTCAGGTGTTGTTAGCCTGTTCATCTGTTTTCAAATTCCCCATCATCCTTTCACCTAAAAATGTGAACAGCTGTTGATGATCATTGCCTGCATCAACTATTTCATTAAGAATTATGAAATGGAAGGGGTGCCTGGGTGGCTCAGTCGTTAAGCGTCTGCCTTCGGCTCAGGTCATGATCCCAGGGTCCTGGGATCGAGCCCCGCATCGGGCTCCCTGCTCAGTGGGAAGCCTGCTTCTCCCTCTCCCACTCCTCCTGCTTGTGTTCCCTCTCTTGCTGTGTCTCTCTCTGTCAAATAAATTTTAAAAATCTTTAAAAAAAAAATTATGAAATGGAAAAAAAAAAGAATTATGAAATGGTGATTTCTAAATTCTATCATTTTTTTCCACACTTATTGGCTGGAACTCTGTTTTTTGGGGTTTTTTAAATCAAACTTGCCCTCGTCGACTACTTGATTACCCTAAATTCAGTTTGAATGTTTGAATCAGGAAGTCAGGGTAAAGTCTTGGTTCTTCTTAATTCTTCAGTCTTCAGAGAAATGAGGTGGTGCTCTAGCAACTTCCAAAAGTAGCCAGTGAATTTGTTTTAGGTATTAATATGAACTCATGGATTTTTTTATTGTTATAATTTAATCCATTTATTATTCTTTTGGATGCTCAAATGTTCACCTTTGGACAGCGGACATCCCTTCATATAACAATAGTCTTTGAACGCTTCCTGTTTTCTGGTGCAACAAGATGTTCCGTGCTCATCTTGTCCATTTTTTGCCTCAGCCCTGGAATCAACCACTTTTCTATGGAGCCTGGTTCCTATTAGTGGAAATGGTATTTAGAGACCACAGTTTGGGTGGGTTCTCATTGTTACTGAGATACCCTTTGCTTCTAGCCCTTTATACTGGACAGAGCTAAAATATAAGTAATTTTTAGAATAAAATTAAATCATAAATTCATATTGATTTTTCCAATTCAATGTTATAACAGTTTTTATTTCATTTCTTTGGTTTTGTTTTTGTATTTGTATCTCCTCTTGTGCTGAAACTCATTTCCTAAATATATTAACATCATTACCTATTTGACTTAGTCTATTGTACATGTTCAATAGTTTCCAAATAATAGTACTAACATTATTACTACTACTAAGACAATTAAATGCATGTAGGGTTTTTTGGAGAAATGTACAGGCAGAACACTATGTTTTAAAATCACTTGAAATAATTCTCTGTGGCTATATCACCAACTTTATATATACTTAGGTTCACTTTTTATTGCTTTCTTTTCTTAATTGTTTAATTTTATTGCAATTAGGTAACATATTTCCATGATTCCAACATCAAAACCACCAAACCACCAACAGAGATTGATTTAGAGAAGTCTTGTGTCCATGTCTGCCCTCTCCCTCATTCCTGCCCTTGCCCAGGAGTAGTCATTTTTTTTTTTTTGTTAATCCTTTCCTTGTTTATATTTTTAAATTATACAATGAATTGTTTTGTTTCTGAGCAGTCTTTAGATTTGTAAAAGGGCCCAAAATACTACTTTTGAACTTCTTTGATTTTCCCCAAACTTCTGTTTTTTTTTTTTTAATTTTATTTATTTGTCAGAGAGAGAGAGAGAAAACACCCAAGTAGGCAGAGCAGGCAGACAGAGGGAGAGGGAGAAGCAGACTCCCCGCTGAGCAGGGAGCCTGATGCAGGGCTCAATTATGACTTGAGCCGAAGGCAGACGCTTAACCAACTGAGCCACCCAGGCACCCGGCAAATTTCTTTTTACATCCCTTCTTTAGCACCTCTGGCTACCACCCATTACCACCCCTCCCCACCCTCTAAAACAAAGTGTAAATCCTGTCCAGGCCCATGGCTCAGACTGTGCTGAAATGTTATACTTCTGCTTTTAAGTGATCACTGCTAAGGATGGAGGAAATCCCCTGCTTCCCTTTGCCGTGCAGCATGGCACGGCGACCCCGAGTAGAAGCTTCCCTGTGCCCTATTCGTGGACTCCCTGGTGTCAGTGGCTGGCAGGTAGCCTCTGGCTCCAGGTGAGGTATAAGGAGCTGGTTGGATACAATGGAAACAGCTTTTGAAACTGGCAGGTAGCAAGGCCAGCTCTCCCATATTCTGCGCCCTGGCGGCTTTTCTGTGGCAGGAAATCAAAACAGGCAAATGCACGCAAACTGGCATTTAGACTTCACTTAAAAAGCAAATACACTGACTTTGCCTTCCTCCCAAACCAGGTAGCTTTGGATCGATCATAGTTGGGACGGGAGAACACACAAGATGATGATGATGATGACGATGATGATGGTTTTTAGATACCTGTCCTCCTTACCAAAGAAAAGATTTAAAGTGCGGGGGGCCCAGTCAGGCTAGGAGCTGCCCCCAGCGCTGGATGCGGTTCTGCTGCCCCCTCCACACACTGTCTTCCAGGTGCCCGTGCAGTCCTGGTTCGATGACATGACGGACACAGAGCTGCTGGACCTCATCCCCTTCTTTGAGGGCTTGAGCCGGGAGGACGACGTGTACAGCATGCTGCACAGACTCTGCAGTAGGTAGCGCCGGCCTCCGTCTGCCTCCCGCCCATGCGCCCTGGAGCCTCCAGCCTCGGGGACCCACCTGGCCTCCGCTCCCTGGGAGCGAGAAGTGAGGACACTCCGTGCTCCAGGCCACGAGGTCCACGTGGCCACACCTACCTGTTTTCTTTTTTAAGAACAGAAACAACTATTTTAAAATGAACTCTTTTAACAAATTTCATAAAGGGACATGCATTTTACTGGATTTGCTTTTCTTAAAACATACCAAAAAGAAAAAAAAAAATGGGGAAAAAAAAAAAAAGCTTGAAATCTATCAGACTTCCTTTCAACTGTCCCCCTGGCCCTCTCCTCCAAGCAGACAACCTGTCCCTTTCTACCCCAGCTCGGAGCAGCTGACCCAACTCAGAATCTCTTTCCTACAGGATGAAGTGCCTTTTTGAATGTTATTTTAAGCCGAGAGTTAATTTTTCTACACAACATATTTCCAGACATCTTTTAGTCTTTTATTGTCTTAGATTCTCTAAAAAGACGAATATGACAATTTTCTAGAACCTGGGGGCGGGGGCGAGGGATGGAGGTGAGTCCTACAAGCCTGTCCCCCAGCAGGTGTGAGTGCTCTGACGCCTGGTGACACGCCGCAGGGCCGGGCTCCCGCCAGGAGCCTCAGCGACCGTGGCAGTGTCTCCGCTCAGTACGGACCCGGTTTGGAATGTATCTGCAGTTGCGCGGCTCGACACTTTAGGAGACAGTAGATACCTTTATAGTATCACTGTCACTTCGGGTGGTGACAGTCGTGTCCTGCGGTCACACTTCCCCCTGGAAAAGTGGCACCATCACCTCTGCTTTCACACCACTGCCATACTTCTGTACGTTTTTCGTTCTGTGGCTGTCGTTCTGGGTAGAGCAGTTCCAAGAAACATCAAAACCCCCGGATATTTAAAAAAAAAAAAAAAACCTGTGTTTTGATTTTTAAATTTTTCCTTTCCAAAAGCTGGATACACACGGAGCTGTTTGGGAATTTTCTTTGCTGCTCCCGCGCTGCCACTGAATGGATTTGACCAGCGGCTGTTACACTGTTCTTTGCCACTGTGCCTATGCTCAGAATCTGCTCCCTGCTAAGCTGCAGACTTGGACAGGGTCAGAAACGTAGGTGTCCCCCCCCAGCCCCCACTGCAGACTGCACCAACCGCATCCCTTCCCGGGCACTGGCCGCGGGAGTTTGGGAGGGAACAAAGACACGGGGGCCAGCGCACCACACAGGCGTGGTGTTCGTTCTGAATGTCCCCCAACATCAGCTACTGTGATGAGCCGACTGTTCTCCCCTGAGAACGCGCGGCCTCAACCAGCCACCGCATTGATGTGGCCCAAGTCCACTCCTGGTCTTCTCTTTTGAAGCACAGTCTATTTTCTGAGCCGGGGTTGGGGAAACCTGTCCAGATGTGGAACTCACCCCCCTGAGCCAGGAGAGGCGGGGTGCCCTCCCTGGGCTGGGGCTTCCTTTGCAGCCTTTCCCAGGGAGCTGTTTGAAGCAGTGCCATGTTCCTTGTTTGACAAGACAGTCTATAAAGTATTGCTCTTAAAAAATAATCTAAAAGAACCCTTTCGTGTTGGCACCATTGCCTTAGTCCTCTGTGGGGTGGGCCTCCGCCAGAGTTCCGGTGGGAGCGACCGGCACTAACAAGTCTGAAGATGGGTGTCGAAGTGAAATTTTGTTCTTGCTTTCGTTCACAAAATAATCACGTCCTCCCAACAGCACTTTGGGCTGTGGACTGCCGTGCATTCAGAAGAGAAGTGTTCAGGGGTAGCCAGGCGCCCCAGCATTCTGAGTGTGCAGAACCCAGTGATCCCCATGCCAGTCGCGGTAAAAATCGCCCCATGGTAGGCATTACCACAGAGAACGGCAGTCATGTGGCAGATCTGCACGTGCCCTAAACCTTGATTTGGAAATAGTCATTAATGACCCGCTGCCTTAAATGTTCTTGAATGTTGCAGTCAGGTGTCTGTCCTGTGTTGAAATCCACACAGAAATCAGTCCTGGGACAGCCTTCGACCCGCCCTCCTGCCCTCTTGTCTGCCGGCATCACACACTCTTCTCTGGAACACAGGGCAGAGAGGACTGAAATTCTAGAGTATTTCAGGGGAATCGAACCTAGGAACAGTGTCCCACTTCTGAGAGATGGAGTGAAGACGCTGGCGAGCTTGAGCCAGACACTGCACCTACTAGTTCCTGAAACCGCGAGCACCACTGCACGGCTGTTGGGGATGGAGCCCGGTTCCAGCCATCGCAGACACAGACTGTCTCTGGGGGGGGTTGGGGGGAGGACCAGCAGGCCCCCCCCCGAGCCTTCTGGACCCTGTGCACCTTAGTTGACCACACTCCAAAATGCCAAAATTTTTATTTTAGCCCTTGATTCTGCTTTATGTACATAATCAGAATATCTATATCTCTCTATATATTTTTAATCATCTACATGTAAATGAAGCAATAGAATTCTAACGTAAGGCCAAGAAATGAGATGAATGTTTGGGGTTTATGTTTTTTAAGGTAAATACGGGTATTGTTTTTAATTATTACCTTTTATTAAATTGTGGGCTTTAAAACCTAATGAACCCCATTAGCTATTTCTCTGTGCCATATGCTTCCCATGTTACCAAAATATCCGCCCCCCACACACACACACTCTTTAACCAAAAGAGAAACCCAGCCTCCTGAGTTTCTTGGTCCTTTGCATACCAGGTTAAAATATAGTCTCCTGGAAAGTATTTTTTATATTAAGATCTGGGACAGGAGATCTTGGGTCATGGACTCGGGCTCCTATGATGTGACAACATCTCTGGCCGGGCCTTGGGTGGCGGGGCCCGGGCCCATCTGAGGTGGTCACTGCTCTGTCTTCCATTGCTCTGGAATCCTATGTGTTGGTCTGTGGCTTCACCCATTAGCTGTTTGTAAACAATGTTATCTGTATCCTAAGGAGGAACACCGCTTGTCACCCCCGATGGTTGGTGGGGAAGCTCCTTTGACACTGCAGTTTTGATGAGGTGACTTTGGAGATGCAAAGAGGCCCTGATGACACTGACTTGTCATGGTTGCAGCATTTGAACTTCTGGCATAAAAAAAGAAATCTGTAAATTTATAACCTGGCAACACTTTACAACCCTATATTTTAAAGACCACTCTCTAATAAAATCTAGAACCAAGCAGCCCTATATGGTCAAACACTCGTGATGTTTGTGCCTCTGCTTTTAAAAGGTGCTGTGATGGACAGTTGGCAAGCCAGGGTCCGGGGGGGTGGGGGTGGCTTGAAGTGCTTGCAGTTACCTGAGCGAAGTCTTACTGGCTGCCTCTGTTCCTGTCTCACTGTAAAATTGATGGTGTCTGTTCCTGTCGGTTCTCCAGGGAGCTTCTCTGCAGACTAACACCCCTCCCCCGCCCCTCACCCCCCGGTAGTGGAGATTCTGGTGCCTGGGTAGTCGTGGATTTCTGTTGGACATTTGAATGTGACAAACAAGCCAGCATTACTTGGGAAATACTACATGTGGAATGTGCACGTTTCCAGGGGCGAGCATTGTCCGCCGGGAGGTTTGCAATGATTTCCTTCCTGCCAAAAATAAACACGTGAAACTGCGCCCTCTTGTGGATGGACTGCTTCTCCAGCGCCAGCGCCTCTTTCCGCTCGCTCTCCGCTCTGTTCTCTCCACCCGCACGGCCTCACGCCGGCGCCTCGGGGCTCCTGGGGCCCCCTTCTGCACAGCTGGGGTGGATGGGAGCAGGGCCGCGGCATCCCAGGAGCCACCGACCTTGACCCCCGGAGACGCTGGAGGACCATCCTGCCCAATGTTAGGCCCCGCAGACAGAAGCGGTGTGGCTCACTCTCCTTGCACGGGGATTCCGGTCCTGCCCACGGGCTTCCACGTGCAGCCCCCCACCCCACCCCACCCCATGGGAGCTACCGGCATTGTGTGTGGAGTATGGTACCTAAACCCAGAGCCCATGGGCATGCTGGCCGAGATGCTGTGATTACCAGCTGAAGCATGGCAAGGGTTAGAAAGAGTAAAGATAGCCAAGACAGACATCCTCCAGGCACTGTCCTCAGCCCAGCCCCTCTGTACATAAAGGCAAGTGCCCCTCTGCTAGGGAGTCATGGCAGAGCCTTGGGCCTGGCCACACCACTCTCAGGACTGTTGCTTCCTGGCGATCCCTAATTCAGATAACACCAGTGTCAACAATCTCATTAGACAGGTCTCCCCATTTCATGGACGAGAAACCTGAGGCCAGTGAGACAATTCTTTGCAGTCTCTGTTCTATCACAGGCTTCCACCAGGCACGTATACTCGTCCTGAACAACATAGGACTCAGTGTGTGGGTCCGCCCAGGAAACCTATCTACCCAGAGACAAAACCCCAAATCCCCCACAGCTAGTCTGTGCCATGCCCCTAGGTTGCCCTCTCCACAGTGGGGCAGCTGCCCAGCCAGAGGAGTCACCCCAGCTTTCCCCCTGGTTCTGGACTCCTAGGCTGTGTCCCCCTCTCTCCGTGTCTCTCCTTGGCTCTGCTCCTCCCCGGCTCTCTTCTTTCCCTCCTTCCGCCCTCTCTGGCATTGCCCCCATACCCACAACTGCTTCACACCTCTGCATACGACCAGACAGACAGCTGAGAACTGTGGCAGCCCCTGGAGCTGAGGTGTCCCCGTGAACGTAGATCCTCTGAATAGGTGGGAAGGAAACACAGCATCAAGAGGCCACTTATTTGGGACTTGGGCATACTGAGATTTCACCTCCGGATATTTTCTTGTTTGCGCACATACCGTCTGTATTCAGGACCAAAGAATGGACAGGAAGCCAGGGAGGGAAGGGGAGGAGTGGCTGGCGAAAGCCAGCCTGGGAAGATAGTCTGTTGAGCTAATGGATGGGGAGTGCACTGGGGGCTGGTGGCAGAGTCCTCCGAGTAACTGGAATGTTTAGCTGGCAGATCTGTGCTGGGACTGCCCGTGAGTCAACAGGCCACTCAAGGCCCAGAGCCACAATTGGCATGGGCAGCACCTGCTCTCCAAGGAGAATATACTGGACCCCCCAGCACTCAGGAGGGGGATATGTGGGATGGAGGAGGGTATGTGGGCTCCAGTTTTCCTTCCCAAACTTCCATTACAGCTCCATCTCTTAGCTCAGTGATTCTCAGCTGTGACTGCCCATTAGAATCACCTGATGGCTCTTAAAAACATAGATCCCTCAAGTCCACTCCAGACCATTTAAACCCCAAACCCTGAGAGTGGGCATCACATTTTTACTCAGTTTCAGCAAGGGCTGAGAACCCCTGTTCTGACTGGCAGTGGAGGAAAAGAAAGTCCCCAAACTGTTTCAGGCCTGATACCCAGGTATGGCAAAGGGGCTACAGGCAGGGCTTAGGGGAAACGGCGTGTATTGCTTTACCTGAAAGACCAGCCATACGTGTTCATCGCTAAAAGGTCAGGAAACCCAGAAAATTACAAAGAAAACCCCACACGGTCACTGGGAGCCTTTCCCAAGGCAGGAGCGAGGAGGGGGGCCAAATAGGAGCCACACGCAGCTGACAGTTCCCTGCTTTTACACTGAGGTGGGGAGCAGAGTGGATACCCCCACTTCACATGGGAGCACTGCCCACCAACCTAACCGAGCCTTGCCACCCCCACCCCTCTATCCTGGCCCAACCGGTGTCTCCATGGGGTGGGTGCACAACGGGGCAGGGCGACACATCTCCGGCCGCGGGAAAGCGAAGCAGGGACACCTCCTTGTTTGCGGGGACCTAGGGCTCTTTTCTGGGCTGTCCTCTGACTCCATTAGGCCCATCAGTGGTGGCCCGGAGGGTACAGCAACAGACTCCACTTCCTCGGGCCCTAGCGGTTCCCACCACGGCGACTTCCGAGGAGCCGCTCTTGGGCCCCGGTGACCGTGTCACTGCTCCTCCGCGGCCTGCAGCCACATGGGGGGGCACATGGTCCTAAGGGTGCTCTCCTGAAAGGCGTGGGGCCAGGATGTTTCCAGGCAGTGCGATCCAAGACCCCAGTCAGGTCTTACCCGCCTCGCGCCCCCCCACCCCCGCCCTGTCCGCTCTCCGGAGGGTCGCACCCCCCTGCAGGGCCTGGTCCCCGCGAGGGGCGGCGTGCCGCACCTGTCTGGGAGGGACTCTGAGGAGAGCTGGGACAGCCACGTGAGAACCCGGGCTTAGGCCCCTTGGGGGCGGGGCCCGAGGGGGCGGGGCTGGTCCCAGCGTCTGCCCCGCCCACTCCGGGCCACACCCACGCCTTTGTCAATATTGACGCGGAGCGGGCTGGGCCTTCCGAGATAAGCCCGGAAGGAACAAAGTAGCGACAGAGAGCCTGCGAACCTGCCAGGGGCGGGTGGGGTGGGCCGCAGGGTCCCCCAGGGCGGGAAGGGTCAGTGGGACGAGTGGGTCCCACAGCCAGGGCGGCGCTGGCTGAGCAGGAGGAGGGGGTGGCGGGGCTCCCTTTTTGCTCTGGGGGAGGAGGGAGGGAGAGGCTGGGCATCCCCTGGTCCTTGTAAGACCCTAGTTGCCTGTGAGCACTACCCTGGGTCTCAGTTTCCTCTCTCTGTGTCATGGATGTGATCCCATGAGCTGGAGATTGTCCACACCAGACACAAAGCCGTGCTGCTTATCTGCCCCGCCCCGCCCCCCGCCCCGACCTGGGGCCCACTGCCGTCTCTCTTGGGCCTGGGATCACAGGTACAAGGTGGTGCCCGCCATTCTGGAGGGGGGGCAGTTGAGCCCATCCAGAATCTTCTGGATTCCAGAGACCCAGAGATTTCTGGGGAGGGACGTTGGAGAGGTCCTTGTGCCCCGCACTAGGCTGCGGAGGCTGGGTTGCACCAGGTGGGGTGTCCCGCTCACAAGCTGCGACCTCCCCTGCCTTCTCACAGGAGGACATGTCAGCTCAGAAGAAGCCTGAGAAATGTGTCCTGAGTCATGCAGCCAGGCGGCACTTCAGCTGGGGCTGGAGCCTGACTCTGAGGAAAGCTCAACTCCGGGCCTCTGTGTCAGGAAGGGGCCCAGAGAGGGTCCAGGTGATCAGGGCACCGACCACAGGAGCACATTAACAGATATTTCTTAAGCAGCCGTCAGATGCCAGGCACCATTCTAGACGCAAGGTCCAGCAGTGAGGGAGGCTCTGCCCACCAGGCCCTCACATCACCGCTAGGGACACAGACACTGAGCCAGGACCCAAATGAGTAAGGTTATCTGCTTCTGGAAGCATGAGGAGGATGAGAAAGTGGTGGGTGGCTGGGACGAGCACTGCTTTAGCTACCATGGTCAGGGAAGGCCCCTCTGGGGAGGTGTCATCTGGGCTGAGGCCAGAATGCAGAAAAGGAACCATGGGAAAATTTAGGGGAGAGGCTTCTGGCAGAGGTAACAGCAAGTACAAAGGTCCAGAGACTAGAATGAGGTTGGTGTCTTAAGGGACAATGAGAAATTTGTAGCTAGAACACAATGAGGAATGGGGAGAGTGAATGGAGATGCGGCAGAGGGACAGGCAATTTGGGGCTTTATTTTAGGGAAGCCACTGGAAGGTTTAAAGCAGGGGAATAGTGTGATCTCTTTGTGGTTAAGAGATCCCTTTGGCTACTGTTGGAGGATGGACATAGGGATCGAAGAGACCAGGAGACACAGAGGGAGGTTCAGGCTGAACTGGTGAGAGGCTGGCTGCTGGGGCAGGGCAGGGAGGCCCAGCCAAGTTCAGGATCCTGGATGAACCAGACTGGCTAGTGGGCACCCTGTGCATGAGAGGGAAGGAGAGGAACCCGGGATGGCCCTCAGGTGTGGGGCCTGAGCTACCAGCTGGATGTTCATGCCATTTCTTGGCCTCGGAGGAGGTCTCTGAGGGGCCTGACCCAGATGTCAAGCATGAGGTCAGATGCACCAGGGGAGATGTGACCAGACAGATGAAGGATGAAGGGTGGGCGGGGGGTGGGGGTTCGGAAGGAGTGGGAGCCCATGGTAGAGGAGACACTAGTGTTCCCCTGGCATTTACAGCCTGGGGACTGGAACTTGGAAGAAAACAGACAAGAGACAGGGGCTAAGGCCTGAGTTGTGTGCCCACTGACATTTGAAGGCCCCAACGGAGAGGGCAGAGTGGCCAGTGAGGTGGGGAAAACACTCGGGCTGTGAGCTGTTTCCGGAGGAAGGGGTGGCCAGTGGGGTCCCTGGGTGGTAAGAGGGAAGGTGAGGTGAAGACACACAACCATCCATCCGCTGTGGCAAGAGTGGGCATTGAGGACTAGGAAAGGGCCATTTCCAGGGAGTTCCGGAACAAAGGCCAAGCAGAGTGCACAGGAGTGGGGCGGGTAGAATCTGCAGGGAGGAAGTAAGAAGTGAGGACATGGGATTTTGCTGCGCATGGGGACAAAAGGAGTCAGGGAAACAGGCATGCGCAGGCGGAGGCAAACACCCACACCACCATATGAAGGAACAGAGTGTTCTCTCACACACAGGGGCAGACACACACAGGGACTAACCACCCGTCCTGGGACGCAGGCGTCCCTTCACACATGGGGACCTATTAACTCTGTTAACCACAGTCACATACTGGCAGTAGGTCCGACAGGGCACAGGTGGACCCAGATTTCCTGGAGTCACCCCCTCTCTGTGACAGGGAGCAGTGGGGCTGAGGCCTGGACATGGGGAAAGGGTGTTGGGGCCAGTATGTCCTGGCAGAGGAGTCCCACTGGACGCTCTGTGGCTAGAACTCAGGCCAATGGCCTAAAGTAAAGGGTGGCCCTGTTCCTGGAGTTTCTGGAATGCTCTATTTTCAGCACCTCCCCCACCCTACACTCAGGGAGGAAAGGAGGGAGCAGCCCGAGGTGTGGGAAAGGTGTCTTCCCTGCAAGGGCTGGACTGACCTCTCCCACAATGGGTATCGGGGCTCCCTGGGGAGGGCTGTGCTGGGCAGCAAGCCCAAATGGGGGGCAGCAAGGATAGCAGAGATGCTAGAGGGAGCCCTGGCCACCTCCCCCACCTCCTGGAGTGACCTGGGTCTCACAGAAACAGACTGCCACCCCCACCCCCAACAGCTTTGGTCCTCCTTCCTCCTAAAGTTTGTTGGAGTGGCCTGGCCTTCTGGGGGTCAGGGGTCAGAGAAGGAAAGTCACAGTATATTCCACACCCCACATCTTAGACCAGCCCAGACCTCCAAGCCTCGCTGTCTCTGGCCACCAGGACCCAAGTGGGGAGGCCTGGCAGACCAGCCATGGCCCTGGGGAAGGGTCGCTCTCAGAGAGCTGGGTCAATATTTGTTGACTGACTGACTGACTATGTTTGAAGCCCAGCCCACAGGTGGTGGGGTGTGTCGTGCTGGGCGGGAACAGGGATTGAGTTCCAGTGCAGGGGAAGGTTGGGGGACAGGCCCAGCACTGCCCACTGGCCGGGAAAGAGAGCACCTTCCAGCAGGTAGGCCTGGCAGGGAGGGGGCTCTGGAATCAGCTGGGAGGGGCTGCTCTG